>NC_056746.1:1088188784-1088368057 GCF_019279795.1 Protopterus annectens | reverse complement strand
TGGCAAAGTTAGCCTAGTACTAATCTATGAACCTATGGAGTGATTAAATATAATTTTTCTGCATTTTCTTGCTGCCTTTAGCTAATTCCACCTAAAATGCCAGTTTTATAGAATTTCTGTGATTTAAACAGCTTCTTTCAGCTACATATTGTACTTGTTTTACTGCCTGCAGCTTAACAAAGTTGTTTTTGTGTTTAAATGACTTGTTTAACTGTTGTAGGCTACACACTCAAGTGTGATAGCCATTTGTGTGCATTTAAAGTGTTTTTTATTGTATCTGCTTTATTTTTTTTTTAAAAAAATGAAAAACAATACTTGTTTTCCTGCCATTTTAACCTAGTATAGTACAGTTTTTAGGTTAGTGCTTAATTCAGGGCTATGTTACAAGTTTCTGTATTTCCCCATATCTTACTTGGATAGAAGGAAGTTTCTCTGTTCACTGTGAAAGAGGGAACTTTGAGCAGCCTATCTGTCCCTGTAGGAGTGGTTCAGCCCAGAAAGTAATTGTTTATTGGACATTTTGGGCTAATTTCTATCTCTTTCATTTCCCTGCTTAAAACCTGCATTTGTGAGGTTTTCCGCTAGTATACAGCTCAGCAAACTCCTGCCTGGTACCCTGCAAAGTTCTACAGCAACAGAGAAACAAAAGAGAGACTTTGGAGTGATTAAGTATAATTTTTCTGCATTTTCTTGCTGCCTTTAGCTAATTCTGCCTAAAACGTTGATTTTTTTAGAGTTTCTGTGATTTATAAAGCTTGTTTCAGCTACATTTTCCACTTATTTTACTGCCTGCACTTTAACAAAATCATTTTTGTGTTTAAATTACCTGTTTAAATGTTGTAGGCTACACACTCAAGTGTGATAGCCATTTCTGATCATTTAAGTTTTTTTTCTATTGTATTTGCTTTATTTTCTAAAAAAAAACAAAAAACAAAAAAATATATATACTTGTTTGCCCACCTTTCTACGTTAATATAGTCCAGTTTTCAGGTTAGTGCTGAATTCAGGGCTGTGTTACAAATTTCTGTGTTTGCCCGTACCTTACTTGGATAGAAGGAAGTTTCTCTGTTCACTGTGAGAGAGGGAGTTTTGAGCAGCCTCTCTGACACTGGAGGAGTGTTTTCAGCCCAGAAATTAGTAGTTTAATGGCCATTTTGGGCTAATTTCTATCTCTTTAATTTCCCTGCTATAAAACCCACATTTGTGAGGTTTTCTGCTAATATACAGCTCAGCAAGCTCCTGCCTGGTATCCTGCAGTGTTCTACAGCAGCAGAGAGACAAAAGAGAGACTTTGGAGTGATTAAGGATCATTTTTCTGCATTTTCTTGCTGCCTTTAGTTAATTCCACATAAAACTCCAATTTTCTAGAGTTTCTGTGATTTAAACAGCTTGTTTTAGCTACATATTGTGCTTATTTTAATGCCTGCAGTTAAACAAAGTTGTTTTTATATTTAAATTACATGTTTAACTGTTGGAGGCTACACATTCAAGTATGATAACCATTTCTGTGCATTTAAAGTGTTTTTTGATTGTATCTGCTTTATTTTCTGAAAAAAAAAAAAAACAAAAAAATACTTGTTTTCCTGCCTTTCTAAGCTAGTATAGTACAGTTTTCAGGTTAGTGCTTAATTCAGGGCTATGTTACAAGGTTCTGTGTTTGCCCATTTCTTATTTGGATAGAGGGAAGTTTCTCTGTTTACTGTGAAAGAGGGAGCTTTGAGCTTTAACCTGCATTTGCGAGGGTTTTGCACTAGTATACAGCTCAGCAAGCTCCTGCCTGGTGGCCTGCAGAGTTCCACAGCAGCAGAGAGACAAAAGAGAGACTTTGGAGTGATTAAGGATAATTTTTCTGTATTTTCTTGCTGCCTTTAGATAATTCTACCTAAAACACCACTTTTCTAGAGTTTCTGTGATTTAAACAGCTTGTTTTAGTTACATATTGTATTTATTTTACTGCCTGCAGTTAAACAAAGTTGTTTTTGTGTTTAAATTACCTGTTTAACTGTTGTAGGCTACACACTGAAGTGTGATAGCCATTTCTGTGCATTTAAAGTGTTTTTTAATGTATCTGCTTTATTTTCTGAAAAAAAAAACAAAACAACAAAAAAAAATTCATGTTTTTCCGCCTTTGTAAGCTAGTATAGTCCAGTTTTCAGGTTAGTGCTGAATTCAGGGCTATGTTACAAGTTTCTGTGTTTGCCTATACTTTACTTTGATAGAAAGAGGTTTCTCTTTTCACTGTGATGGAGGGAGCTTTGAGCTGTCTATCTGTTCATGGAGGAGTGGTTTCAGCCCAGAAATTAGTAGTTTATTGGCAATTTCAGGCTAATTTCTATCTCTTTCATTTCCCTGCTATAAAACCCACATTTGCAAGGTTTTTGCACTAGTATACAACTCAGCAAGCTCCTGCCTGGTGCCCTGTAAAGTTCTACAGCAGCAGAGAGACAAAATAGAGACTTTGGAGTGATTAAGTATCATTTTTCTGCATTTTCTTGCTGCGTTTAGCTAATTCCACCTAAAACGCCAATTTTCTAGAGGTTCTGTGATTTAAACACCTTGTTTCAGCTACATATTGTACTTATTTTACTGCCTGCAGTTTAACAAAGTTGTTTTTGTGTTTAAATTACCTGTTTAACTGTTGTAGGCTACACACTCAAGTGTGATAACCATTTCTGTGCATTTAAAGTATTTTTTTGATTCTAACTGCATTATTTTTGGAAAAAAAAACAAAAAAAATACTTGTTTTCCTGCCTTTCTAAGCTAGTATAGTACAGTTTTCAGGTTAGTGCTTAATTCAGGGCTATGTTACAAGTTTATGTGTTTGCCCATATCTTACTTGGATAGAAGGAAGTTTCTCTGTTCACAGTGAAAAGGGGAGTTTTGAGCCACCTATCTGTCCCTGGAGGAGTGGTTTCAGCCCAGAAATTAGTAATTTATTGGCCATTTTGGGCTAATTTCTATCTCTTTAATTTCCCTGCTATAAAACCTGCATTTGCAAGTTTTTTTTGCTAGTATATATCGCAGCAAGCTCCTGCCTGGTGCCCTGCAGAGTTCTACAGAAGCAGAGAGACAATAGAGAGATTTTGGAGTGATTAAGTATCATTTTTCTGCATTTTCTTGCTGCCTTTAGCTAATTCTGCCTAAAACGCCAATTTTTTAGAGTTTCTGTGTTTTAAAAAGTGTGTTACAGTCACATATTATACTTATTTTACTGCCTGCACTTTAACAAAGTCATTTTTGTGTTTAAATTACCTGTTTAACTGTTGTAGGCTACACACTCAAGTTTGATAGCCATTTCTGTGCATTTAAAGTGTTTTTTTATTGTATCTGCTTTATTTTCTGAAAACAAAAATACTTGTTTTTCCACCTTTCTAAGCTAGAATAGTCCAGTTTTTAAGTTATTCCTGAATTCAGGGCTGTGTTACAAGTTTCTGTGTTTGCCCATACCTTACTTTGATAGAAAAAAGTTTCTCTGTTCACTGTGAGAGAGGGAGCTTTGAACTATCCATCTGTCCCTGGAGGAGTGGTTTCAGCCCAGAAATTAGTAGTTTATTGGTGATTTTGGGCTAATTTCTATATCTTTAATTTCCCTGCTATAAAACCTGCATTTGCGAGGGTTTTGCACTAGTATACAGCTCAGCAAGCTCCCGCCTGGTGGCCTGCAGAGTTCTACAGCAGCAGAGAGACAAAAGAGAGACTTTGGAGTGATTAAATATCATTTTTCTGCATTTTCTTGCTGCCTTTAGAAAATTCCACCTAAAATGCCAATTTTCTAGAGTTTCTGTGACTTAAACAACTTGTTTTAGCTACATATTGTACTTATTTTACTGCCTGCAGTTTAACAAAGTTGGTTTTATGTTTAAATTACCTGTTTAACTATTGTAGGCTACACACTCAAGTGTGATAATCATTTTTGTGCATTTAAAGTGTTTTTTGATTGTATCTGCTTTATTTTCTAAAAAAAAAAAAAAAAACAAAAAAAAATACTTGTATTCCTGCCTTTCTAAGCTAGTATAGTACAGTTTTCAGGTTAGTGCTTAATTCAGGGATATGTTACAAGTTTCTGTGTTTGCCCATATTTTACTTGGATAGAAGGAAGTTTCTCTGTTCACTGTGAAAGAGGGAGCTTTGAGCAGCCTATCTGTCCCTGGAGGAGTGGTTTCAGCCCGGAAAGTAGTTGTTTATTGGCCATTTTGTGCTAATTTCTATGTCTTTCAATTCCTTGCTATAAAACCTGCATTTGCAAGGTTTCGTGCTAGTATACAGCTCAGCAAGCTCCTGCCTGGTGCTCTGCAGAGTTCTACAGCAGCAGAGAGACAAAAGAGAGATTTTGGAGTGATTAAGTATCATTTTTCTGCATTTTCTTGCTGCCTTTAGCTAATTCCGTCTAAAACACCAATTTTCTAGAGTTTCTGTGATTTAAAAAGCTTGTTTCAGCTACATATTGTACTTATTTTACTGTCTGTACTTTAACAAAGTCATTTTTGTGTTTAAATGACCTGTTTAACTGTTGTAGGCTACACACTCAAGTGTAATAGCCATTTCTGATCATTTAAGTTTTTTTTATTGTATTTGCTTTATATTCTGAAAAAAAAAAAAACAAAACAATATATACTTGTTTTCCCACCTTTCTACACTAGTATAGTCCAGTTTTCAGGTTAGTGCTGAATTCAGGGCTGTGTTACAAGTTTATGTGTTTGCCCATACCTTACTTGGATAGAAGGAAGTTTCTCTGTTCACTGTGAGAGAGGGAGTCTTGAGCAGCATATCTGTCCCTGGTGGAGTGTTTTCAGCCCAGAAATTAGTAGTTTATTGGCCATTTTGGACTAATTTCTCTCTCTATCATTTCCCTGCTATAAAACTTGCATTTGTGAGGTTTTCTGCTAGTATACAGCTCAGGAAGCCCATGCCTGGTACCCCGCATATTTCTACAGCAGCAGCGAGACAAAAGAGAGACTTTGGAGTGATTAAGGATAATTTTTCTGCATTTTCTTGCTGCCTTTAGTTTATTCCACCTAAAACACCAATGTTCTAGAGTTTCTGTGATTTAAACAGCTTGTTTTAGCTACATATTGTACTTATTTTACTGCCTGCAGTTAAACATAGTTGTTTTTGTGTTTAAATTACCTGTTTAACTGTTGTAGGCTACACACTCAAGTTTGATAGCCATTTCTCTGCATTTAAAGTGTTTTTTTATTGTGTCTGCTTTATTTTCTGAAAAAGACAAAAAAAAAAAATAATACTTGTTTTTCTGCATTTCTAAGCTAGTATAGTCCAGTTTTCTTTCATTTCATTGCTATAAAGCCTGCATTTGTGAGGTTTTTGCACAAGTATACAGCTCAGCAAGCTCCTGCCTCGTGCCCTGCAGAGTTCTACAGCAGCAGAGAGACAAAAGAGAGGTTTTGGAGAGATTATGCATAATTTTTTCTGCATTTTCTTGCTGCCTTTAGCTAATTCCATCCAACTCACCAATTTTCTAGAGTTTCTGTGATTTAAAAACTTGTTTCAGCTACATATTGTATTTACTTTGTGATAGCCATTTCTGTGCATTTAAAGTGTTTTTTTATTGTATCTGCTTTACTTTCTGAAAAAAAAAAACAAACAAATATACTTGTTTTCCCACATTTCTAAGCTAGTATAGTCAGTTTTCAGGTTAGTGCTGAATTCAGTCCTGTGTTACACGTTTCTGTGTTTGCCCATACCTTACTTGGATAGAAGGAAGTTTCTCTGTTCACTTTGAGAGAGGGAGCTTTGAGCAGCCTTTCTGTCCCTGGAGGAAAGGTTTTAGCCCAGAAATTAGTAATTTATTGGCCATTTGGGCTAATTTCTCTTTCTTTCATTTCCCTGCTATAAAACCCACATTTGCAAGGTTTTTGCAGTAGTATACAGCTCAGCAAGCTCCTGCCTGGTGACCTGCAGAGTTCTACAGCAGCAGAGAGACAAAAGAGAGATTTTGGAGTGATTAAGTATCATTTTTCTGCATTTTCTTGCTGCCCTTAGCTAATTCCACCTAAAATGCCAATTTTCTAGAGTTTCTGTGATTTAAAAAGCTTGTTTCAGCTACATATTGTATTTACTTTACTGCCTGCACTTTAACAAAGTTGTTTTTGTGTTTAAATTACCTGTTTAACTGTTGTAGGCTACATACTGAAGTGTGATAGTCATTTCTGATCATTTAAAGTGTTTTTTTGATTTTATCTGCTTTATTTTCTGAAAAAAAAAACAAAAAAAAAATCCCCAAATAATATATACTTGTTTTCCCACCTTTTTTTAAGCTAGTATAGTCCAGTTTTCCGGTTAGTGCTGAATTCAGGGCTGTGTTACAAGTTTCTGTGTTTGCCCATACCTTACTTGGATAGAAGGAAGTTTGTGTGTTCACTGTGAGAGAGGGAGTTTTGAGCAGCCTATCTGACCCTGGAGGAGGATTTTCAGCCCAGAAATTAGTAGTTTATTGGCCATTTTTGGCTAATTTCTATCTCTTTCATTTCCCTGCTTAAAACCCACATTTTTGAGGTTTTCCACTAGTATACAGCTCAGTAAACTCCTATCTGGTACCCTGTAGATTTCTACAGCAACAGAGAGACAAAAGAGAGACTTTGGAGTGATTAAGTATCATTTTTCTGCATTTTCTTGCTGCCTTTAACTAATTCCGCCTAAAACACCTATTTTTTAGAGTTTCTGTGATTTAAAAAGCTTGTTTCAGCTACATATTGTACTTATTTTACTGCCTGCACTTTAACAAAGTCATTTTTGTGTTTAAATTACCTGTTTAACTGTTGTAGGCTACATACTCAAGTATGATAGCCATTTCTGTGCATTTAAAGTGTTTTTTTTATTGTATCTGCTTTATTTTCTGAAAATAACAAACAAATATACTTGTTTTCCTACATTTCTAAGCAAGTATAGTCCTGTTTTAGGTTAATGCTGAATTCAGGGCTGTGTTACAAGTTTCTGTGTTTGCCCATACCTTACTTGGCTAGAAGGAAGTTTCTCTGTTCACTTTGGGAGAGGGACTTTTGAGCCACCTATCCGTCCCTGGAGGAGTGGTTTTAGCCCAGAAATTAGTAATGTATTGGCCATTTTGGCCTAATTTCTACCTCTTTCATTTCCCTGCTGTAAAACCTGCATTTGCGAGGTTTTTGTGCTTCTATACAGCTCAGGAAGCTTCTGCCTGGTGCCCTGCAGAGTTCTACAGCAGTAGAGAGACAAAAGAGAGATTTTGGAGTGATTAAGTATCATTTTCTGCATTTTCTTGCTGCCTTTAGCTAATTCCACCTAAAACGACAATTTTCTAGATTTTCTGTGATTTAAAAAGCTTATTTCAGCTACATATTGTATTTATTTTACTGCCTGCACTTTAAGAAAGTTGCTTTTGTGTTTGAATTACCTGTTTAACTATTGTAGGCTACACACTCAAGTGTGATAGCCATTTCTGATCATTTAAAGTGTTTTATGATTGTATCTGCTTTATTTTCTGAAATAAAAAAAAATATATATATATATACTTGTTTTCCTACCTTTCTAAGCTAGTATAGTCCAGTTTTCAGGTTAGTGCTGAATTCAGGGCTGTCTTACAGGTGTCTGAGTTTGCTTAATTCAGGGATATGTTACAAGTTTCTGTGTTTGCCCATACCTTACTTGGATAGAAGGAAGTTTCTCTGTTCACTTTGAGAGAGGGAGCTTTATGCAACCTATCTGTCCCTGGAGGAGTGGTTTTAGCCCAGAAATTAGTAATTTATTGGCCATTTTGGGCTAATTTCTATCTCTTTCATTTCCCTGCTATAAATCCCACATTTGCGAGGTTTTTGCGCTAGTATACAGCTCAGAAAGCTCCTGCCTGGCTCCCTACACAGTTCTACAGCAGAAGAGAGAGAGAAAAGAGAGATTTTGGAGTGATTAAGTATAATTTTTCTGCATTTTCTTGCTGCCTTTAGCTAATTCCACCTAAAACGCCAATTTTCTAGAGTTTTTGTGATTTAAAAAGTTTGTTTCAGCTACATATTGTATTTACTTTACTGCCTGCATCTTAACAACATTGTTTTTGTGTTTAACTGTTGTAGGCCACACACTCAAGTGTGATAGCCATTTCTGATCATTTAAAGTGTTTTTTTGATTGTATCTGCTTTTTTTTTCTGAAAAAAAAAACAAAAAAAAATATACTTGTTTTCCAACTTTTCTAAGATAGTATATTCCAGTTCTGAGGAGTTTTGAGTGAGGGAGCTTTATGCAACCTATCTGTCCCTGGAGGAGTGGTTTTAGCCCAGAAATTAGTAACTTATTGGCTATTTTGGGCTAATTTCTATCTCTTTCATTTCCCTGCTGTAAAACCTACATTTGCAAGGTTTTTGCGCTAGTATACAGCTCAGCAAGCTCATGCCTAGTTGCCTTGCAGATTTCTACAGCAGCAGAGAGACAAAAGAGAGACTTGAGTGATTAAGTATCATTTTTCTGCAATTTATTGCTGCCTTTAGCTAATTCCACCTAAAACGTCAATTATCTACAGGTTCTGTGATTTAAACAGCTTGTTTCAGCTACCTATTTTACTTATTTTACTGCCTGCAGTTTAACAAAGTTGTTTTTATGTTTAAATTACCCGTTTAACTGTTGTAGGTTACACACTCGTGTGATAACCATTTTTGTGCATTTAAAGTGTTTTTTTGATTGTATCTGCTTTATTTTCTGAAAAAAAAAAAAAAATACTTGTTTTCCTGCCTTTCTAAGCTAGTATAGTACAGTTTTCAGGTTAGTGCTTAATTCAGGGCTATGTTACAAGTTTATGTGTTTGCCCATATCTTACTTGGATAGAAGGAAGTTTCTCTGTTCACTGTGAAAAAGAGAGCTTTGAGCAGCCTATCTGTCCGTGGAGGTGTGGATTCAGCCCAGAAAGTAGTTATTTATTGGCCATTTTGGGCTAATTTCTATCTCTTTCAATTCCTTGCTATAAAACCTGCATTTGCTCAGTTTTGCATGCCAGGCAGCACCAGTTAGCTAGGGTATAACTATTCCCGGCTCCACAAAGTCTACTCGTCAATTTTTTCCTTGGAACTAGTCAAATTTTCAACTTAACACTCAAACTATTCACTTCTCACCCCGGCACTTGCTCAAAACTCATAGCAAGCACTAATAAACCTTAGCACTAGACCCCCCTATACTGTAGAGAAGGACAAGGCTCTCTACTCGACTCTACCAGCCAATCAGTAAAACAGTTCACTGTACCTATCCAGGCATGTCCAAAGGGCAGTTTCAGGTGTACTCTCTGGTCCAACTGATGAATCTGATCATTTTGAGGCAATGTTACAATTGCCTCATGTACACAGACAACCCTCTCCTCTTTCCACCAAACACTAACACATGCAAGAGATGCAATTATACAGCCAAACTGGAGGCTAAGCTCCCTCAACCCAAGACTGGACCAGGCAGTCAAGAGGAGAAGGGAATTACTTGCATCACACCACATAGACCTATGAAACCAGCACCGGCAAAAACACACATAAATACACGTAAACATACTTGGAGGATCTAAATAAAAAGCTGCAAAAGCAACAGAGACCTCCAAAGCAGACATCCAAGCAACCTCCACCCCCAACACAAACCATGAAACGCATACTTAACAAAACCAGTGTGCCACGCAATCACAGCCCTTAAGGCTAAATAACATACCTAACACACTAGTAATAGGTGACTCTATAGTCGGGTACACTGATGTCCCACTCACTAGGCTGAACAAGGAGAAGGTTACTGTTAGCTACCTGTCGGGTGCCAGAATCCACCACATAACACAAGCACTCAGGTCACTCCAGAACAAGTACAAATATGACTCTGTCATTGTCCATGTTGGTGTGAATGACCTGAGCTATACCTCCCTGGACTACATGAAAAGAGACATGGAGGAGCTCTCTGATGATGTAGCCCAGGCCAGTATGACCCTGACCCTGAGTAGCATACTGCCATCACCGAGAGTGATACCACGGTATAGAGAAAAAAATGATCAATTTCAACAATTGGCTAAGCTTTTGGTGTCATTCAAAGGGGATCCAGTGTCTGTCAGCCTGGGATGACATGCTTGACAGGCCACTCTGCTTCACTTGAGATGGCTTGCACCTGTCATCCTTAGGCTTTCAAATACTGGCCAAGTCTCTTGCCACCCCTATAGTGCCTTTTTTAGGCAAGGCTCAAAAGAAAAACCCACCACCATAAATAGCACAAGTAACAAAAAACAGTGGGTAATGCTACTCAATGCCAGAAGTCTAAACCTCAAAATGCATGCACTTGAGGCACTCCTCAGTATGGAGAAAATCGATATATGTGCAGTAACAGAAACCTGGTTTAAGGCTCCAAAGAGCACCCCAGCACTACCAGGCTACAACTCATTCCATACATTTTGGCCACAAAATCCGGACTGAAATACAAAAGGTTGGGGAGTATCCATAATCATCAAGGATACCCACACCTCCAGGTTAGTGGCACAGCACAATGCTTCAGAGCTCATCCACGTGCAACCAACAATGGGTAAAACTGCTATTCAAATTATAGCTTGCTACAGATCACCCACCATGTCCCAGGACCCCCACTCTGCATTCCTGGAAACACTGGGAAACATAAAGGTCCTACCAAACACCCTGATATTGGATGATTTCAATTACCCAAACATTAACTGGGAGAACTACTCAAGTACAAACTCCCTTGCCCAACAATTCCTAGAATTTATAAACTCAAATGCCCTGGATCAACTGGTCAACACCCCCACCAGAGGTGACAACATATTGGACCTAGTCATCAACAACATGGGTGACCGGTGTGCCACACCAGAGGTCAACCCCTCGCTGGTTAGATCTGACCATAAAGTAATCACTCTGGATATTGACATTCCACCACCACCCCCGGTCAAAGAAACCACCGTGAAAAACTTTTCAAAAGCAAACTTCACGTTACTCAAGATCAAGGTGGGAAGTTTCAAAGCCCCCATGCTAAACGATAATGCTGTCCAAGCTGCAAAATCCTTTACTAATGCACTCTACAGGCACCTACAAGAATGCATGGATCATGCCATCTCAAACAAAACCATGACTCACTCCTCCAAGAAAAGGAAACCAGTCTGGTGGACCCCTGCCATAAACAAGCTATACAATGGAAGGAGGAAACTAGTGCAAAAAATAGTAAAATCCTAAGAAGGGAAGACATCCCTGATCAGTATCAGCAAGAACCTATGTTCCCTCAAAAAATCATCCAAGGCTAGCTTCGAAAGAAAAATTGCCATGGACTCCAAAGATAAACACAAAACATTCTTTAACTATGTCAAGAATCTAAGTGGCACTTCCCAGATCTGCTCAGAGTTAGTGCAGAATGGCACAAAATACACTGAACTGACCGATATAGCCAACATCCTGGAAGACAGGTTCAATGCAAACTTCACCACCCTCTCACCCCCAAAAGGGCCCATAACTATACCAGAAGAATGTAGTGTCCCTGAAATCACAGACACTCAGGTTAAAACAGCCCTCTCCAAAGCCAAAAACACATCATCAGTGGGAGTTGACGGTGTCCCACGCTGCATCCTACATGAGCTCAAAAATGAACTAACCCCTCACCTAAACACATTGTTTAAACTCAGCCTCTCCACAGGCTACGTGCCCACAGAGTGGAGCCACAATGGACCCCGGGAACTATTGCCCTATAAGCCTGACTAGCTTGGTCTGCAAAGCTATCATCATGGATCTCATTTTCAGAGACATTGGGAACCTCCAAACACTGGACCCTACCCAGTTCAGCTTTGTTAAGGGTGGTGCATTGCACAGCATAGCATAGTTTAACAACAGCATCATCAGTTTCTGGAATAACATGTCACAGATCTGTCTTATAAAATAAAGAATGAGATGCACAGATACATCCCGGTGGTGTGTATAGTGCACAGAAACACACAACCACAAGCAGATTTTCCACCCCCCGCCACACACACAGTGACATAGCTTACAACAGACCAGATTCCCTCATTATCATGTTATAAATAAACTCCAAATCTGAAGTCTTGGCAAAGAAACACATAATATTTATGAATTGCTCTTTCCCATGAGAATAACAGTATAGAAAAAGCATCACGGATGATGATCACAGACATCTGTGCTGTCATTGGCAATGCCATTACATATGTCTGTAGTACTCATAACACTTCTTGAATAGCACTATGAGCACTACAGGTAAAAAGTATGAGCATCTCTCTGTTAAGCTAGTGACCAGGATCCAATTACAGCTCCATCCCCTGGACAGATGGCTTGCATTGCAAAAATTATCAGACAGATGTCAGCTTTCCCATATTAGGACAAAGGATACGACAATAGCTTCTGCTTGTTCACACCTTGCTGGAGATCATTGTGATAGCAAACAGGACTTATTGGGGCATGGTGTATAAGTAATTTGTACTTGGGAGCACAATGCAGGTGTTTGAACATCATTGCATGCTTACATCAGGAGTACAGCTAATACAAAAATAGCTTGAAGTTAGAGGATGGTAGACTTTCCCTCACTCATAATTCTTGGCACTATTCAGGAGTGACCTAAACTTTAAAAGCCACAAGACGATCTCTCTTAAAGATGAAGGTGGGGCCTGCAGTCATGAGTCACATCAAGGTATTGGTTTGGTTGCATTGAAACAGCAGAGATTATGAGCTAATATGAGGTAGATGCCCCAGTGTCACCTGTGGGAGATATAAAAATTCACAAACTTTACAGCTCTTTAGTCTTACAGAAATACCTACTGATACTGAATATTCCATCTAAACCTAGAATATTCAGAAACTATTCTAAGACTAACTTCCTGCTATTAAGTGAGACCCTAGGAAAATGTCAAGCTCTCATAAACCCTGAGAACACTGCTGTCTATGCAGAACTGTTCACAGAAACCCTGTATAAGCATGTTAATAGCTGCATAGAGGCAGCTGTATCCACCAGGAAGAAGTACAGAACTAACTCAAAAAACAAGCCACCTTGGTGGAATCAAAAAATCAATAGGCTGTATAACAGGATGAAGAAACTCATGGCAAAAATTAGGAGGTGCAGCACCCAGCAGGATAACAGCACTCTCATCAAACTAAACAAACAACTCAGAGGACAAATAAAGTCTACCAAAGCCAAATTTGAGGTAAGTTTGGCCTCCCAGGCCAGGGACAACCACAAAGCATTCTTTAGCTATGTCTGCAACCTCAAAGTTGTGTGCAGAGCTCATTGTAAATGGAGCCACCTATACTGAACCAGAAGATATAGCAAACATCCTGGCTGATAAATTCAGCTCCAACTTTACTCCTGTCTCCCCTTCAACCTTCCCTCAGGAAATATCATCAAATATAACTCCCTCTACTATCACTAGGGAACAGGTTTTTTAATGTTCTCTCTAAGACCAAGAACACTGCATCAATGGGGCCAGACAATATCCCAGGATGCCTTCTAAATAGCATGAAACATGACCTATCAGGGCCTCTGGAATTACTGTTTAACTGTAGCCTCCAAACAGGCTTTGTGCCTCATGAATGGAGAAAGGCAACAATCATCCCTCTGCACAAAGGTGGGCCTTCTACAGACCCTGGAAACTGCAGACCCATATGTCTCACTAGTCTTATATGTAAAGCTATGTAAAGAATTATCATGGAGATGATCAAAAGAGATATAATAAACCTCCAGACACTGTACCCAACCCAGTTTGGTTTCATCAAGGGCAGATCATACCTACTCAATCTGGTGAACTTCTTGAGAGGGTCACCAAAGCAACGGATGAGGGCAAAATCATTCACACTGCCTACTTAATCTGGCTAAAGCATTTGACACAAAACTCCACTTGGGCACTGTTGACAAACTCAGGAGGTTAGGTACAAACCCATATGTCACCCGGTGGATAGCCAACTGTCTCACAGACAGGACCCAGGAAGTCAGAATTGGGGAGTCCACCTCTACAGAGGCCAGTCACAAGTGGAGTCCTTCAGGATCAGTCCTTGGACCGCTCCTTTTTGGCATTTACTTTTTGCAAGTCAAGGCCAATGTCACTGCCCTCTGGCTGACTAAATTTGCAGATGATTGCAAATTAGGAGCTGTCATTGAATCTCACACTGACACAAATGTTCTCCAGGAGGGGCTGAGACAGACAAACAATGGTGTCAGTGCCATGGGTTAAAACTAAATGCCAAGAAATACATAATAGTATCCTTTGGGAAGTCTTTCATCCTTGGTAACTACCATATTGACAACACACCCCTTAGAGTTGACCCAGTAGTCAGGGACTTAGAGACACACATAGATCGTGATCATCATGTGTCTGCAATGGTGAAGAAATCATTCTATGTTGCACAACTTATAAACAAAGGTATGGCATCTAAGTCCAAGGAAGTCATTGTTCCGCTGTATTCAGCTTTCATCAGACCTATCATTGAGTACAATGCACCCTTTGGTATGTACTTAACCAGGCATATCCAACAATTGGAACGTCCACAGAGGTTCCTCACTAAAAGAATACAGGGTGTAAGTAAAATGTATTTTGCAAACCGCCTCAAGGCCCTATCCATGTATTCTGTCTCCTACAAGCTTTTGAAGGGAGATCTATGCCTGGCATACAGGGCATTGTCAGACCCCACTCTGATGGACCTCCTGCATATCCACAAAACAAACAGCACCAGAATTACCTGTTCTAAAGACTTAAACCTTGCCTGTGATACAAATAGGACCTGCTGAAGAGATAGGTATGTATCCCAGAGACTACCCCATCTATGCAACAGGCTCCCCATCCATGTGAAGCAGATTTGCTCCCTAACCCAATTCAAGTGCAACTTGGACAATTGGATGGAAAACTGGAAATTCATCCCTGGTATGGCACCTATGTCTCTAATGGATGCAGGTAACTTGCAAATGGTTCATCTCCCAGGCCCATGCTTACACTTATCAAGGATATCAGAATTTGTCAGAGATTTGGGATGCATGGCTAGGCTTAAAAAGGCCCTTTTGGTCTTTATCCTAATAAAAACCTATGAACCTATATATACATAAACATTTTGGCCACAGAAGAACTCTAGCTACTCTATGAAACCAGCTACAGCTTATACATACAATGCAAAATCCTTGATCACAGCTGAACCCTTACACACCCTGTCATATGGTATCTTCAAGATTACATATGAGCATTTTAAGGGACTTGGCACAATGCTTATGAATATGGGGAGAATAACAAGTAGCTAAATGTACATATCATACTATGTAGTGTCTATCATATTGTCATTCATTTGTATTGACCAAATATATGTACCATAAATAGTATGGTGGGAAGTACCCCTGGTCTTCACCTCTTCAGATTCAGCATCATGCCCGTCACCTTGGGAGAAAATCTGCAATTAGCAGTCTCTTCAATGACCTGGGTATTCACTGTTGTTGTCCTTCTTACTGTGGGTCAGTTATTGGAGGTCTCAGGCTGACATATCCTCAATAAGACTAGAATTAACCCAGCTGGATCACTCATTATTTTGTGTTGTTGAGTCAAATAGCAGTGTTACCAGGGTAACAAAATGCAGTACAGCTGCACCAGTTTATTTATTGACATTTGCTTACCAAGAAAGTCTGACTGGGCAGAAGTCCATTTCCAGCTGAGGCCCGGGGAGAAAAGCTACAAATTATAAAATATTTTAAAAACAATTTTACAATTTTTTAAAATAAAAACATTTGTAGTTTAAATAATTATAACACATTAGACATAATATAAAACAGTGGTTAAAAATTGATACAATGTATATGACAATTATTTAATGTTTAGAGAAATATTAGACAATTTGTAGAGAAATTAAAGGTAAGTTAGTCAAATACAAATTGGAATTGCAAAATGAGGTTAGGGAAAAACAGGCTTATGGTATATTTAGAGAGAAATTAAGTTCTGGAGATTGAGGCTGCAAGGATTGAGTATTCTCCATTTATACCACCAGCACCCACAGCAGGACATTAAAACCAGAGTTTGCTTACCATAAACCAAAACAATTACACCAAACTATACAAATTTAACAATAAGTTTTACTACAATGTGAATATATCTGATATAGCCAATATGAAGAAGAAAAACACAGACACATACGTGTGAGTGTACACGTGTGCACATGCACTCGCAAATGAAAAGATGTCTTCAGTCCTCAGTTTCACATCTACTCACAATACTGACTGTCATCATGAAGTAAGACAATAATATTCTCTGCCAAGCTACCACACGTGATGGGAAATGTTTGCCAATGGTGCCATACTTTTTAAATTTGTACCTTTTTGCCCTGAATAAATATCTTGTCATCTCAGGAGTCTTTTTAATCCCTCAGTCATAAATATTTCTCTGCAGCCATATCCTTGTATATACCCTCCTTCATTTAGGCAGAGAAACATAAAAAATTGAGAGTTTTTACATGGATTTGGAACAAAGACTGACAATAGGTATTGGACCTCTGTGTGGGCTGAGCAAAATGCCATATTAAACAAGTGTTATACTTCCCTTTTAACCCCTCTAGGAGACACCACTTCCTAAGGGAAGTAATTTATTATCCATGATGCCTAATGTCCATTTTCAGCACCATGGATTTCTGAAGAATTACAGATATCATTTGGGTTTTTTTTTTCCTACTGTAATTTGCCCCTCAGCATCAACACAGTTATTGTTATATTGGGGGATGCATTACACAGAAATCCATGCCATTTGGCTGTCTCACCACCTAGGATAATGCAATAGTGCAAAACTGAACCAGTTGTCCCTATGTAACTATCACCATTGCACATTAGATAAATTCACCTGAATGATTAGAAAGTGTTACATACCAACAAGCACTTATTTATTCAAACACATTTCTTGTCTATATAGTAAATGAATTTGTAGCAACCTGCATTGTTGTTTTCTAGCAAAAATGTCAAATTATGCAATGACAGGCAATGGTAGAATGGTATTGTGCGTTTTGTTTTTGCTGTTGTTTCAAAGGAGTGTGGCAGGGTTGTCAGCATATTGAAGTGAGGTGTGTGAGGGTGAACCCCCTACACGAGGTTGCAGAGAGCAAAACCACCAAGTATGAGGATGTGGGGGCAACTTTCACTATACTCTGAATGTCTTCTGATGAGATAGGTTTCAGTCACTTTCACTTTGCATTTGATTCTTTTTTTCAGTGATTTGTTGCTGAATTGCATAACCTTTGTGTATATCATATAAATCTCAAAATTGTCCCCACAACATACCAGATGACCACATCTACTGTTATAGGCCAATGATAAACTATTAAATTCCTGATGTCAAATAGTAACTGGCATTTCAGTGTCCTGAAAACGTACTTAGTTACAGTCTATATCACTTTGTTTTTAGTGAAAATTTTCCTAGGGCAAACCAATGATTGGCCACCATCTGGAATTTGCCCTTTTGCCCACTGTAGTGCGATCTCAGAGTTGGTATATTTAGTTAGAGGGTGTATGGGGGGGTGCAGCCCCCACATTGGGGAGTGTGGGGGGTATAGCCACTCACCTGGGTAGGTGTTAAGTTTCATGGTTTTGATCACAGTCGCTAGGGTGGACTACCCTTGCTTTGCCCTTGGAAATTTTTTTCTGAAAACTCAGTTCAATGATTAGTAGCTTCGATGAATAGGTGTTCAACAAATAGGAGTTCACTGATTTGTGATCAACGAGGTGATATAGACCCAGAAAGTGCTGCTGCTATTCCACAGACATGCACAGATATAGTTACTTAAATCACATTAAGAAATCATGGCTTAGGTACCACCACCTGTCAGTCTATTGGCATATGAATTAATGTAAGCTAATTGATGTAGGGCATATCTTTATTTACTGTTTTGAATGTGCAATCACTGTGGACTTTTCCAGTTTCCTTGCAGTATTATGGCATGTCCTGTGCGCATATAAATTGTTCATGGCTAGTAATGGTTGCACACAACTTGACTAAAGACATTCTTTGATTCTTGTATTAACTATTTAAGTAATCCAGTATTTTGTGACTATGATATTTTGGTCATACTTAAAAACAGGTATTACAGCTGTCTAGTGAGATTACTCATAATTAAAAGCTGTAACAATGAATGAGTAATAAAGAATCAGTCTTGACATAATAGCTTTCCTTCCTGGCCACACAGGAACTATTAGCAAAACAAATGCATTTTTGCTCTGACTTCCTTCCAGTAAGCCACATAAAATGTTGTTCCCTTACCCTGCTTCTCACCAAGGAGCTAAACAGCAGATCAACGTGCTGCCAAAGATTTTGTTTGGTTTGGCTCTAGCTGATTAGAAGTTTTGATGTCCACTTTATATGCAACACAAAACTGACACTTGTTACTCTTCTTGTCCTTATTGCCTGATAAACACAATTAAAACAAAAATATGTCATAACTTTATAAGTGCCCTTGGCACAGGCTATCAACAGACTCTGCTGTACATCCATAGTTGGAAAATGCTGCTGGACATCCTTACAGACATACCGAATCCAAGGATCTAAACTGCTTAATTACAATTTGTCGCTGTAAAAGTGGTCAGAGTGTGACCTTCATCTCAGATAACCTATATTACTGCAGTGCAGAAAGCAGGATGATGGCAAGTGAAATAAGGCAGTACAATCCTATTTTTGTACCATAATCTCAATAAGAAGCTAAAAATACAGGCAAGTGTTAACATACAATCAAAACCACATTTAAAAATGTGATTTGAAGAGGCTGTCTTGGGTATTACAAAAGACTCTAATGATTAAACCTTCAGTCTTATTGAGTATATATGTGTGTGTGTGTGTGTGTGTGTGTGTGTGTGTGTGTGTGTGTGTGTGTGTGTGTGTGTGTGTGTGTGTTTTATATGGAAAGCCTTCTTCTTTTGAGTGAAATGTATATATTTTAAAGGAATCCTTTCTCTGCTAATAAGAATATGAACTTGCATTTTCAAGATACATATTTCAATCATTTATCCATTTGTTTGTGAGTTCAGCAAATAAAAATTTGATAGATGTCAGTGCAATTTTACTGCAGGAAATAAACTACTAAAGAAGTTTGCAAGGCTTATAGTATTACAAATCTTGGTTGCTAGCTGGAAATAGTGTGAACATTTTAAATCAATGTCTAATATTCCTTTTAGAATTATAATGGTTTTGGTGTTCTGATGTCACACTGCTCACTTCTACAAATGACTGGGATATGAATGGCAGTAGATTTATTTATTTATTAATCTTCATATGTCCAACTTGGTAGCTTCCATATGCAGCAAAGACTCATGGAGAAACAGGGGCAAAAGTTCAATGACATCATACACAGTTTGTTACAAATACACATAATTTTTATAGTTCAGACCAATGTAGCAAAGCAGGCAAATGCAATCAGCATGAATGCATTCTTAAATTAGATTACAGTCTAGCAGTATATGTCTACAAAAGATTTCGTCTTATTTATAAATCCTTTGCAAATGTAGTTTTAAACTGGCATGTAGAAGTAATTTCTGACACTTAGAAATGCTTAATTATGTTATCTTCTGTGCCATATGCACCAGTAAAAATCTCAGATGGGGGGTGCAATAAAACACATCCAGTATACTGACATATTTAAAAGTATCAACAGGCAGGAAAATGTGTCTGTAAGCTAAAGACTTCACAAGCAATCTGCAGTCTCTTGAAAGTTTACATTTAGAAACTAAATTAAAAGTATACACATTGCATACATAACATCTATATGCTAGAAATGCAGAAAAAACACTCCATTATTCTAGCTCTGTATCCCCTACACTTGTCTATCTTTAATATTTAAAAAACACTAATAAAACTCCCTGAAACATTAAAATAAAAATGGGGATATACTTGCCAGTCAGAAATTGGCTTTACTGGCAATTCTGTCCTGAAACTACACCTGGTTATTCATAAATAATATGTGCCGGGGAACAGGGCATACCAAAAAGCCTTTGAAAATCATAAAATTTGTATACAGTGGATCAAGACATTATATTAAGCATTATCACATTGTTTAAGCATAATACTTCATGCTCAGAGGAAAATGACTCCCAACTCAGGATAGTATATAATTCATAATTGCATACAGTCTGGTCCCAAGTGGGTAACTTATGGAATCCAAACCGTGACCATGTAATTGGTGCAGTATCTGTGACTGTACTATTGATACATGTAGCTACTATAGATAAACAGCTCATTAGTACTAATGTAAAAAAAAAATCTTACTAGCGGCAGAATCCCCTGTGATGCATGCAAACCTGCTGCTACAATGACACACAGTCCCTGCCCTCAATAGTTGTCTCACATTGCTCCACCCAAAGGGAGCATGACATTCCCACATTAACCCATTATGCTAATATACCCTGGTCTGCAGTTATGGCAATGGCAGGGAAAACTTCTATAAATTGTTCACTACCGATAACTGAAGAACAGGGAGCACACTTGGTGTTATATAATGCTGCTTCTGTGCAACATTGTGCATAGTCCCTTAAGGGGAATGTGCACAGCATTGCTTAGCCTTGACCCAGACTGTGTCATGCTACTATCAGCATGATTCAGTTTTATAAATCACATTACTTTCAGGTTTCTGGATGAACAACACCCTGCATGGCCTCATTAACAGACTGGATACAATGTTTCTGAATAACATGGACCACCTAACTAACTACTAAAACTACATCCCTGATTTTCAATTCAACTAAAAAGCAAAAACACTAATACTTACAACCAATGTCTAAGAAAAGACAAATTTATCTCAGAAACTATTTAGAAAATCATTGCAAGACAGCCCATTCATTAAAAGCTAATGAACCTGTGAAAAGCCCTATTTAGCATTGACTTAGAGAATTAATGTAACTCACTGAAGTCAATAGAAATCACTACTACAAAGTAAAAAAAATGAATGAAATACATAGTGTCTTTTATTTTTGTGGTAAATAAAATACATTTTAATATAGGATTATAGGATCTGGAAACTCAGTTTGTGAGCTGCTTATTCAGTTATCATAAAACCTGTTCCCTAAATTCTAGTAGAAGGGCAGAAGATATTTAATTTATTGTACATCAGACTATTATATATTCATATTATATATATATATATATATATATATATATATATATATATATATATATATGGGTCTATATGACTTGGTCGACAGTTCATATGATCGACTGTTTATTTGGTCGACAGTTCATTTGATCGACAAGCATTTTAGGTGGGGGGCTTCACCCCACACCCCCCTAACTATATATATCAACTCCAGGGTCACACAACATTGGGGAAGGGGGCAAATGCTTGTCGATCAAATGAACTGTCGACCAAATAAACAGTCTATCATATGAACTGTCGACCAAGTCATATAGACCCATATATATATATATATATATATATATATATATATATATATATATATGTATATATACACAGGAATGCATTGGTAATCACCACTCTACTGAAAAAGAGTAATCAGCAGCCAGACCTTTAATATGCTTATTAAATAATATAATTGGACCTCACTTCACTATATGATTTTGCAGAATGCTGCTGAATACCTAAGTGAAGAAATTCTTAATATCTTTGTGACAATGCATCTTTGAAGAATTACACTGTCTAATACAGGAGAAGGATGTCACCTGGGCATATATATAAGTGTTACAAAATGTGCATGTCTTACCAGCATGTGCCTTCTTTTGTGTAGCTTACATGTCACCTCAGTTCTGACCACCTTGCATAATGTACAGTTTTCTACACTTGGGAAAATGTATAATAAAATAATGAAGTTTGTAACTAATTTATCAAATGAAACTCAAAACTGCATGCTTTAAAGAAATCTGCATGTCTACAACTTACTGATCAGCTTATCTTCCAAAACAAAAATGCCTCATTATATATAATGTCTACATAATAAAATGCTTTGCTATCAACAGTCTCATATAGTCTTAAGTTCCAACATACACCCTCGGATCACAAAAGCAAGTGACTAAACCCAAGAATCCAAAACAATCAGCAGAGGGACTGTCTCTTTTCATCTTATAGCTCTAAAATGTAAGACACATTCCAGTGTGATACCAAAGCTACTCCCAAAATGTACAAGCTTAAAAAAATTTAAAACACATCCTTCAGCTACCTGGAATTATTTCTTCATATTGCTTCTCTTTTGCATGTCTTAGAAAACATGTCTTACACAAATCTGTCTCCTTTCATCCTCCCTTTATCCTACTAAATTTAATCCAGCCTTATTAACCTCTCTTTCTCTCCTTTCTACTTATCCCACAACACTTCTTCTTCTCTCCCTTAACTTGGTGTACATTCTTCACTATCACTTTGGCATCAACTTTGTATGCTACCTATAACTCCATCCATGTCTTATATTTCCTAGACTGATGTGCACATATCAGCTGAGTTTCTCACAGTTCATTGAACCATTACTAAATCACAATTCAATGGCTCAAACACAATAAATGTACTCCTGATACACTGAAAAATTAAAGTGATCCTCCAGCACCCCCTGCAACCCCACTCCCCCACACCCCCACAGCCCCGTGACTTTCTCACTTTCAAAAAATAACTTCAAGACTGCACAACAATGCATGAAGGAAAAATGACCTTACCAGCACTGTTCCTCTGTCCCATACACAGACACCACCACTGCCTAGTTTCCACAACCCACCATGTACCAGACAACAACACCATCTTACCACTATAATTCTATAACAATGCAGAATATAAGCTGTACTGTTACAGGGAAAACATCAAAAAACACTTTGAGCATTCAATAAGTCAAGCAAAGCACTTCAGTATAACAACACATCAAAGTACTATCATTCAATTTCACTTTTGTGACTCATTTAAATACACACACACACACACACACACACACACACACACACACACACACACACACACACACACACACACACACACACACTGTAGGCAGGACGTATATAAAACAAGTTTCCTAGTTTTTTTTTTCACAAATGCACAGGTAAGTCAAAATAATAGCACAATTGGCTTGAAACAAAATACAATTGAAAACATTTTAAGCATAACATCGAGTGTCTCACAATCTACCTGTCCAATATCTGAGGGCTTACTGGAATGCATTGGTGTAGGCCTACTGACTATGTCCAATGGAATTACAGGGGATGGCTGAATGTCAACCTCAGTGTCATATTCAACCTCTGCACCCCCCCCCGACTGTGCCTCTGTTTTTCTGCCATCAACATCAGAGTCTGCCAATACTTTGACATCAGGTGGTAAGAGTCCTACACTTCCACTGTCAGGATCACCTGTCATAATAAGCAACAAACACGGGAAATAAATTAATACCTACACTACTATAGTTAATGTTAAACAGAACTTAAGTATTGCTGTCAACTATACAAGAAATATTTAACAATTGAGATAGGTAAGCCTACCTGGAAGCTCCTCCAGGGACATAACTGTCTTCCTTGAAAGAGTACCATCAATGTGAATGACACACTGTTCTGCACTTTCCTGGGAACTGTCTGGATACCTGACAGTGGACAGGAACTCTTCATTTGCTGATAATGGTGGCTTTGTAGCAAGCCCTCCCTGGTACCCATCCATTCAAGGGCTACTACAGGTGCTCTCCAAAGTGCAGATGAAATCATGTCAGTGGCCCTATGGTTCACCTGATCATATGTTCTGTTCTGGCCACCTACTGCTTTCACTTCAGAGACTATCTGTTATCAAATTTGCGTTCTGCCTCATATATATCCCCAGATCCCCTTTCAGAAAGAAAGACACCATGATGCCTAAATACTTGCACAATAACTTCATTTTCAGGGTCATGGAGTGGGGGGGGGGGGGTTCAGGGATTGGGATGCCGGAGTGTCATAGTCCTAGGTGACATAAAACACAAAAAGAAGGATAATACACATTAGTATCACATAAATAAAAATACTGTTTTGATATAACACATAAAAAGTAGCACTTCACTATTACCCACTAGAAAAACGTAAAACAGTCAAGATATTCAAATATGAACAAAGGAATTCTGTGGTTGTAACATAGTACAAACTCACAAACAAAGCAAGGTTGGATCCAAAACAAGGACAGTAACAATAGCAAAAATCTTGTTTGTGCTAAAACAGAAATGTAATTTGCAACAGGCAACTGACACATTTTGATAAACTATCAGTGAAATGCTAAAAGTGCTATCAAATAAACTATCCCTGAAATATGTGTACAGATTTAACACAGAACATTCCATTGTAAGCTACTGCTAGTCATGTCAACCTGTAGCAATGGCCAGCACTGTCCTAGAGGTGTGCATGTTCCATTCTGGAAGGCTAAAACCCCTGTGTCATTGACAATGTACAACATTTACATTTCAAGGAAATAACAGAAGAACGTACAGATAAAAACAGTTGTAACATTAGCATTTGTGATGACAGTTAATAAGGTTGTGCATCTTAGAAAGTGAAATGCCCTGACAAACGTGCCCATGCCATCAGTACACTTCTAAGAAATGCATACAGATAAAAGTATCATCTACTAATATATATATATATATATTTCTTACTTTGGCATATGCAGTATATAGCTGAAAAATGAAAGCATACCTTATCAAGATCAGTAGTCTTCTGTGCAGATACATCTCAAAGTAATATCTTCTTTATAGTTATCCACATAAACAAGTTTCCTCACCTTCAGGTTTCCTAGCTACACAGTTCCCTTTTTTGGTGTAGATTCAGGGCTGTAAGCATGGTGAAGATGTAAATGAGGTGTGAACTCATTATAATTGCTGAATCTGAAATATTTGGCTCTGTGTAGCAGATGTAAGCATAGTGTAGACACTCACTCAGTGTTTGTTGCTAATGGATTGCAGCTGTGAATGATTATTGGTAGGGAGAAGAAAAACAACAGCAATTCCGACTCCCTTACCTCCACTGGGGGTGTCAGCCAGGTTAGACTTATAAATTGTAGAAGTAATTGTATCAACATTTTACATGTAAGTAAGCAGCACACATTTCACAGTTTCTGTTCAGTAATGTCCAACCTCCCTTTCATTTCTTGACAACTGTATATTACTGCCATTTAATATACTCACACATTTTAAGGACAATGATACAGAATGTCTTACAAACTGCATGTCTCAGTTTACTGGTCAGATAAGACAAGACTGAGCAACAAACACAGAGAGATAAGACAGAGCTGCATTTATGCAAGTAATAGTCATAAATGGTTGTGTGAACACTCAGTGCACTACATCTGAAATTAATACATGTACAAACAACTGTCATATGTTTTGTTAGTACTGTGTATGTTGTTGCAGTTGGTTGTATGCACAGTGATTTTAGTTCTCTGCTGCAAAGTTGTTTGTGTAGCAAAGAGGGATAAGACATCCTTACTGTGTTCTGAAGGTTAACTGGAGTGAGAGTTCAAATCCAGACCTGTGCAAAAATATTTAATGTGTGCCAATATAAATTTTGTAGTGTTTATGTCATTCTTCAACTAATTTTCCTTTTTTTTAAATGATAGTGTTTTCTCTGTGTGCAGTTTAGGGTAAACAAGGCAACCAGAGAAACACAATGAATGTCAGTGTGATGATCATGCCCTGGCACAGTTCAAGGAGCCTCAATCCTTACCACTAACACCAGGGAGGTTGTCTCATAGAAGAGGAAAGGATAACTAATACACACAGTAAAGTACAATTTCCCTTAAGTGCACACAGAGATCACAGTCAGTCTGGGGCTGGTTGCTCCCTTGCTCACTAGGTCCCCAATAAGACTCCCCACTGGCACAGCTATAGGGTCCAGGTCTCAGCCTAGCTGGGCAAGCGAAAACCTCCAGTACCTTCTCTGTCCAACCAGTGCTTCGTGTCCCTGCCAAGTAGTTGATGCACCACACACACACACACACACACACACACACACACACACACACACACGCACACACGCACACACACACACACACACACACACACACACACACACACACACACACACACACACACACACACACACACACACACACTTTGAGATAAGTATTTATACAAATTCACAGACACTCCTGGGAATGGCTGACACAGATTTTCCTGCTGTGCCCCTTTATCCAGACCATATGGCAGTAATCCCTGCCACCACCCAGCTAATATTATCAGCTACTAAAAGGCCCTTAAAAGGGTGTCCAATTATTACTGTGCAATATTATTATCCAATTGGCAATGTGACTATACCGTCTAAGGCTTATTAGAGTGGCCTATTACAGTAAACTCTATAAATTTGCAATGTACTCTAGAGCTTATCTCCACACAAACCAGCCACAGGTAAAGGTTTTTAAAATATTTAATAATAAATAATTAAAACACAAGACAAAACTACTACACCACAAAGATATCTAAGAGTTCAGAGATCACACAGAAACTTAAAATAATACAGTAGGACAGGTCTGATTTCAAAGACAAATACCTAATTAATCTTTACTAGCTTTAACTATTCCTACAAGAAATCACAGTGCTAAAAACTTACATGTGAGCTGAGGCAGAGTGCTGAGTTAGATATCCAAGGTCAAAATGCTCCCAATCTCTTGTGAGAAATAGTATTTAAACATTACTAACAAACATGTTTCTAAGACCCTCCCAAATTGCATCCTTTTTGACACTTAGGTTTTCCCGGTGTTCATATTGCATTATCTTAACACCTGATCTGAGTTCTCAGGCCACAAAATGCATTATTTAGTAATCTAACACCTGCTCAGAAACTTACAACAAAACAAGGCACTTCACATATGCACTCTAGCAGAAACTAGAGCAATAAAGCACCTTCCACATGTAAATTCTGGTCATAAACTTTAGCCTTAAAACAATAGGCATGAAACCTTTATCCAGACACACTGGAGCCGAATTCTAACATGAAAGGGTCACAACAGGCTTCACTGGGCCAGTAGAGTGCAATGTTGACACATATTTTGCAGTTCCACATTTCACAATATTCTTTTACACTCAAGAAAACATGCCTGTATTTTAAATTTATTTACAAATGCCAGAATTATATATCAAATTCTAATTGACTAGGCTGGCAGCCTTCGCCCATCTCTCCCCAATCATCACATCTCTCCCCCCCCCACCGGGGAACTCAAGCAAGTTTTTCAAGTGCCCCTTCAGAAACATCATTTGAAAGTGTCAGGTCTATCTGGGTGTACCTCAACCCATTCCCTGTGTTGAGAGCCCATCTGCATTGGCATTGCTACTCCCACTGCGGTGCTGCACTGACGTATCATATGCTTGCAACCCTAGACTCCATCTTAGCAACTTGGCATTTTGCTGACTGGCTCTGTTTAACCATGTTAGAGGGTTGTGATCTGTCATCACAGTGAATTTTCTTCCATACAGATAAGGCTGAAAAATTTGTAGTGTCCACACTATGACTAGACATTCCTTTTCTACTGCTGCATAGCATTCCTCCCTGGGTTGGAGCCTACAACTGAGATAAACCACTGGGTGCTCTTCAACCTCTGAAGAAATCTGGCTAGGTACAGCCCCCACCCCATAGTTTGAAGCATCCACCTGCATTATTTGCTATAGTCTGGACTAGTTAACACAGGGGGTCCTCCCAAAGCTTCCTTAAACTTCTGAAATGCCTGCTCACATGCTGGGGTCCACACTAATTTATCTGGCCTGTTCTTCCTTGTCAGGTCTGTGAGGGGAACAGCTATGGTACTATAATTGGGAATGAACTTTCTGTAGTACCCTGCTCTCTCTAAGAGTGCCCTCACCTCCTTTTTGGTAACAGGTGCAGGCCATGCCTGAATGGCTTCCACTTTGGTAGGTTCTGGCCTTATCTTACCACTCCCCACTCTATGTCCTAGGTAGGAGACCTCTGCCATACCCACCTGACATTTGCTCAGCTTAATGGTTAACTCTGCCCTCTGTAGTCTGCCCAGCACCTCCCTTACATGCTGAAGGTGCTCTTGCAAGGAATGGCTATAGATAGCAATATCATCCATGTAAGCAAGGGCAAACCCTCCTGCTCCTGCTAAGATATGATCTACCAGCCTCTGGAAAGTTGCTGGGGCATTCTTCATCCCAAAGGGCATCTTTGTGAACTCATACAAGCCAAAAGGAGTCACAAAGACTGACATCTCTCTAGCACTGGGAGTCAAGGGCACCTGCCAGTAACCCTTGGTAAGATCATGGTTGTAAGATACTTAGCCCCACCCAGCTGCTCTAGGGCCTCATCTGTCCTAGGCATGGGTAAGCATCTGCCTCTGTGTGACTATTTAATTTCCTGTAATCCACACAGAACCTGGTGCTGCCATCCTTCTTTGGCACCAGTACCACTGGGGAGGTCCAGGGACTGTTGGACTCCTGAATCACCCCTAGTTCCAACATCGCCTGTACCTCTTCCCTCAGAGACTGTTTGACTCTCTCAGGCACCCTATAAGGGGCTTGCCTAATAGGCCTTTGGGGTCCTGTATCCACCTGGTGCTGCACCAGGTGGGTGTTCCATGGTTTCTCAGTGAACACGTCCCCAAATTCCTGCAACACTGCTCGGATTTCTCGAACCTGGGTAGGAGATAGCTGCTGGGACATTGCTACCCCTTCCACCGAGGTGTCAGCCCGAGCCTCACTGAGGAGATCAGTCACAAGATCTCCCTCAGACTCCTGCAATCCACTGCAAATGCTCAGCACAATGGCCTCCCTATCATGGTAAGGTTTTATCATGTTAACATGGTACAATTGGTGCCTGTGTCATCTGCCTAGCACTTCCACCATGTAGTTAACATCACTTACCTTTCTTACCACCTTGTAGGGTCCCTCCCAAGCTGCTTACAGTTTGTTGTGTCTGACAGGAATGAGAACCATTACCTGCTGCCCTACAGCATACTCTCTAGCTTGAGCATTCCTGTCATAGCACACCTTTTTCTGTTGTTGGGCTTCTGCCAGGTTCTCCCGGGCCAGGTCCATGAGTTCCCTGAGCCTTGTCCTGAGGTTCAGGACATGTGCCACAACAGACTCCTTGTGAGACTCACACTGACCTTCCCACTCATCTCAAATTAAATCTAGAGGTACCTTCACTCTATGCCCATACATCAACTCAAAGGGTGAAAAACCTGTGGATTCCTGGGGAACCTCTCTGCAAGCAAACAACAGATGGGGCAATATTTGTCCCACTCCCTCTTAAACTGATCTGCAAATGCCCATAGCATGGACTTGATTGTAGAGTTTAACCTCTCAACAAGATCATTAGTCTGGGGATGGTAGGGGCTGGTCTTCATGTGCTTCACCCCACAGGACTTCCACACACGAGCCAGCAGGTCTGACATAAAATTGGCACCTCTGTCAGACAGTATTTCTTTTGGGAAACCTACCCTGCTGAAAATCTCTAGCAAAGCATTTGTCACCTTCTCTGCCTCAATGGAGGACAAAGCCACTACCTCAGGGTATTGTGTAGCATAATTTACAATCCACTAGGATATACTTTTTCCATGTGAAACTTGGGGTTCTCAGTGGACCCACAATATCCATAGCTACTCTCTGAAATGGCTCCTCAATCACAGGCAAAGGCATCAAAGGAGCTCTCACCTTGTCTCCTGCCTTGTCTATCTTTTGGCACTGCTCACAGGTCCTGCAGTACCCTGTTACATCTCTGGAAATTCCAGGCCAATAGAAGTTTTGCATAATATGCCTCTTTGTACGTTATATGCCCATATGACCTGCAAAGGGAATATCATGGGCTATGGCTTAGAAGCACCAGATGGTAAGCTCTATGCACTACCAACTGCTGTACTCTCTCACCTTCTAGCCCTCCCTGAGGGGTTCACTCTCTGTACAATAACCCTTTGTTCCAGTATACAGATTCCCCCTTCCCTTGAGAATTAGGTGCCACCCTAGCTACCTGCCACAGGCCTTGCAATGTAGGGTCTGAGAGCTGAGCCTGTCTCTAGTCTCTCCTTGTAACCCTTCCCAGTTCCCCTTTTATAGAACATCTGGCATCCTCTGACAGTGGTGCCTCACTGTCAGCCTGGGTACCACTACTCACCTCTACCTTTGCAATCACTCTGTCCAAAGGACCATCAGTACCCACAAGCAGCTGTGGCTCACATTTAGTCTCAGTGCTACCATGTTACTCCCTTACTGAAGTAACCACCTCACCAGTCCTGGCTGCAAGTATGTGGTCTAGGTCTCCCCCAGGCTACCAGACTCGCATGCTTGTCTCCTAGCCTGACTGCTTTTAACTGCATAAGTACATGGTACTGCCTCATCCAAATCCTTCCCTCTCAGGACATCTGCAGGATGGTAGTTTCATACCCCTGTTGCCTCAAGACAACCCACTGTTGGCATTTTGTCTTTCCCACTTACTGGCTCCCTCACCTTTGGTTTCCCACCTTGCCTCTGTGGACACCTGTATGCCACATGGCCCCACTGGTTGCATTCAAAACATTTAACCCTAGCTCCTGGATGTGTACCTGGACTAGTGGTTTCCCCTGCTACTGGCGGATTCTGTTGGGACAGTCTGTGCTGCCCACCATGGGTCCTTTAGTCCCATGAGCAGTACTGGGGTTCCCTTTTGTGTGCACGGCTGCCCTGCTTGCTAGGTATAAGTCTCCCTTCTTCCCCAACTCCTCTGAAGTAGCACACTGTCTATCAGCTAACCAGATCCTCATGTCCACAGGCAAAGTGTTAAGGGCTTGTTCCCTTACCAAAAGGTCTGCCAGCACTTTAAAAGTGGTGACCTGACATCCACTCACCCAGCTATGAAAATAAGTGCTCAGTTCAGCAACATATTCACATATATTTTCATCTACCTTGTGTCTATGCTCACAAAATCTTTTCCTATACATTTCAGGTGTTAGCTTAAAACATTCCAACAAGTGCCTTTTTACAGCAGTATAACCAAAACAGTCAGTCTCATGCATTTTTGCTAAAGAAGTTACAGCTTTACCATAGAGTAAGGTTGTCAGGAACCATACCCAGAGCCCTTGGTCAACTTCATACTGTTACATACCCGCTCAAACATATGAATGAAGCTATCAAAATTATCCCCCTCTTTAAACTGTGGAAGAAATTTACTGACCTTTTGTGCTTCTGGGATCCAGTTACTCCCTTCCCCATTACCTCCATGACTCTGGTGAAGAGTCAGCATTTCCCTCTCATGCCTCCTCTGCCATTCATTTTCCTCAGCTTGTAGACTCCTCATTTTCTCGGCTGCTTCTAGTTCCATATGCCTGGCCTCCAACTCAAGTCTCTTTAGCTCCAGCTGGATTTTTAAGTCCACTGCAGAAAGGTTGAGCTGTCCATTCTCTGAGGATATTGCATCTCCACTGTCAGTCTGATTGTCCCCCAGGCTGCTGTTTTCTGATGCAGCTGTAACCAAGGCTGCAATCAGGTCTACCTTAGTCAGGTTTCCATGCACCAGCCCCCTAACCTGGCACAATTCCACCATTTGGCTCCTTGTCAGCTTTCCATACTCTTCCGCTGACATGCTGCCTGCTCAACCTGACTAACACCAAACTAACAAAAGAAATAAAACAATTGTAATCTGAACTCTGAGTATACACTGTGTGGCTGTTTTAGAGTACAAGACACTTTTAGAGATCACTGTACATACACTACAGGAATTTGCTCTACCCACACCACTACAAGCCAATTAGTATGTGAAGTAGTTCCCACCACTGCCACCACTTGTGACGACCGTGCCCTGGCCCAGCAATCAAGGAGCCTCAATCCTCACCACTAACACCAGGGAGGTCGTCTCATAGAAGAGGAAAGGATAACTAATACACACAGTAAAGTACAATTTCCCTTAAGTGCACACAGAGATCATAGTCAGTTTGGGGCTGGTTGTTCCCTTGCTCACCAGGTCCCCAATAAGACTCCCCACTGGCACAGCTATAAGGTCCAGGTCTCAGCCTAGCTGGGCAAGCTAGAACCTCCAGTACCCTCTCTGTCCAACCAGTGCTTCATGTCCCTGCCAAGTAGCTGACACCACACACACACACACACACACACACACACACACACACACACACACACACACACACACACACACACACACACACACACACACACACATACACACACACACTTTGAGATAAGTATTTATACAACTTCACAGACACTCGTGGGAAAGACTGACACAGATTCTCCTGCTGTGCCCCTTTACCCAGACCATACAGCAGTAATCCCTGCCACCACCTAGCTAATATTATCAGCTACTAAAAGGTTCTTAAAAGGGTGTCCAATTATTACTGTGCAATATTATTATCCAGTTGGTAATGTGACTATACAGTCTAAGGCTTATTAAACTCTATAAATATGCAATGTATTCTAGAGCTTATCTATATGTAAACCAGCCACAGGTAAAGGTTTTAAAATATTTAATAATAAATAATTAAAACACAAGACAAAACTACTACACCACAAATATATCTAAGAGTTCAGAGATCACACAGAAACTTAAAATAATACAGTAGGACAGGTCTGATTTCAAAGAAAAATACCTAATTAATCTTTACTGGCTTTAACTATTCCTACAAGAAATCACAGTGCTAAAAACTTACATGTGAGCTGAGGCACAGTACTGAGTTAGATATCCAAGATCAAAATGCTCCCAATCTCTTGTGAGAAATAGTATTTAAACATTACTAACAAACATGTCTCTAAGGCCCTCCCAAATTACATCCTTTTTGACACTTAGGTTTTCTCAGTATTCATATTGCATCATCTTAACACTTGGTCTGAGTTCTCATGCCACAAACTGCATTATTTAGCAATCTAACACCTGCTCAGAAACTTACAACAATATAAGGAATTTCACATATACACTCTAGCAGAGACTAGAGCAATAAAGCACCTTCCACATGTAAATTCTGGTCATAAACTTTAGCCTTAAAACAATGGGCATGGAACCTTCATCCAGATGCTCTGGAGCCGAATTCTAACATGAAAGGGTCACAACATGCTTCACTGGGCCAGTAGACTGCAATGTTGACAAATATTTTGCAGTTCCACATTTCATAATATTCTTTTACACTCAAGAAAACATGCCTGTATTTTACACTGATTTACAAATGCCAGAATTATATATCAAATTCTATTTCACTAGGCTGGCAGCCTTCGCCCATCTCTCCCCAATCGTCACAGTCAGGTTTAGCTGTGCTTATTTCATTTGTGCACTGCTTAATAGTGCATAGACCTGGACTAGTGGCCCACACAGGAAGCAGACAAAATACCTGTAGACAGGGCATAGACAGCTTAAAGCCCAAAAAGGATACACTGTTGCAGATTTTGCTTTCCATTACACAACACTTTTAAGTGACATTGAGCAGCAGTTAGCATGCTCCCCAGCACCTGCATCCATCAAACACCTGCAGGCAGGACGCAAACAGTCAACAATTTAAAATAGATTCTATTAATTTTGTTGGGCACTGCACAAACATTCTAAACAGTGCTGCGCGGTGGGTAACACACATAACTTAAGTTTGAATAGGGAATTATGCAACTGTCATTTAACTATTCTTGTGGCAGCAGGTGTAAGTGCAGAGCTGTAATACAGATGGTCCTGGGTTCTAATACAGGAAGTGTGACATATTTTTACTGTTGTGACAGTTCAGTTTACAGTAATGAACAGGAAAATATACAAGTGCTATTTCCAAATTCTTCTGGCAATGGGTGTAAGTGTAGGGCTGCCATACGCATAGTCATGGGTTCTAATATAGGAAATTCTAGACATTTATACTGTTACTCTATTTCACATTATATTCAATCTCACCTATAACACTTTAGACTTAATCATAAATAGTGGAGCTGATATGAATTATATGCATGAGGTACAAGACACCCTTACTGTATTTTCAGATATATGACTGAGGTTTACTTGCCTACAATATTTTTGTAAGTGTAATTCTGCTATCTGGACTTGGGTGGCCTTCACACTTAAAAAGAGACATGCACAAATTAATCTTATATTGAAGGACCTTATCAGGTCACACACATATGTGGTAAACATCTCAAACTATCATCTATATTTATGAATGATTCATAAGTATGTCTGAGAAGTACTTCTTCAGGTCAAAGATGGAAAATCACTGCTGTGGAAGAAAATGTTTGTCCCTTATACATAGGTTTGGATCCCACACTGTAAACATCTGTTTTATCAGTGTATAAGGCCAAACCAAAAATGTGTCAGGTCATGAGATTTATGCTCCCAGTGCATATTTGCAGAGATAAATCACCTAACAATTACAGCAGCAGACACCCCTCAAACTAATGTCAAGTGTCAGATTAACCTTCCAGTTTCAAAAATTGCTTTCCTCCCTGCTTGGCACTGTTGCTCTCCACTTAACTGCATGCAAATGCATTTGGCATTGTTTCTTGGGTTTGTGCACTACCGGTAAACCTGATTACAGGAACTGGTGGGAAATTGTTTTTTGCCATTGCTCTACTTTTGGGATTAGACATGTCTAGCTTCAGAGGGGAAGGTTCCCAATTTAGGGTGCAGAGGTGGGGTGTTCAGGAGTCCAGAATATTTACTGCAATCTTGGTAAACAGCCACAGCCAAGTCCTTTGGCAGTGGGACTATTCTGGTTCCCAGTACAAGTTTGAGGCTTGGAATAGTTTGGCCAAGGCTGTGTTCAGTGTTACTGGCATTCCACACACTGGAGAACAGTGTAGGCACCATTTCAATGACTTAAAAAGGTGCAAGAAGTATTACACTCAACCAGTGGTTGGATGAGTTTCAGACTAGTGACATCCCACAGTTGTGTATGTATGCTAATAAAGATAAATTATAATAGATAGACAGGTAAATATGACAAGACTGGTATACATTATGTTGTTGTTCTTTTCTTTTCTTTTCACAGCTAATCTTGAAATTGAGTTGAATCAGCAGGCTCATTCTTAGCATTTGGAGAGATTGAGGCAAGTAAGTGGTATGTATGCATCACAAGAGAAGTATTATTGTAGCTTTAAAAGTTAAAGATAGAAACTGTTTTGTTTTCTATACAGTACTAGCAAAGTGAGCATGCATATTTTAATTGTATTTAATTGTAAAAGCAAGTATGCATGCATACGTCTGCAGCACAAACTGACTTTAGGAGTCAAGTGTTAAGACTGTAGTCAGAGGTTATGGGTTTAAATACCATGAGTAACAACTATATAATACTGCATTTCTTTAATAATATTACATAAATTAAACTGTATACAAGTGGTATACATGCCCTGCTGTTAACTTTAATCTATATAACTGGACGAAGCATGTGTGCAATATATGCACATTGCAGGGATTACATTGAGCAATCCATAATTATAGTTTGTAGTTGTTAGGACGTATACTTAAATACAATAGTTCATATAAAATAGTTGTATAATTGTGATAATGCATTGTATGTCACATATGATGGTACCTTTATTTTCCCTTTTACCCCGACCCTTATCATCTTTTTTATTATCTATTATGTGTCATCAAAATGTCTTCATGTCATCCATCTGTAACAAATCACTAAATGCTTCACAGCACAGTGAGGTAGGCCAACCCCAGTGGCTCAGCCTGCTGCCACTCCATCATCTCCAGCACCAATGCCCAGCACATCTGGAACCCAACCTGGCAGTACTGCCTCTGCTGCCATTGTACTACCTGTCCCCTCAGGTAGCTCTACCCTGTAGCTGGTGCTGTGGTACCCTCCAGGAGTAATGGCTGAGGTGGGGATTTCATCACCCACCAAGAGATGTCAGAGTTGGTGTGTAGGGTCGTGCACTGCACCATTGATGTAAGCCTATGCTGGATGGAGATGCTGCTATCCCTCATGGTCCATAGGAGGAGAAGATGTCTAGCAGCCAGAGGAGTAAGGGGATGATGATGGCAGTCCTGCAGGTGAGGACTAGATTATCACTGTCTCCATGTTTGATGGGCATGAGCTTGTGTGGTACCCTCCCTCACTCCAATCATGGTGTCCCCCAACCTTTTGTGTCCCTTACCATCCCTGTGTCTTGTCCTGTTTGTTTGCATTTACTTCCTCACCTACCCAACGTACCTGACTCAGAAATACCAACGTCAATTACCCAGCATTCCTTTCTTGCTGAAATAAAAAAAAAAACAAAAATGGGAACCTGTTCCACAAAAAATATTGTCCCATACATAGTTCTCCATTTCACACACATATCTTCTTGGCACACTTGATTCAGTCCAATTGGCTATACAACAGGATTGTATTTTTTGTCTCCTCTCTTTGTGGAAGTGACAGTCCAAATTCAGCTAATATTCTATACACATTTGAGTTTACACTGTTAAAGAAATGGATAGCTATGGTTCCTTCCTACCTCCCTCCTGCACATTCCTGTAATGCTTTCCCTTTGTTCTTCTCCCTGCTTGCCCCTCCCCCATTTTCCCACTTTCCTATCTACCACATTTTAACACCTATAATCTGGTCAAAAATAGAATCACACACAACAAATGTAAGTATCAAGAAAACCAATGGAGCCCTTCACTTTTTCTCCTATATGTTTGCATGGAGTTTGATCAGCTCACACCAATGACAAATGATGGTGAAAGGCTCTTCTCTGGTGGGGTTACCTCTTCCCAATGCCACTTAACCACGGTGCACTAAGTCAAAATATAATAACACATGGTGAAGATAGAGTAAAGAAAAATTGCATTGCTTTATCAATACTTATTTTAAAGCATTACATACACCTGGATTTGAACCGTATATCATTTGGGCTCAAAAAGGAATGTGTCAATGCATTTACACCTGCTCCCACATAGTTAGTTAAGCAGCAGGTGTGTTTCATACCCTCAGTACTGAAAGGTCTCTGACTTTTAGCAGTGACCCTCGCATTTTCTCACTGCTTAACTATGGGCAAACAGAGAAAGTTTTAGAAATGTGTATCTCGTATGCACAAACACTTTGCTATCCATCTCGCATACCCGCTGCTCTGCGGTGCAATATGTAAAGTGGACAATCGCATGCATTACTTTTTTTTACTGTCCATTTAGTCTTCATGCCAAGAAACTACATGTGGAAACATAAAAAAGAAGGCCCTATCTAAGAAAATGTCGCATATGTACAATGCAAGCATGTGTTACCTCTGCCTATGCACTACACCTCTGGTTGCTCAGTACTTGTTCACAAATATACCAACTACACTACATAAATTAATAACAAATATTGTGTTATACACCATGCACATCTTTAGAAAGACAATACACATTCAGATTTTTAAATACTTGTAGTAATGTGGACACCTATTTGCATATAGTTTGTAAAGCTGTCTCTTAAAGTACACCTGCACATTGGAATTCAACCACCTCTACTATACATTGCGCACTCATCAATCTGATAACATGCAGAACTTGAACTATCTTGATAGTTGAACATGCCTACAGATCCATTTCATGCAGGCCTCCCAATATCTTCTTTGCAACATCCAGTGCTGATGTCATCAACCATAAGTTTCCCTGTAGCCTTGTAAAAGTTGCACTTGTGCCATGGTAGTTGTGTAAATTATTGTGTTCTCCAGTCTGTGTTGTACTTAGATGGATAGGGGTTCTGTTCTTACTTTAGTAAACTGTGAAGTATGTGCGTGTGTTTGTGTCTATCTAGCCAGAGGAGCATAAGTGTGTATCTGATAGTTACCACTCCAGTCCCATGGATTGACAATATTTTGACATGTGCACATGCCTACACATCTATATCATGCAGGCCTCCCAACATTGTCTCTCCAAACATTCAGTGCTGATGTCATCCACATAAGTTGTCCTGCAGCCTTGTAAAAGTCACACTTGTGCTGTGGCACTTCTGTAGAGTACTGTGTTTTTCCAGTCTATGTACGTAGATAGGTAGGGGTTTTGCTCTCACTGCAGTCAACTGGGGGTGTGTACTTGTGTATTTGCCTGACATTAGAGAGAGCATTTTATACTAGCATGTGGGATACTGCTACACTGCTATTACCACTTTAACCTCACCAGACACTGATGATGTCATCAGCTATAAAGTGTTGTCTGACATCTTCCTAGTCAGACTTGAGCTGTGGCATTTGCATTAAGTACAGAGTTCTCTAGTCAGTGTATTTAGATAGGTAGGGGTTCTGTTCTCACTGTAATCAGCTGGGATGTGTGTGTGTGTGTTGGTGCACTTGCTTGACATTAGAGAGAGCATTTTACAACAATATGTAGGACACTGCTATTATCATTTTCTCCTCATCAGACACTGCTGATGTAATCAGCTATAGCTGATTTACAGATGTGCAGTATTCCCATCAGGGCAGGGTAGGCCAGGCGAAAGTCACCTCATCCTATACAATGCAGATTACAGAGACAGGGCTTTCAGTCTATCCACACACATCATGGCATGGTTTCTATGGCCTATATTTTCTTGGTGAGAAATCATGGGCCTTTTCTACATAGATAATAGTAATAGCCTGGCTGTGTATAACAGACATGTGTAGTCGTTAATGCTACATTCTTGAGTTTTACATATGTTAGCTGTCCTGAAAGAGGTCATCAAGAGCATGCTTGATGAGAACACTATCATCCTATGGAACTTCACCAGCCTGAGGCATGTGACACAAATCCACAGTGAAGTATGAAAAGCAGTCTTCGGTACACCTCCATGGCTTTAGCTGCACTCTTCTGAAGAACTTTTTAAAAAACTTTTAAAACTAAATTTTAATAGAAACAGTAATAAAAACAACCACAGTCAAACTTTAGCATGGAGAGCTGTAACAACAGATATGCACTTTCGGCAATGAGCCTTCTTCAAATCATGATTTCTTCCTGCTGTCCTCCTAAAGTAAAAGTGAGAACTAACCAATGAGGGCTAGGATAGGTGAGACACCTACCCATTATCCAATAAGGAAAGTAACCAATGGCTGGTTTGCTGAGGGCCATCCTCCTATCTTGCACCAATGGATACTCTCCTATTCTTAAGGATCAGCTTGAGTGGTACTATGCTGTTCAGCCGAGGTGGCCGATCAGACCTCAGAGGCTGATCAGCCACCTGGGCTGAACAGCATAGTACCACCTGAGGGCTGATCGGCCACCTGGGCTGAACAGCATAGTACTACCTGTGGGCTGATCATCCACCTTGGCTGAACAGCATAGTACCACTCAAGCCGATCCTTAAGAATAGGAGTTTTTGAATAGAATTCAGGAAGAACATTCCACAGATACTATAAAACTATTAACATTTTGGATTTATAAAGTCTGAATTTCACCTGTTAGATATCACATTTCCTTTTAAAGGGTATATACGAAACCAGTTTATACTATTTATTAATCTACCGGTATGGTAAAATAACGACGCTCATCTACTGCATAATGTCCAAGAAAAATGAAAAGGCATGTACCAGCATGATTAATCTGTTATTTGAAATTGCCAACATGCTGGAAGTGGAACTGGCAGCAAAGTTTATGAAAGACAGTGGAGGCAACAGTGAATCCCATCAAATGGAAATTTCTGAATGCAGTCACAACAAGCTCCTTATTACACTTAAGATAAAATTACCTGTTGCGGAGTACAAGGTAGCAACCCAGTAGTGCTACATGGTAGCAATTCACCATCCGCCCTACAGAAAAACCTTCTTACAGTTCTGAGATGGGTTTACTATATAAAACACCAAAATCTCAAAAAAGATGAAAGATAGGATCATAGGAGGGTACTAGGCTGAAAGCCCTAGAGCTTTTTCAGCCTAGCCATTTATGCCCCAATTTTCCCAATTATCAATTCCCATAGGGTATAATGGCTTTGGTATATACCTGTGACTTAGGGCATCTATAAACTGTCCCTGTCCATAAAGGCCACAGGTGACAAATCAGGTGGGAATTAGTGATTTCCTATCCATTGGTCCAAACTGCATTTGAATAAGCTTAGGGAAGAGCTCTGCTTCATTTGACTGGTTTTGCAGTCTACATATGATGAATTATTTACTCCCTGTATTGTTTTAGTGAGGAACCTGTTTGGCTGTTCCATTTGTTGTAAATGCTTGGTCAGGTAAATGCTGAAGGGTGCAATGTACTTAATTATTGCTCTAATGAGGGCTGTGTACAGTGGGACTATGATCTCCTTAGATCTGGATGGTATGCTCTTACTTATAAGTTGCGCCACATAGAAGGATTTTTTTTACTACCATGGACACATGGTGATTAAATTTCAGGTTACTGTCATAGGTTCATAGGTTCATAGGTTCATACTAGGCTATCTGCCCTAGGGCATTTACAAGCCTAGCCAGAGTGTGTTTGGCTTTCGCCACCCATTTTAAATTAATTTTGCTATGTCCTTTTTCGAGGTTAGTATACTATGCCGCTGTCTAACAGTGACACAGAAGTGATACCCGGGGTAAACCTACAATCTCCCATCCACTCATCAAGATTCCTCTTGAAGAGAGTCAATGAGGGACTCTGCCTAACCTGGACTGGGATTTTATTCCAGAGTGAAGGGAGCCTCTGGGTTATGAATCTGTCCCTCCAGCATGTCCTATTTATCAACCTGAGTTCCCAAGTCACTTACCAGCGAGTCTACTTTTAGGGGAGTGTTATCAATGTTGTAATCTGCAGGGGTAGTCTTCTTACCAAAGGGTATAATTACGCATTTTTTGCATTGAGTTTTAGGCCATGGTTCTGGCATGAGTTATTTGTCTATGTCAGACCTTCCAGGAGTTGTATATCTACAGCTTTGGGGGATTCAGTGATTGCATCCAGCTTGCAGTCGTCAGCAAATTTGGTCAAACAAAGGTCTTCAACACTTGCCTTGACTTCAGAGAAGTATATTCCAAATAGGATAGGTCCCATAACTGAGCTCTGTGAGACACCACTAGTAACAGGCCTATTGGTGGAGGTGCAATCCCCCACCCTAACTTCACGTGTCCTATTTTTGAGCCATTTGGCTATCCATTGGGTGACATAGGGATTTATTCCTAAATTTGTGAGTTTGTCTATATATTGAGTGTAGTATTGTGGAAAATGCAGTTGTCAAATCAACACAGGTCAACATAGTCAGGATGTATTGTTTTGTCCTATTTTGTCCTCGTGCATGGCTCTAGTGATCTTCTCAAAGAAGTCCACCAAGTTTAGTAGGCATGACCTGCTCTTGACAAAACCAAATTGGGATGGTTCCAGTGTTTGATGATTTTCTGTGCCTTTATTTATCAGGTTCACAATAATTCTTTCGACTGTCTTGTATATAAGACTAGTCACATTTTTGAGTCTGTAGTTCCCTGGGTCAGTTGATGGTCTGCCTTTGTGTAGATGAATGACAGTCACAGTCCTCCATTCCTTAGGGATGAAGCCTGTCTAGAGGCTGTAGTGGAATAGAGGTTCTAGTTGGCCTTACAAGTCATGTTTCAAGCTATTTAGGACATATTCTGGGATATTATTAGGACCCATTGATGTAGTGTTTTTAGCTCTGGAGAGTGCAGTGAGAAACTTGTTCTTTAGTGGTAGTTGGGGGAGAAATGGTGCAGGATAGTTCCTGGGAGGGAACTGGGGGTGCTAGGTAGTTGAAATTAGGGCTAACTTTATTGGCCTGCAAATTTGCTATATCACCCAGTTCAGATACTGTTCACTGAAGCCTGCTTACAGCAGATACTGCACATTAACAACACTTACACTGCTTCATATTTTCTGTGAGAAATAGCACATAATGTTGTGAATAGAGTTCCATGTCTCTTATCCCTGTTTACAGTAGGACTGGTAGTGATTTATAATATTCTACTGGTGCTACTTTACTGCACAGCTCTGACTCGGCCTACTTCTGATTCACATCTTATTTTTGACATATGTTTGATGCACTGCTTTGAGTAGGACCAGTCATGATTTGCAACATTTTGCTAGCACTTCAATAAATATTTTGTTTTGTTTATATTGTTGTTTACAATACATCCATAAATCACTGCCAGGCTTCTTTAAGAATTTTTAATTTTCAAAGCTCATATTAATTATGCTGTTCTGTCACGGTTTTGTATGTCACTCACACACTTGGTACTCTGTTCAAGAAGACCATCTTTTCCCCATCGGTAAAATACATCATCACTATATAGCTATTTACTTATTTATAAACAGGTAGGAAAGCTGGTTGAATGACTTTTTCCTTAACAAAACTATCACCATTTACTTTCAGACAATTACCAGTGCTGTAGGGAATATGATATATAATAGTCAGAAAATATGTGAACCACCATATCACTCAAACTGAAACATATGTGTGTGTGTGTGTGTGTGTGTGTGTGTGTGTGTGTGTGTGTGTGTGTGTGTGTGTGTGTGTATATATATATATATATATATATATATATATATATATATATATATACATATATCCATTGGAAATATCACAGTGAGTGCTTTACAGACTATTCTATACTTTGAAAAAACTTGACCATCATCAGTATAGCTTGAAATGATTGAAATGATTTTATACCAAGCATAGACTGAGCACAGAGTACTATGCAGATATCCAGGTACATTATATAAGGTTCCATTTTCCCGAGCTACATGCACTTACTGGGATAATATGACATTTCAATCTCTGCAGAAGCATCACATGGTTGATGGGTTAATGGCCTTAGATGGCCTTAGATGCTAAGTGGTTTTCAGATGGATGTGACAGTGAGGATAGCAGTTATATTTTGACAAATGTGGATTAAATCTGCTCCCTTTTATAAGCACTGATGACAAATATAGACTTTTTGATAACATGCACATCCCTGCCAAAATTTACTTCTAGCCAGAAGTAGTAAAGTGCATCCATTCTTTCATGATAAAAACTGGTAAAGGCATTAAACGTACTATATTTTTATCATGACATTTATCATGACGTTTTCCTTGACTGAAATATTGAATATGTTTACCTAATGCCATAAACTAAAGTTGCATAATCTATGTTTATTTTTACTGTCATTAAATTGGACTCTGGCTAATTCAGTGACAATTGTGCATTCTGCATATGTTTAGAAATGAAGTATACTTATCACACCATAGCTGGATATGATGTCGACCATAGCTGTGTATGATGTCGACAATAGCTAGGTATGATGTCACCATAGCTAGGTATGATGTCAAATGCATAATGTAGTATTCTGTGTACTCCTCAGCTTGTGGGTTCCTAGTAAGATGAATAGATTATGTTTTCCTGCTGTTAGCCTTCTGTAACTATAGTATGGACATGTCTGTTTAATGTATGTATGCAATGTATTGCATTTCTGTGTAATTATCATTACAAAAGCTGGTCATGTCTATTATAGCTTGACTCCTTCTGCTACCCCGCTAAATGGCTTTTGGCTCAATAGAACTGAACCAGACAGTTAAAAAAAAAACATAAAGTATTTTCACCATTTAAAGTTGTCATACTTCATATGAAGTAAATACTCTTTTTATTTAGTGTAATGTACAGGTTTGAAATAGTTTAGTATAAGTTCACAGAATATACTTTTTCTCACCTGTCTGGATATCTCCCCAAATTTATCACTTAGACTTTTACGTGTGAAAAACATTTTTTTTGTTCAAGTCAATGGATGTCACCTGATACATTTTTTGTAAACCCCTTTCATCCATGACCCTGGCCTCATGAGATCTGCAGTTAATATAATTACTTATGAACAATGCAGAATTGTCAGTCAACCAGAATATGTTTGAGAGGTGGGAGGAAAATGCAGAAAATCCATGCATACTCCAGGAAAACATACAAAAAGTGAATAATACTCAGAGTTGAATCCTGGACTGTGAAGATGCAATGTAGAAATTTTAACCACTGAGCACCATGCTTCTTAAAGGCTTAGAGGTCTGCATCATATGAACTATTTTTTTTTCTTTCCTTTTTTTTAGGATCCAAACACATTTTTGTTACATGCAAATGTTCTCTGTGTTTTCTTTTGTTTTTACATATAATTACGTTGTCACATCTTAAAAGGATGGTGAGACTAAGTGAAGAACAAGCTTACACATGCTTAATATCTGTTGTATACACACTCCCCAAGGACCTATTCAGACTGATTCAGTTTTATCAGGAATGTTTACAATTCTGAATCACTGATGTAGCATAAGAAGTAAAAAAAAAAAAAAAAAAAAAGGGAAGGAATTGTGCCATATATGGTGATACTGACAGTGCTAGTAATAAAATAGTCAAGGTAAGTACTGAGATCTGCATGATTTTTTTGTTTTGAAAATTCATGTGTGGGTTGCTCTTAGAACTCCTGATTCTCAGCGGTGTGCACATTTATTCAGTCCCTATGAAAAGATATACTACGCTCCTATGCTTGTTTCCAGGAGTGATCTAGGAGCTTTGTTTTGCCTATATTACTTTCCAGAGACTCCCAGAATAAGTACAGTCAGCCATGATAAAAAAAAAAAAAAAAAGATGGCTGTTCATTCTATAGCAGCGACTCTAGGACTCTGGCATGTCAGTGTTTTGGGAAAGATCCTGGTAACTGTAGACCAGTAAAATGCCTATATGTGTATATATGTATACGTGTGTGTGTGTGTGTGTGTGTGTGTGTGTGTGTGTGTGTGTGTGTGCATATATATATATATATATATATATATATATATATATATATATATATATATATATATATATATATATATATATATATATATATATATATATATATATATATATATATATATACACATATAGATACATATAAAACTTTTGGAGAATATGTATATTTCCTTGTAGTCACACTTAAATGTTCACTGTTCTGAGGATTGTAATTACAGACCTCAAACGTAAAACAAGAACCACATTTTCAGATATGAAAGGATTTAGTACATGCCTACCAGAAGTAAATACTGTCCTTTAACCTTCAAACCAAGTGTCCATTTTTGTATGTTTACTTTTCTGTATCTACATTCAGTTTGTAACTAGGCTATTAACACATGATAAAAAATGTGTCAGTAGAGGATACACCTGGCCACGCTTTTGTTTATAAATAACAAAACTGCTCCTTTGTGACTGGGCATGCATCCTGCTTAAAATGATTATGTATATCAATGTATTAATAGACAGGCTGTAAGTAAGTGATATTTAAACAAGCACTTGCAGTGTCATTATGGCACTTAAGTTACATTGCACCAATGACATGGATTTCAGAAACAATACTGGTGGTCATAACTGGCTACTTAGAAACAAGAAAACTACACAGATACAAATCTGTGAAACTGCAAATACTTGACCTGCTCTGCCACAAAGGCAACTTATTGCCTGAAAAGTACAAAGCACTCCTTTCCCTGATATAGAAACTGGAACTTCACAAATTAAAATGATATTTTAATTACATATATACTGTTGCATGGCTATTTATTTAAACTAATATATACAGAATTGAATAAAAAAACATTGTCAGCCAAAAAAATTCATTTTCTGTAATATGCTCGGAGTTATATTTTGAATTTCTGACAGTCACTGCATCAAAGCTCTGTGACAGACACTTTGAGGCACTTTTTTTAACACTAGTTCCTAGACATATGGTATGGACGTATTGCTATATTGAACAAGTATCCAATCTATTTTTTTTAAACTGATTTTCTTCCATTTAAAAATATTCATCAAGTAAACTATATGTACAAATATGGTTTTATCTTTTTTGCAGATTTTGTTTTATATCAGAGCAACACTGTACTCTTGTGAAATGTTGAAGTATTATGTTATATATACTTTATGTACAGTTGCATGAATTGAACCCTGCTACATTTCGGAAAACAAATCCCAAATTCCTTGGGATTCACATTAGTGCAAGGATAGGTTTCACTTCAACAGGCCTGCAAATTTCATTAAGTAGATAAAAGGCCTTGGCAGAGTGTGATAAGAGTTTGGTACCAGCTCAAGGGAGTTCTGTAATGCCCTTTATAATTTAATTCTAAAATTCACATTGATTAAGTATGCTGCCTGGAACTATACTTACAGTGGTTCAATACAGCTACAGATGAAACTGTTATATATTTTACTCTTTTACCATTAACAAAGTTTACAACAGCTATTTAATCTGTATGACTGCTGGTGACAAGTTGGCAGTTTCTTTAACATTTTCTTCAGGCAAGATTTAAGAATCAGTGAGTTATTGATAAAGGATTATATGTTTTGGATGCCTGTGATTTCACTGAATTGGAAGAATATCTTCTGAAGGATCTGCAAAATGGATTTAATATTATATCTTGTGGTGCTGCAGATCATAAAGAAACAAAATGAGCCTCTCCTCTCTAGAGAGAGCTGTAGCAAGTTCCGTGGTAGGTGGTGAACAGGAATCAGTGTGAAAAAGTGTAATGTTTTGCACTTTGGTTATGGAACTACACAGAAGCATAGTACTTAGAGGGGTGACCAGGGTTAAGGACCAAATAAAAATTGTATGGAGTTTCTAGTCACTTTTAAGCTGAAAGATGCTATGCAATGGAAAATGGCCATGGTAACAAGGCCAACAGGACACTTGCCTCATATCCAGGAACTATATTCTAAAACATACATAATTCATCTTCCAATTATAAAGGGAACATATGGAAAACACTAGACAGTCCTGTGCTCACTGGATAAGTGAAAATATGCTAGAAAGTGAACAACACAGAATTACCATTCAGATATGCACTTTATGTTTAATTAAACAAGCCTGCAGGTCAGTAATTATCATATATTTCTGGAAGGACAATAGTAGCATAGTTTAAGTATTTTGCTTAATTCAGATCCTAGACTGTATATTATACATTCATGCTAAACAACTAGGATGTCAGTGATATTAGTAGGAGTTGGGATAAAGCCACAGGCATATGTTAGAATGTAAATTCCAGAGAAGACAGAGGTGTACATCTTATTGTTAATAAAAGAAGAGAACAGTAGCTGTTACTAATGGTACAGCGGTTTTGGCTCTTACTATGCTCTTAGTGACCCATATTTAATTATGTCTGGCTGCCTGAAATGCTTGTGAGGGAGCTGGAAGTGAGAAGCTAGCACAAGCCTAACTACCTTCGGAGCAGTTTGTGTGCACTGTCCTGTGAAGATGTGGAGTAAACCACCCAAAAGAAGGGTCCTGCATTCACACAGCTCCAATCACAATACTGAAGTAAATCTGAAGTGGCATACAGAACATCTATGAAAACAGCAATTTCTACATTACCCATCCTTCCCCTTTCATCCATGTTCAAAACCACTTATGCTGATGAGGATTATTGTGCTAACAAGATGTTTGGGGTACACCAGATGTCTTTATATCCAGTAAAAGTCTCTAGCTCATCCTGTGGGATCATTTAATATTACCAGTGTCTATTCTATCATAAACCATTGTACTCCTGCCTACCACTTGACATCACCCTTTACCTTGTAGGTGCTAAGCCCCATGTTGGGTCCACAACAACTCTTTTGTGTTGAGTCAGACCAGACTAAATAGGCCACCTCACCTCTGGCAGCTTGCTGGTGAGCACAGTTCAGAGATCTGGCTCTGCTGGTGGGTCCTGATGATACTGTCCCAGACAAGGATCTCTTAGTTATGGAAAGAACAATTACTGTGTGTCATTTCTGTGGATTATTTTTGTCTAAACCCTATCTTAGATGACTCTGCCACGAGCAGAAAGCTCCAAGCATGGACAGCTTGTGAAACTGGTTGCTGCCCCCCCAACCAGGAAGAGCTCTTACTGTTTGATTTATTTTATTTAAAAAGTATCCTGCTTTGAAGGATCGGAAATCAATGCATGCTATAAAACAAAGAAATCAGCTTATTTGCAAGAACATTTTTCTAAAGCAACCAAGAACCACCTAGGAGAACTGCTAACTAGAAAATAAGGTGATTATACCTTATTACATGTCTTTCTACTGTGTTGAGAGGTGCAGAAATGATACATTAGTGTACTGATGGGCTGCTGAATGAAAGAATGAGGAGCATTTTGAATTGATTTAGGCTGTGTGAAGTAACTAATGCCTGAGGCAGCCTGAAAGTCAAAGCAGTTGTGGATAGAGTTAGAGCATTACAAACACGGGAAAACTGTGTGTTTAGTTAAATAAACTTTTGTTTTTTACTTTTATTTTAAATAAGTGTACCACTCTGCCTCCCTTTTGGACTGACTTGGGTTCTTTTAGGTTCATAGCTTTATAGGATGATACTAGGGTACTGGTCAGGAGGCCCTTAAAAGCCTAGCCAAGAATTTCACCCATGTTCCCTCAGAGTCAGCACCTGTTTCCCTTGTCCAGCAGGAACACAGGTGAGATCCTAGGGGTGTATTTTCTGTTTCCCATTCAGTCATCCAGGTTCCTCTTAAAGTGGGCTACAGAGGTACTCTGCTTGACATGGAGTGGTAGTCTATTCCACAGATGGGGAAGTCTTTGGAACAGAAATTTATCCCACCAACAAGTTCTATTAATGTCATAGATCAGGTTAAGGCCTAGCATGCAGGTTGTGTGAGTGGAGTTTGTCTTATGGATATACAATAACTCCATCAAGGCTGGGTCTGAAATGGCCTTGTATGCCAGACACAGGTCACCTCTGACCAGTCTGTATGAGACTGAGTAGTGGACAGTGCTTTTAGCCTATCTGTATAGCATAGGTGTTTCACACCTTGGATTTTCCTGGTCAGGAACCTCTGTGGTCTCTCCAACTGCTGCATGTGCTTGGCAAAGTACGCGCCGAAGGGGTCATTGTACTCGATAATGGATCTGATAAGGGAGGAGTACAGGAATGTTATGACCTCCTTGTTCCTGGATGAAATACCCTTATTTATGAGGTGGGCCATGTAGAAATCCTTCCTGTACAATGGAACAATGTGGTGGTCAAGTCAGGTTGCTATCAACCTGGGTGCCCAAGTCCCTCATGATTGATTGCATGCTTAGTATGTTGTTATTAATGTGATAATTAGTGGGGATGACATTTTCCCCAAACGGGATAATGATGCATTTCTTAGCATTCAGTTTGAGGCCATGTTCCTGGCACCAGTCATTAGTTTGGGTAAGGCCCTCTTGGAGGATGTTCACATGACTAAGGGAACTTTAAGAGTTTGAGAAAGCTGCCAGCTAGCCTGTAGGGTGGATGTGTTGTGTGTGTGCATGTTTGTGTGGGTCTATGTGTTTGTGTGTGTAAGTGAGTGGGTTGAAATGAATTGCAGTGCATGTGTCTGACAGTACCAAGGTCAGATATAGTGCTGTGGTTATTATTTATTTATTTCTTCATTCAATTGCGTACAATCAGACATCTGAAATGTGTACAATCAGTAAAGTAGCTATAGCTGATGGGCACATCTGTGTATGCATGTTTATATGGTGAATTGTAATGGATTTCACTGTATGCATCTGAGAGCAATGAGTTGAAGTTTATTATTGTGGTTATATTTTATACATGTATTCATTTAATCACAGACATCTGAAGTGCATGCAGTCAATAAAGTGGCTGTAAGTTGTGAGCCTCTCTTTGTGTGTATGTGTATGTGTGTGCGTGTGTGTGTGTGTGTGTGTGTGTGTGTGTGTGTGTGTGTGTGTGTGTGTGTGTGTGTGTGTGTGTGTGTGCTTGTATGTGTCTGTACATGTATGGATGGAGTTCCAGTGGCTTGCACTGTTTGCATCTGACAAGAACAAGCTGAAATATATTACTGTAGTTATTTATATATAGTTATTAATTTGATCACAATAAGACATTTGAGGAGTAGATGGTCATTAAACTGGTGGCCATATCTGTGTGGTATGGGGGGGGGGTTACAGTGGGCTATATTGCATACGTCTGACAGCAGAAAGCTGAACTACATTAGTATTCATTCATTCATTCATTCATTCATTCATTCATTCATTCATTTGATCAGAACCAAACATCTGAAATGTACACAGCAAACATTCTTTTATGTAGTGTGTATTTACATAGAACAGACTGAAACACATTATTTTACTGCTACTTATTTATTTGATCATATCTGAACATGTGACAGTATACTGTTAATAAAGTGGCTATACTGAATGGGTAGTCAGGCAGTCTTTGAGGATAATAACTTACCAAAACTGAATAGTCATGAAGTTGCTATAATAACACATTTCTTCGTAAATAAGACCTAACCAGAGAATAAGGCCTAGCATGGTTTCCCAGGGTGGTCATGATATAAACCCTACCCCAAAAATAATCCCCAGTTAAGATTGTCAACAACACATGACGGATGTGTTGAATTATAAAATAATATTACTGACACCCATTGACTGAGGTTATCATACTCTGCTTGCCATTTTCAGATCATTCAGACACCCATCTTCTTCCCTTTGCAGAAAGTCAAAAGATTCTTTCCCTGGGAGTCTTCCACAATTCTTACTGCAACCATAATCATCACTGACACTTGACAGTTCAGATCCTTGGCCCATAAACACTGGTAGGTGTACTTTGATAGATCAAAGTACAGACAATGTGCGTAAAGCATGTGCACTTGATAATGAGTGGCTGTGGTTGTGTCTTCTTAACCGTTACCATTTTGTGTTGCCACTCCGGTCTCGTAAGTCTTCAGTTAATCCCCCCCCCAGACAAGATGAGTGCAAAAAGAAAGAGCTGTTCCATCGAGTACAAAAAAGGAATTGTGGAGGACCCCTGGAGAAAGAATCTGATGGCTTTCTGCAAAGAGAAGAAGGTAGATCTCTGAATGGTCTGAAAATGGCATGCAGCGTATGATAACCTCAGTCAACAGTCTGGCGAGGGAAATGCTAAGAAGTGCAAGTGTGGATCAGGTTAGCAACCATTATTTCCTGAGCTGGAAGACATCATCTGTGAATGGATTGCTAACAGGAGAGCAAAGGCTTTGGTTGTGTGCAGGACTGATATTCAAGCATTTGCCCTTGCAATGGCACCACAATTAGAAATATCCCCAGAAGAATTCAAAGCATCACAACATTGGCTGGATGGCTTCCTTGAGTCATATGAACTGTCTCTAAGAAGATCAACAACACTCTTTAAGCTGGAAGATACTGAAGTTATTAAACGTGCACTTGCGTTCAAGTCCTTTGTTGATGGCATTGACTTTTCTAAATACCAACTCTCTAACATGATTGCTATGGATGAAACTGCAGTGTTTATGGGCCAAGGATCTCAAACACCAATTGATCAGAGGGGTGCCTCGTCAGTCTACATTCCCTCCACTGGTTATGAGAGTGCACGTGTTACCTGTATTTTAGCAATTCATCTAGATGGAAACCCCCCCCCACCTCTAATCATTAGTAAGGGCAAGAAAGATAAGATCGAACATGTTTCAGGCATTTACATTTTTAAAACCAAAAAAGCCTGGTGCACCCAAGCAGTTATAAGGAAGTGGGTCAATGTAATGCTGCCACTTGTTTTGCAAGGTGGAGAAAAATGTCTGCTAGTCTGGGACTCAGCCAGCACTCACAGCGCTAAAGACATGAAGAAATTCCTTGCATGGAGAAGAATAGATAAAATAATGATTCCCGCAGGAATGACTGCCTATCTCCAGACTCTTGATATTGCAATAAACAAGCCATTCAAGGACCATTTGCTTATGGAACTCAATGACTACATTGAAAATAGAATGGAGAGAAATCAGCATGGAAACTTTGTGACGCCTAGCCTGTAAGAGGTCATGACTTGGGTGAAAAATTCATGGGATAAAATCACTGACAGGTGTGTTGCCAATGCACTATGAGCAGGCTACATGGACACTCAGTGCTCATTTAAGGAGAGCTTTATTGCTAGGCATGACAGATTGGGGCCAATGGTTCTACAGGAAATGGAGTCACAAGAAATTCAGACCAGAATTCAGGGGCTGGAGACTTATGACAATGTTCCAGAAGAAGATGACATGACTGTATTTGAATAACTTTTCCATTATCGAGGCAACAGAATGGATTGCTTCTGCTTTCAGTTTTATTCCCCTCCTCCAAGACACACATGTATTGAGATTTTTCTGCACTTTCTGTTAAGCATGAAATATTGCACTGTGAAAGCCAAGGTGTAGATATTCTGAAGTTGAAATGTTTGTTGCACTGTTTATGTAGAATTCTCACACAATTGTTAACGCATTACTTAGAACTGTTGTCCAATAACAGAAAAGTACCAAATAAATGTCAATTTGTGTACATGAATAAATGTCAATTTTTGTACATGAATAAATGTCGATTGTTGTACGGGGGGAGTAAATAAGGCATCCCCTGATAATAAGCCCTAATGCGTATTTCGGCGGGGGAAAGAGTATAAGACCTGGTCTTATTTTTGGGGAAATACAGTATAACCTCACATAATTCCAGTTAGCCACACCCATTCAGCAAAATAACACAGAGGCAGGGCATCCATTTGTGCAGCTGGCAATCCGTGTTTGTGAAAGAACTCCACCAATAGTGTTGACCTGGGGATAGGGTGAAGTGTCTGATGGCCAGATCTTTTATTTTAGGGGGAGGGGGAACTCAATGCCTGAGAAACCAGTACCTCTCAGGACATCTCAAGCTAACACAGAGGGGTGGTGATGATATCTTAATGTCATTGAACTATTCAGCTTCACAGCTTGAGACATTGACCAGACACTGCAAGAATGAAAGCTCCCAGGGGTCTGACCTCATTGCTCTCCATTAAATGTCTTGCTCACTGGACCTAAATAATGAGTAGCATTGAGGTCAACTTCCATGGTCATATTTGGGGTATCTAACAAGGACTCATTGGGGAATTCAGGGTTAGGTGCGTGCAGATGCCAGAGAGTTGGGGAAAGCTAAAGAGCTAATATATATATATATATATATATATATATATATATATATATATATATATATATAAATAATTTTTTATCATTTATCTATGACATTATACAAAGAACATTGTAAGATATCTTTATTGCTGTTTTTAATTCTGAATATATATTATTTAATCAATTTAATGTATTCCTTGATGGCAATATAAACAGTAATTTTATTTCTATGTGAATTTTTCAAGTAACAATTAGAAAAAAACAGCATCAATCCCATGGTGAAGTGGAACAAAGCCCTTTTAATAATCCAGGCACTCTGTGTTTAAATAGCAGAATGGGTGTTGGAGGATCTTGGTGAGGGGAGGATGGACTTAAATGGCTGATGCCAATTTTTCCATCCAGGAATGGAGGTTAGTGGCATGGCCTGCAACATTGGAATGACTTACTTGAGAGTAGGTGATCACCAATGAAAGAGGCCGTAGCAGGCTTTTAATGTTAAGCAAAGCATGTGCCACTTAGTCAGGGAGAATGTAGGCAGGTGCATGGATATTATTTCACACTCAAGTAACTGTGAGTCAATCAGCCACTTACAGGCAGGGGTTAGAAGGGGGGGGGGGATTTTACAGGACCTGTACACTTGTCCACTTCCTAATGACTTACTTCTGGCTCCAGGAGAAGGAATTGGACCCTCCTGTTGGGAGCTGCATGGAAAGTAATATGTATGAAAAATAAATGTAGGAATAGAGAATTTCTGAACAGTGATATTAACAAAATTGATGCAGAGGAATTTGTACAGTGTGATATGTGTTTATGGTACAAAGAAATAAGTGCATGCTCAATTAAAAATAAAACATGAAGTGAAGATTTCTGAACTCATCATTACCATGTGATTGGGAAAATAACCACTACACAGGAATCATGTAACATTTCATGTGCGTTTAAACTAGCAAAGAATAGCCTGAAATAAGGAAGCAGCTATATTTATATAAGCATCACATTAAGGGCAAAAGATGTCAACTGTAGTGGCTGTAGAGGGCAAGTGTGATGTACTAAAAGATGACAAGAAAAGGACAACAGCTGTGTAATAACTGAGAGTAGAAGATGGAAAAGGATTATGTTAGGCCGGTCTAGCAAGCATATGGGAGTAAAATCCATGGTGTTTACAGGATGATAAAGAGAAGTGGCTGTGTGATGGCATGCAATAGGTGGGGGCTGGGGGGGCTGTTTTAAATACATGAGCACAGAGAAGCAGCACCGTAAGGAAAAGGTCCTTTATCAGAGACTGCAAGATAGAACTATAGACAGAAAAAATATACACTACAGAGAAGCAGACTACATACTGCAAACAAAGGGATGTGATCAAGCAAGAAGGGAAGCAAGTCTGATGAAGAGAAGTGTTTAAAAGAAGCAAGGAGATGGCACACTACTAAAAAACACTGACAGTAAGAAGTAACATTTGGTGGAAATTAGCTTTAGGAATCAGGAAGTCAGAAAAAGGAAGAGAGGCAGGGATGTTAAAAAATTGTAAAACATGCCAGAGTTATGGGTGAGTCCAGGAGACTCCAAGCACCTACAGAATGAAGTGATGTTGTTATGAAAGAGGATGAGTGATAAAGGAAAGTCAGAATTAAGAAAATATGCAAGTGACAGACAACAGCAGAGCAAGAATGGAAGACAGGAACAGGTGTCTCTGGGACTAACAACAGAGAGTGAATAGAAAAAATGTGATGGAGTGATGCATTGAAGAAATGAAAGGATATGAAATATGAGTAACAGGATACAGGCTGGCAAAATACAGGGGAAAGGGAGATCATTCATGGGGAAGCTTGCGAGAGAAGATGGAAAGAGGGCTGAAGGTCAACAGAGGTATGTTGAGGAAATAAGGAAGGAGAGATGAAGAGGGCTGGAAGGAGATACCAAACTTAAGAAAGATGAGAGAAAACATGTCTGGTGTTAAAGCACAATCATTACTAGGGAATAGGTAATCAATGTACTTTCCAAGGCCATAAACACTGCATAGATGGGCCCTGATAACATCCTGGAATAGCATGAAACATGAGATCTCTGGTCTATTTGAATCACTTTTCAACTGGAGCCTATAGTCAAGTTTTGTACCCAAGGAATGGAAGATGGCTACAGTCATTTCCCTGCACAAAGGAGGTCCAACCACCTATCTGTGTAACTACAGGCTCATAAGTCTGACCAGCTTCTTATGTAAGGCCATGGAAAAAATCATCGCAGACATGATAAACAAGGACAAAGGTAACCTGCAAACAATGGACCCATCAGAGTTTGGCTTTGTTATAAGGAAGATTATGCATATTTAATCTAGTGGACTTCTTTGCTTACCTCGACCTGGCCCAGGATTTTGACACATTACCCCACTCAGGCATTATAGAAAATCTCACTAAATTAGGTATAAACCCTTTTGTCACCCACTGGATAGCTAGGTGGCTCACTGATTGGACCCAGGAGGTCAAAATAGGTGAGGTCACCTCCACCAAGAGGCCAGTCACTATCAGAGATCCACAGGGCTCTGTACTAGGCCTGCTCCTTTTTGGTGTCTATTTCTCTGAAATGGAAGCAAATGCTGAAGGTTTATGGCTTACTAAGTTTGTGCATGATTTCAAGCTGGGGGTTATCATCAACTCCCCTGAAGCACTAAGATTCTTCAAGAAGACCTATCTCTGATTAAGAAATGGTGTCAAAGCTAAAAAATGCATAATTGTATTCTTTGGGAAGTCAGCCATTGTGGCTAATTCCCATGTTGATAATACATCCCTAAGAGGTGACCTTATGGTCAGGGATCTGGGTACGGATGTAGATAGTAGGCTTACCTTCAATCACCATGTGGCCACAGTAGTGAGGAAATCATTTTATGTTGTGCAATAAGTAAAGGAGTGGCATATAGGTCCAAAGATGTCATTATCCCACTGTACCCTTTGGTATATACTTGACTAGGCATATACAGCAACTAGACAGACTTCAGAGGTTCTTTACAAAAATAATACAAGGCGTAATAAATAAACCTGCCTTACAGGCTTATAGGTGAGTGGGGGAACATGGGGGATAATGTGGAGTGACATATCTTAGAAGATAATTAAAGGATGAAAATAACCTTTATAGCAAACAAAGGTGTTACCTACCCATACTAAAGAGGATAACTAAAGTGCTGTGCAGGACAATAGAACATAAATGAATGCACCCACAATTTTGCAAATATGGGAGAAAAGGACCTGGAAAACAAGATAGTGGAAGAATCTAAAAGCAAAGTTATGGAAATGGGAGAATGCTTAGGAGGTTACTACATTAAGTAACCTTCACATTGGTAACACCTCTATAAAGGTTACTACAGTTAGTAGCCTGCATAGAGGTATCACCAAACTGTGATCAAGGAAAGAAATGAAGAATACCAGAACACACTGTGTGCTTGAAAGAAAAATACCACAAATAAAGATGTTAGGTGATAGGTGGGTGGCGGAGCATAGGGCATAATCTGTAGTAACATGTCTTAGAAGATAATTAAAGGATGGGCCAAACAAAGGATGGTATTTCTGATTTCTGGGGATACATCTGTCACTGTTTTATGAGTCAGACTGTAACAGATATGTAAGCTGTGCTTAAACTATTCAAATCCATATTAAGTAAACTCAAAATATGTTTTTCCCCCTGAATGAAAAGATATGTGAACTTGTGACCTGTTTTATAAAATGTATTAAAATATTAAAGTTTGTAACTAAAGTAGCTAGTGCGTTGTGCTGGAACAATACAGCAATTATATATAAGGTGCAAAGTGTATAAAATATCTGAACCATGTTTGCACTTTGATTATAGATCTGTTACTATTTCCAGGTCTTGAAACAAAATGATATAAAAACAATTATAAAATTAATTTAAGGAGATAGTGTACAGTAGGAAAAACAAACCTTGCTTAATTGCATTTATTATTTCTCTGTGGAAAATATAGAAGTTAGTAGTTTATTGGCCATTTTGGGCTAATTTCTATCTCTTTCATTTCCCTGCTATAAAAACCACATTTGCATGGTTTTGTGTGCTGGGCAGCACCGGTTAGCTAGGGTTAAACTATTCCCGGCTCCACAGAGTCTACTCTTCAATTTTTCCCTTGGTACTAAAACTTTCCACTTAAGCACTCAAACCATTCATTTCACAGCCCAACAGTTGCTCAAAACTCATAGCAAGTACTAATTAACCATAGCACTAGACCCCACTATACTGTCCAGAAGGACAAGGCTCTCTATTCATCTCTACCAGCCAATCAGTAAAACAGCTCACTTTACCTTTTCAGGCATGTCAAAAGGGCAGTTTCAGGTGTACTCTCCAGTCCAACTGGTGAATCTGGGCATTTTGAGGCAATGTTACAACTGCCTCATGTACACAGGCAACCCTCTCGTCCTACCACCAAACACTAATATATGCGAGAGATGCAATTATACAGCCAAACTGGAGGCAAAGCTCTCTCAACCCAAGACTGGAACTGACAGTCAAGAGGAGAAGGGAAATACTTACAACACACCACCAGTCTCACATAGACCTACTAAACCAACACTGGCAAATAACACACATAAATACACAAAAACATACTCGGAGGCTCTAAATAAAAATCTGCAAAAGCAACAGAGACCTCCAAAGCAGACATCCAAGCAACCTCCACACCCCGTCACAAACCATGAAACACATACTTCACATAATCAGTGTCTCACGCAATCACAGCCCTTAAGGCAAAATAACATACACAACACACTAGTAATAGGTGACTCTATAGTCAGGCACACTGATGTCCCACTAACTAGGCTGGACAAGGAGAAGGTTACAGTTAGCTGCCTGCTTGTTGCCAGGACCCACCACATAACACAAGCACTCAGGTCACTCCAGAACAAGTACAAATACGACTCAGTCATTGTCCATGTTGGTGAGAATGACCTGAGACGTACATCCCTGGACTACATGAAAAGAGACATGGAAGACCTCTCTGATCACATAGCCCAGGCCGGTATGACCCTGACCCTGAGTAGCATCCTGCCCTCACCAAGAATGATGCCACAGTATAAAAACAAATGATCAATTTCAACAATTGGCTAAGTTTTTGGTATCATTCAAAGGGGATCCAGTATCTGTCCACCTGGGATGACATGCTTGACAAACCACGTTGCTTCACAAGAGATGGCTTGCACCTGTCACCCTTAGGCTTTTGAATACTGGCCAAGGCTTTTGCCACCTCCATACTGCCATTTTTAGGCAAGGCTCAAAAGACAAACCCACCACCATAAATAGCACAAGTAACCAAAAACTGAGGGTAATGCTACTCACTGCCGGAAGTCTAAACCTCAAAATGCATGCACTTGAGGCACTCCTCAGTATGGAGAACATCGATATCTGTGCAGTAACAGAAACCTGGTTTAAGGCTCCAGAGAGCACCCCAGCACTACCAGGCTATAACTCATACCATACTTTTCGGCCACAGAACCTAGACCAAAACACAAAAGGTGGGGTTGTATCCATATTCATCAAGGATACCCACACCTCCAGGTTAGTGGCACAGCACAATGCCTCAGAGATCATCCATGTGCAACTAACAATGGGCAAAACTGCAATTCAAATTGTAGCTTGCTACAGATCACACACCATGACCCAGGACCCACATTCCCCATTTCTGTAGACACTGGAAAATATGAAGGTCCTACCAAATGCCCTAACATTGGATGATTTCAATTACCCAAACATTAACTGGGAGAACTACTCAAGTACTAACTCCCTTGCCCAATGCTTCCTAGAATTTATAAACTCAAATGCCCTGGATCAACTGGTCAACACCCCCACCAGAGATGACAACATATTGGACCTGGTCATCACCAACATGGGCGACCGGTGTTCCACACCGGAGGTCAATCCCTTGCTAGTTAGATCAGACCATAGACTAATCACTCTGGATATTCACATTCCACCCCCACCCAAATCAAGGAAACCACCGTGAAAAACTTTTCAGAAGCAAACTTCACGTTACTTAAGATCGAGGTGGAAAGGTTCACAGTCCCCATGCTAAAGGACAATGCTGTCCAAGCTGCTGAATCCCTTACAAAGGCACTCTATGAGCACCTGCAAGAAAGCATGGGTTGTTCTATCCCAAGCAAAGCCAAGACTCACTCCTCCAAGAAAAGGAAACCAGTCTGGTGGACCCCTGCTATAAACAAGCTATACAATAGAAGGAGGAAACTAGTACAGAAAAGAGTAAAATTCCAAGAAGGAAAGACATCCCTGATCAGTATCAGCAAGAAACTACAATCCCTCATAAAATCATCCAAGGCTAGCTTCGAAAAAAAAATTGCCAAGGACTCCAAAGATAACCACAAAGTGTTCTTTAGCTATGTCAAGAACCTAAGTGGAAACTCTCAGATCTGCTCTGAGTTAGTGCAGAATGGCACAAAATACACTGAACCGACTGATATCGCCAACATTCTGGCAGACAGGTTTAGTGCAAACTTCACCCGCCCCCTCATCCCCTAAAGGGCCCATAACCATACCAGAAGAATGTAGATCCCCGGCAATCACTGACACACAGGTTAAAACAGCCCTATCCAAAGCCAAAAACACAGCTTTAATGGGACTGGACAGTGTCCCAGGGTGTGTCTTACACAAGCTCCAAAATGAACTAACCTGTCACCTAAACACACTGTTCAAACTCAGCCTCTCTACAGGCTATGTACCCATAGAGTTGTGCACAGCAACAGTTATCCCATTCCACAAAGGTGGAGCCACAATGGACCCCGGGAATTATTACCCTATAAGCTTGACTAGCCTGGTCTGCAAGGCTATGGAGCACATTATCATGGAACTCATTAACAGAGACATTGGGAACCTCCAAACATTGGACCCTACCCAGTTTGGCTTTGTTAAGGGCAGATCATGCCTCCTAAACCTGGTGGACTTCTTTGAGACAGTTACCAAGGCTTTAGATGAGGGAAAGGAGGTCCACACAGCCTACCTAGACCCCGCAAAGGCTTTCAACACCATTCCCCATTCTGGTATTATAGACAAACTCACTAGCCTGAACATAAACCCCTACATCACAAGATGGATTGCCAATTGACTCATGGACAGAACCCACAAGGTGAGAGTTGCAGGCTCTAGATCTGACTCTAAACCGGTTACAAGTGGCATCCCTCAGGGCTCAGTCCTGGGACCCCTCCTGTTCTGTATATACTTCTCAGAGGTACAGGCAAGCACAAGAGGATTATGGCTGACCAAGTTCACAGACGACTGCAAACTGGGGGCCATAATTGACTCTCCAGCTGATACAGACATCCTCCAGAAGAGTCTCACTGAGACGGATACCTGGTGTCAAAATCATGGCCTTAAGCTAAATGCCAAAAAGTGCATAATCATCCCCTTTGGAAAAAACAAAGTACCCACGAACTACCACATACGTGGTAGTCCCCTAAATACAAAAATGTAATAAGGGATCTGGGGACCCAAGTAGATAGTAATCTTTCCTTTGATAATCATATTACCAAGTTGGTTAGAAAATCCTTCTATGTGGCCCACCTAATCACAAAAGGGTTCGCATCTAGAACAAAAGAGGTTATTGTGCCCCTCTACTCATCACTCATCAGGCCCCATCATAGAGTACAACACCCCATTTGGGATATACCTTAAAAGACACCTGCAACAGCTGGAAAGACCAGAGAAGTACCTCACCAAGAGGATTACTGACCTCAAACAGATGCCCTATGCAGCCCGACTGAAGAAACTCCAGCTGTACCCGGTTGCATACCGCTTACTCAGAGGTGATCTCTGCCTGACATACAAGGCCATGTCCAACCCAGAATTGATGGACATGCTCCACCTAAAAAAAAACAAATCCCCAAGAGCCACATGCTGTAGGGATCTAAACCTCACCACAATGATAAATAGGATGTGCTGGAGGGATAGATTCCTGTCCCAGAGACTCCCCATGCTTTGGAACAGGATTCTAATATACATTAGGCAGAGCCCCTCACTAACACTCTTCAAGAGAAACCTTTACGAGTGGATGGGAAACAGAAAATTTACCCTGGGGATCACTGCAGTGGCTCTGCTGGACAGAGGCACAGGGAACTAATGGCTCTGCTGGACAGAGGCACAGGGAACTAATCTACGGGGGCGACAAAAGCCAACACATTCTAGCTAGGCTTATAGATGCCCTCAGGCAGATAGCCTAGTACTTACCTGTGAACCTATATAGCTTAAGGAGCAACAATCAGAACAAAGAAGAGTAAACACAGAAGAAGAACTACTCTACAGTTTGTGACTTGTGAGTTGTTTCTGCACTTGTCTTTGCCTGTAATACATTCTGAAAATGGGTATGATTAGCTTATAACTCAGTAATTATTATAGTCAAGGCTAGCTAAGAACAATTTGTTCAAAAGGATTGTTTTCCATTCCCCAGCTCAGTTTTATATTTCTTGGTATATTTAATGGTGAATTGTACTGCTTAACACATTCTTTTTAAATAAAGTATTTTTATTTATTTACTTTTAAAAAGTGTATTTCTGCCCATCTATTTACTTATTTATTAACTGGTAAAATGGCATTTATTGTTAAATGATGATGAACTGCTGGCATCCACCTCTAATTATCCAGACGGCTCTGTAACAAGCTTTCACTTGTTTTTATAATTATTTGGCTTATTAACAAGAGTAAAACAGTTTCAGCCAGTGACTTCAAAGCAATGGGGGCTTCAAGAAACAATTGAATGGGTGGAGCCAAATGCAATGGAGTGTGGCTAGTACAGCAGGTCAATAATCATTACCTATGATCAAACAGACGTCATTCACTTTCATCCACAGAGTCATTATAACCACTTTACTGACTATATACACCTTAGATGTTAAGCCATAATCAACACTCCATGAGTCCCCTGTTACCCATTAGTCTCCCCTACATTTTCCTCTGCCCTCCTGTATTCTCCCCTTATCCTGCCCCCAAACCAATCAGACAGATTACCTCTTTCTTGCTTTTTCATACCTCATCTTCCTTTTTAACCCCCCATGTTATTATACTCTGTAACTGGCAGAGATTCCACTGCAATTTAAATCTGGAGGAAGTAACTGATTTAAGATGGGTGTCTACTTGGACCCCAAAAGTCATAAAGTTGTAGATGTATTGAGGTACAACTTAAGATTTTTTTAAATATTTTCTGACTTAATAATGATAGCCTGAACAAAAATTCATGAGTAAGGAAATATATTAAGTCTTTCTGGGAATAGTGTCTGTCTTCCTTCCCCTTCAAAAAGACAATTATCTTCTGTATACCCCTCTGGTGTTACTATCTTTTGTATACCCCTGTGGTGTTAGCATGGGATGAAAAGTAAAAGAACAAATGGCTAGAGTGGTATATTATACTGCTGAGTGTCTGGGAGGCAAAAACAAAGCATTTGGATAAAATCCACAGAAAGAAAAGGACTGCACATGGAAGGAAAGAGTGGCAAAAAACTCAAAAGGAGAACCAGTTGTGGTTATATGGTGATACTTCTCAGTGCAACAAACTGCTGATGTTCAGTTGCTATCACACACATCTGACTGACTGTTACACAAAATGAAAAACATTATACACACTACTTCTGCAAAGCTGCAAAGCCAGAATGATAAATGCTTATTTTATACAGATGACAACAATGAGAGTCACTTTTATCTATAGACAACTCATGTATTCAATTAAAGCCAACTTTATTGTCCGAATATACCTCAGAAATCAGAATGTAATAAAATAAAAATAGCAACAACTGGACAAAGCAATCTATTTTAAACCTCCCTTCCCTACAACTTAATGCAGGTAGGTGACCAGGACTGAATGACCACATATCTATAAGCTGCCTATTGAAACTAAATGTATTACAGAGATAAATGTGTTTGACCTTTTAACATGTATATAAATATATCTTTTATATATATATGTATATATATATATATATACTTTTAAAACAGTTTCTGTATTTTATAACACTTCTTTCAGCTTGTATTTTTTATAATTTTTTTCTTGGAATTTTGTTTGTTAAAAATTATTATACCACTTTAAATGTGGAAAGGAGCTTGGCTATCATGTGATGCATGATGTCACACGAGAACCATATTTAAACAGCAACTTTGGCAGTTTGTTTTATCTGATGAAATTTTAAATATTAAAACGAAAGTTCTAATTATGTTTCCAGTATACATTTTGTTTTTTCTGCACTGTAGCGTGGAACTTTAGTCAGACTCTCTGTGGAAAATGCACTTTCTTATTTATTCTAAAATAAAAATAACAACAGCTGGACAAAGCAATCTTCCTCTCTACTGTCCCTGATTTTCTGGGACGTACGTGATTTTGACTCAAATTTTAGCTCTGTCCCTCTTAATCCCTCCTAAAAGTAGTGACTTTTGAAGGAAAGATGGCAAATTACACTTAATGAGTAAGGACAATAATTAAGATTTGTCGACTTCTTTTACTTCAGAAAATGTATATTAATTTATATGCTCTGATTTTGTGAATGTCTAAGGTTAATAGCACTAATATTTTGAAAGTGTCCCTGATTGTCCCTGATTTTTTCTGGCTTTGTCCTAGATTCTGTTGAAATTTGTCCCTGATTGGTTGAGAGTTAGCTCCCCTACGCATAAATGACCATCAATAATTTCCACATTGATCCCTTCGTTAAACAGTGTATGCACAAGCAGTGAATGACGCCATTTCCCCAACGACCATTTCAGTAGTTTATCCATGCATGCACAAGCACTTCACTGACACCAAAATGAAACATTTTCCATCACTTCACTGACATTAAAATGAAACATTTTCCCCAGTGACTCTTTCAATAGTTTGCCCATGTATGTACAAGCACTTTACTGGCATCAAAATAAAACATTTCTCCAAAAACCTCCACAGTAATTTGTCATGTAAGCACACCTCCCTGACATCAAAATTAAACATTTCCCCAATGATCTCTTCAGTAATTTACCTATGCATGCACAAGCACTTCAATGACACTAAAATGAAACATTTCCCCCAATTACCTCTTCAGTAGTTTGTACACGTATACACAAGCACTTCAATGACATCAAAATGAAACATTTCCCCCACTGACCCCTTGAGAAGTTTGTCCATATATGCACAAGCACCTCACTGACATAAAAATTAAACATTTCCCCCAATGAACCCTTCAGTAGTTTGTCCATGTATGCACAAGCACTTCAATGACATGAAAATGAAACATTCCCCCAGTGACCCCATTCAGTAGTTTGTTCATATAAGCACACTCACATATACTACATCCATGTACACTCACATGCAGAGTTTAAGTAATTACCTTCTTCCCACATCCTTGCAGTAGCACAGATAGTGCCTGAAAAAATACTTAAAAAAAAAAAAAAAAAAAAAAAAAAAAATATATATATATATATATATATATATATATATATATAAACTTTCCCCAGTATTGTGCTTCTTTTTCCACATGAACTACTTCTTTCTTCTTAGCTCAGGCTGTGTGAGTCACCTGATACAGCCTGAGCCAATATGAAAAGCTCCTCACTGCCCAGTGAGTTGCTCATTCAGTGATGCTTCTGTCACAGCAAATGCTGCGGATTAAACCAGATTGAAGATCAGGAAGCTGAATGCCAAAACAGCCCATTAAGTGTCAGAAGCAGAATATATTTTTATTTTCGTGTTGGATCTCCTTGGAACACAACAGAAAGTCAACTATTATTTTTAATTTAAAAATAATAAAATAATAGTTGACTTTCTGAGTTAGCACATTTCTTTTTTTGGGGTGGCGGGCTGCATCCCAGTAGCCAGTACCCAGAGCCAGCCTTTATGAAACAGTCACTTAGAGTTCCCCAATTAGGTAATTTGGGGTGGTGGCGGTTTACTAACTTGGGCCCAGATAAAATGCTGCAGTGCTGGAGAATATTATCAGCTGTCTCTGAAAACGAATTTTGTGTGAGTGTGCAAATGTAAGAATTTATTCAAAGTACAGTTGCTGTGGGCAAGTGAATACTGGAAGGCAGTGAAAGGCAAGGAAAGTGGTGAAAAATGGTTCTGAGGAGTTAGGCTAAAGACTCCATTCCTTGAGTCATACAGTGGGAAGCACATTTTTTGTATGTATTGTGGAGGACCACACTCAGGGCAACACTGCAGATTTCTTCTTATGGCCAAGCTGTACTCAATGGGTTCTTTATTGATTGGAATTTTGAGTCATTTTGTGTACTTTAATCTATTAAGTATCAGTGGTTTGACCCATGAGACTATAACTTGGTGGCCCTTACATTTAAATTTTTATTTTTTTAAGATAATAATTTATTGGTGGGCAATGAGGGTAGATCTAAGCACCATAGCCCTGTTCACCAACAATTATAGGTACTTTAATTATGGTGCACTAACATCTACTGTAAACAGAGGAATATGTTAAAGAAGCCCACAGGAGAGGCAGTGCCACAAGAAAAATGAGAATACTGAATGTTGCACTAGCAGTAGCAAAGTGTGTATGTGTGAGTGTGTCGTGCGTGCGTGTGTGTGTGTGTGTGTGTGTGTGTGTGTGTGTGTGTGTCTATGTCTGTGTGTGTCTCAAGAACTGGAAGAAGTGCAGAGAACAAAAGCAGAGGTCTAGGATCACAGAAGAGTGGATTTCAGGATCAAGGTGAGGCTATTAGATGCAATAAAGTTGAATAGCAACAGCAGCAGCCTACTGTGAGGAGCTTAAGGGGTACCTTGAAGAGGAAGAGATAAGTGATCAGATATTTTCATCAGGAATATGTGGAGATAATTTACTTAATGGAGGATGCTATTAATCTCCCATCAGCACTGGGTGAATTAGCTGAGATTCTTCATTGTCTCCTTAGTGGTAAGCCTAGTAAAAACATATGGAATCTCATTATTATAATCATGAATCTCCCTTTTCCCATTTTAACATAGGTTTAGGGCATTACGTCAATTGTTGCTACCTCTCTTGATTCAGTGCCTTTCTCCTAACTTCTCCAACAGTCACACTTCTCTCACACAATCCATCCATCTCTTTGTAGGGTGTCCTCAATGCCTCTTGCCTTCTTACTATCTGTCCAAAATCTTAATCATCTTCTGCTTTCCCTCATATGGCAAAAGCACCATAATCTTTCCTCCTTAACTCTCTCTGCAATTAGTTCTACTTTGGCCTCAACTCTCAAGGCCTAATTTATTTCATTTTTCTCATTGCCTGCAGCCTACTATCCACCTCAGTTGCTTTATCTCTATCACATCAAGTTCCCTCAGCTGCTTCCTGTCTTCACTATCCAGATGTATGTGCTATACAGAAGCACTGGTCACGGCTTTGTTTTTGACCAAAGGATCATTCCAGTGGCTCTTCCTCCAGAACTGAACTGACCCATTTATTTCTCCATTGAGTAGAGACTTTTGGCTGATTCATTCATTCCCTGGTAAAAGTGATGGGCAGGTGTTAGGGAGTCAACCAGTATGAAGATCTTGTGGTTGTCTAGCCCCTTCCAGCTACCACAGAACTTCCTAAAGGGCCCTCTGGATTCATAATGCACCTCATTTGTTATCTCTTCTCTCTTACCTATTCTTCCTTGCTCCCCTCATGAATTGCACTGACCTACCTGAGGTCAGGTGCCTTGGCAGTAAAACATTTCCTTGTGGTACATTTGGTTGGGGACACATGGCTGAAGTGACATTCCACTGCAGAGAAATATGGCAGTTGCAAACTCCCTGTGGACAAAGATAAGAATGTGGTGCCATGCCTCCAACTTCAATAACCAAATGCTCAGGGGGAAAATAATTTCCATATCCCGGTGGACTGAACAGTGGGCATGCCAGTGGCAGTAAAAATGCAGTGCACAATAGGCAATGCATTTATAATTGATGTGTGTGGACCCTACCCCTTCTACATTGTCAAGAGAACATTAACTAAAATGCATTCTGGAGCATAAATGTGATTACAGTAGCATGCAGGACTTCCACCATGTTGCAGCACATTTCTACATGTTGTAGTTACATAAGCATGTGCTGTACGTTGAGCACAACACTCATTAATTCTTCTGCTCCCAATGTACTTTGTTATTAAGGCTTATTAAAGCTGTGAAATGGCAGTGTGCTCTTTTCTTTGCTCACAGGGAATTTGCAACAGCCATATTTCTCTGCAGCTGAATGTCACTTCAGCCATGGGTCCACAACTAAATATACTACAAGGAAATATCTTGCCACCCAGGTACCTGAACCCAAACTACCTGGGATGGCATTCTCTCCATGAAGCCTACAGTTCTACCAACAAGGCTAGGTGCAACAGACTCTTAAGAATTCAAGGAACACCTACAGTCTCTAGTTTCTCCTCCATAATGCAGACTACACAGATGTCTGGTTATCTATACCCTTTCTACTTAGTGCCTGCCAATAGCCAATCATTTTCCTCTATGCCACACTGATCAGCTACTCCGCATCTTTCATGATCCACATTTGTTCTACCTGCCTATCTCCAACTATAATTTCTGTTCTCCAATCCCACTTTTTTTCTCTTATCCTTGTATCCTAAAATTCTCCTCTTTTTTGCTATTGCCTTCAGAATAATATGGCCTGTCTTTCTTAGTTGCCTTACCATCAGCAAAAATACCTCTCAGTTGCCCTTGTCTGGCATCTACTACTACATCATGCTGTTTCCCTGTTACTTTCTCATCCCTTTGTATTGTATTTTCCCTTCTTGCTAAACTCATGGTCTTCCTCACAATCTGTCTCCAGTCTTCATACACCTACATTCTATATTTAGCCTTCTCCCATGAATTATACACCTTAACTACATCCAAAACTAACTCTGTATGGCTGCTCACATTCATCTTTATCATACTAATGTGATATTTCAGTTTCTTTACTTTTCATCCTTCCTAATTTAAAAATAGCTTTCATCTATCTCTTTAACTTTCCATCTTGCAGTCTTATCATTATTCAGCCTTCATTTCTTTAGAGTAATTCACTGCCATCCTAACTATCTACTTGAAGGTCCTTCTTTGCCATTTCAAATTATTTGTTCCTGTCCTTCCATGTACGCTTTATCACAGCAGTCCTCCTCTTCCTTAGTCCAGTACACATCCATCCTAAGATTACTTACTAGCATGGTAAAATACTTTGATATAGTGAAATACAACAAGGCCACTTGTCTATGACAACATAGTAACCTAAAATAGTAGCATCACATTTTATTTATTAGCATTTATTTACTGGGAAAGTCTGACTGGGCCATGACAGACCTCTTCTTGTCAGAGGAGGCCTGGTGAGAAAAGCTCTACAGTTAACAAATCTTAAAAGATGTCATACAGTACAATACAAGGCAAAACAGAAAATGTTAACTATCACATACAAGAGTCAAAAAATTATTTTATAAAGAATAAAAAAGCAGAAGGATAGGTAATTTCAGTTTTCCTGTAGCAATGATAAGATTTTGGGTGGGCAGCCATGGTGGTGCAGCAGTTATCATTGCTGCCTCACAGCAAGAGGTTCTCTGGTTCGAACCTTGGCAGGGGTGACTTCTGTGCGGAGTCTGCATGTCCTCCCTGTGGACACGTGGGTTTCCTCCGGGTGCTCCGGTTTCCTTCCACATCCCAAAGACATGCTGTAGGTGGATTGGACACTCTAAATTGGCCCTAGATGTGACTGTGTGCATGTGTGGGCCTTCTGTGGAAGGTTGGCCACTGGGCTGGCAACTTGATACTGTAAAACTCCACTGCCAATCATGAGCGGACAGGTGATCCACTGTGGTGACCCCTAACTGGGAAAAAGCCGAAAGAAGAAGAATGATAAAATTTTGGGTGTTCAGATGAAAGCCCATTAGCTTAGATTATTTATTTACTTATTTATTGATTTATTGACATTTGGTTATCAGGAAAGTCCAACTGAGTAGAAGCCTATTTTCAGCAGAGGCCTAGGGAGAAAATCTCCAAATTATTACAAAACATTTTATGATCAATAGTTATGCAGTCTTCACAAAAAAAAAAAAAAAAAAAAAACATCTGCAGTTTAAATAATTATAACAAATTAGACATATAAAAACTTTGGTTAAGAATTGATACCAGGTATATGACAATCATTTAATACTTAGAGACATTTTAAACAGTTTGTAACAAAATTAAAGGTACGTTAGTTTAATACAAAAAAAAAAAAAAAATAGGAGGATATTATAGGAGGTTCATCATTCTTTGGGTGTGGGTTATTAACTATACATACATGTTCCTTTATGAGCTTTATGGTGGCATCGAATGGATTACACTCATAGTAAACACTGTGGTGTCCATGGTATAACAAAAACAATTGGATATTTTGTACATCTAAGTATAGACTCATGTTAATATATATATTATATGTTTTTGACATAATAATATTACAGTTTTTTATATATACATTCACTTATTTTCCATATATACATATGGTTTCCATACATAGGTATTTTTTATATTTTTATATACTGTTATATGTTGGTCTATATTGATTGTATTTATATATATGGTATAGGACTACCAACAATGATTTAGCCCATATGTATTCTGCACTTAGCACTTTATGACTGTTCAAGTTAATAATGATAGTTGTTTTATACATTCATTCATTCATTAGTATTTGTATTTGTATTTTTATATATATTCATCTGTATGCAGTTTTTAACATATTTAATTATATATGCCTATTGGTACATATGAGTTGATATATTTATGTTAGCTAGGGATGAATATATGCCTATAAGATCTGCACGATGCACTTTAAGTGTCTATATATGCTCATTTGTTTACATACCTTCATGCTGCTTTTTTATATATCAAATCATATTTTTATATTTTTATATTGGTTAACATGAGTTGATATACATATGTTGGTCAGGGATTAACATATGTTTATAAGATCTGCACTATGCACTTTATCTGTTCACATATATAGGTACACAGGTATATGCATATCTTTGCGTATACATATACATGTATTTACATTTTATTTATATATTTATTGATATATCACTACTTTTTATATTGTTTATAAATGGTAATGAATAAATGTATATATTTTGACTACATATACTATGAAAGTAACAGACACAATGGAGGGGTAGTCAATGAGGTATCTGGCTTGGTTAAGTGCTAGATATAAAGGGAAGTGATTTTAGATCTACTAATACACATGCTCATAGCTAGACCATTCTATTTTTCTTTGTTTTGTTTCATTTTGATGTTTGTTTATGTATTTTGTATTTTGAATTTTGCATTTTAACTAAACACTATTTATGTTTAATATGCACATCCAAGTATATTCTGTATATACATAATTCTATATATAATACTGTAAAATAGACCATAGGATATACTAGATTAAACATAGTCTCATTGTAACTTTAAGAAACAGTTACGCTGCTCAATAGAGACAGCTGATTCTAATAAGCAATTTAATTGTGTTAATTAGATGAATGCATATACTATATAAACTGAGCTGCTATGTTGTATATTGAAATCTGATGAAGCGTATTTTAGATAAGTTCTCTAATTTTATGGAATAAAGAAGAAGTTTGCTTTATCCTGGACTGAATTTTGTCTCTGTGGAATAGAACTGAAGTAGCCGTTTTGTCTTGGTTCACTTGTGTTTTGTATTTGCATAGCAGGAATGATGTAAGTGAAAAAAGGGAGAGTAATTAGCATACCTCTCAACCTCTCAACCTCTCAACCTCTTAGAGCAAGAAATCTGGGCAAAGCCATGAATAAAACTAGGACAAAGGCTCCCAAAACAGGGACAAATTTTAAATATTTCTCTTACAGACTTAGAAAGTTGATTGAAACAGGTTTTGCACTAGCATGAATTTTCTGAAGCGGTATGTAGTCTAAAACTAAAATGTCTGCCTTTATTTTCTAATCTCAGTCTTTAATGATTTGCCACTAATTTACCAGAAAAACACAATTTTATGAAAAACGGATCAAAAATATGAGGCAAAAATCTGGACATTCTGTGAAAATCTGTACAATTGAGAGGTATGGGAGATATGAGGAATAAAAAGGTACTTGTTCACATTTAAAAATATAGTTTATCCTGGTTTTGAGCAAGAACAGAGGCAGATTTTAGCTAGGAAGTCTTTCTGAGGGGTTTTGAAAGATGGGAGGGAGGGTATAGACCTGATGGATACAGATAAGGAGTTCCAGGAATTGGCAACCGTGTATGAGTGCAGACAATGCTTAGCAAATTTGCTAGGTTTGTAGACAGACAGGAGTTTTTGGTCACTGGATCGCAATGACCGACTGGGAACATAGTTCTGTAGAATGCTTTTTAGTACTGGACAGGCAGATGGATGCTGGATAATTTTATAGGTGGTAAGAGGTTGTGTACATGTTAGTTGATATGACAGTTCTAACCAATTTAGGCCTTTCAGTGCTATACAGTGCTGAGTTCTGAAAGTGCTATGTGCTGCAAATTTAGCATCTTTGTTATTGCATTGCTCAAGTTTTAGTTTTTGTGAAGCCTGGAGGTTAATAAGGATGGGAGTGCCATAAAGAAGAGTGGAGAGGAGATAAGTAGTGACAAGTGTAGTTTTAGTTGTGCTGGTCAGTAAGTTTTTGGCTCTGTAAAGCATCCCTAGTTTTTGATGAGTTTTTCTTATGCAATTTTGTATATGCAGGTCAAATGAAAGATTATCAGCCACTATTACCCCTATTACCCCTAATTGTTTGTTATGAAAAGTAACTTCAATAGATGTATTATTAAGAGCCAGGACTTTAAATTTTGTTTTTCATGAGAAAATATTTTTTTTGGGTTGAGCATGAGTTGTGAGTTACAAACACATGTTTCAGTGGCTGTTAAAGCTTCCTGAGTAATTTTTTGGAAGTCTGCCATGTTGTCAGATGTGTAAATGAGAGTGGGCTCATCTGTGTATTGTATAAGAGTGGCCTGTTGTTTGGAAGTATAGAAGGTGTTGGCGAAAATGTTAAAGAGGAGGGAACCAAAGACAGAGCCCTGTGGTACACTGGTGGTGACTGGCAGGTAAGGAGAGAGCGTGGAATGCCATTTTACTCACTAATACATATTGGACAGATAGCTTTTGAATCACAGAAGGCTGGGCTGAGAGAAACCTAGTGAGGACATTTGAATTAGGAGTTTGCTGTGACAAACCACGTTGAAAGTTGTAGACAAGTCTGGAAATAAGGAAGAACTACTTTGCCATTATCTCTAGCTTTATTTACAGTATCTATATAGATTAGAAGGACAGTTCTAGCACTATGAGAAGGGCAGAAACCAGGTTGTGTAGGGGATAGGAGTTCTTCCTGCAATTGTTTTTGAATATATTTTTCAAGTATTTGGTGAGGGAAGATAAGATTTCTATAGGTCTAAAGCTATTAAAGTCTGCTGAATTTTCTGCTTTGTGCAGAGGGTAATGTGTGACTTTTTCCGGAGAGAGGGAATGTGAGATTCCTGGATTAATATATTTATAAAGATTGAGACAGGATAGGCAATGCTATTGGCTGTTGTTTTTAGGAACTCTTTTGGAAGGTCATCAGCTAAAGAAGAACATGGTTTAAGTTTGTTTGAGTAGTTTTATATATAGGATGTGGGCACAGGTTTGAAGGTGAAAGTGGATGTGGTGATATGTGGCTGTCAGGCAGGGTTGGGGTTAGCTGTTGAGGAATCCTTGGTAGAGATGCTATACTATATATAAAATAAGAGTTGAACTGTACTGCAGTTTCGAGTGGTGAGTTATCTGGATAGGGGGTTGGGTTTAATATTTGGTTAGGATGTAAGATTTTTTTAATGGATTTCCAAAATATTTTAGGGCTGTGTATAGTGTTATTCTGAACGTTGTTATAGTATAGTTTTTTTGTCTTCATTTATTTACTTTTTAATACAATTGTAAAGCATTCTGAAGTTTGCAAAATATTGATGTGTTTTATATTTTTGCCATTTTTTCCATGTTTTTTTCTCTGTCCTGCATTAGCATTCTACTTTTTCTGGATAGACAAATTGCATTAGTTGTTTTCAGTCTGTTCCTTCTAGGAGGTGTAAGTCTATTTACGATATGTATATGCAAGAAACAGAACTACAGAGAGAAGTTAGATGTCCAGAACTGTAGCAGCATTTAGTCATGAGAAGAGTGGCAGAAGCGTATTTGGAATCTAAGAGATGGATCCTAAGGTTTCTTTGAAGTATTTTGGATTTATGATTTGTCTAAGGTCTTGTCGGAGAGTATTCTAACATTTGGAAAAATATTAGGAATACATTCCTTTACCATCTTTATTGTTTGGTCTATGGACCTGCCACAAATAACTTTCTGGAAGCAGAAAAGTACTACAAATATTGCAAACTGCGGGCACACAGCACGGAGCTGAAGACAGTCCACCAAAACTGAATTTATTAGTATAACACAATATAAAAACAACAAATTACAAGATTAAGCACTTTCATCTTTTAAATACAAGACTTCATCAGAACAACTAGGTAAATAACTCAAGCACTCGTATATGTTCCCCTCTCAGCACATGGTCTGGAATAACTAATCATAAAAATCCATTAATACATATCTTGGCCCATGAATTAAATAAATTGACCAACTACCTAAAATTGTCGCATTTAAATTAACCAACCACCTAAAATTATCATATTAAATCAACCAGCTACTTAAAATTGTCATGTTGAATCGACTAACTGCCTAAAATTATCATGTTTAAATCAACCAACTACCTAAAATTGTCATGTTTAAATCTATCTATGGACTTGAACAAGATATGTCTCCTTATACCTGAGAGATCTATATGGAGAGTACCATAGCATTACTGTCTTCAGTGCTGGACATTTATTTGGGTGATGATGTATACTTTGGGATAGTTTAATGTGACTGAATTTTTGATAGTTGGGGAATTCCAACCTGTTTGGTTAGTTGAATGCTAGGCAATGATGTTTTTACTTGGAAGATGGGTTGTAAATTTTGCCATTTTATTATAACACTGTTCTAGTTTTGTTAAAAGGGAGAAATTGGCAGTTGTTAGTATGGGAGAGGAGTAGGAGAGAGCTGGCGATATATATGGGAGGCAGTGGTCTTTTTAAATTGCAAGGTAAGGTACATAGATGCTTTGCAGAGGATATATGGTTTTATATATTTTTATAGTATTTTGGATGTATAGGTCTAATTTTAGATTATCATCTAAGGTAACCCCAAATAATTTAGTATGTGTGACAACCTCAAGTCTATTGTTTTGTATAGATGATATAGTAAATGTATTTTTGTGATCAGAATATTGATTTGGGATGAAAAGTAGAATTTTTGTTTTGTTTGGGTGTTTCAAAAAAGATTCAATAGAGAAGTAAGATTTTTGTATAATAGTTTGTAATAATGGTGTGGTTGGAGCTGAGCAGATTAAAGTGAAGCCGTCTGCATACTGAAGCAGGGAACCTTGCCTCACTGCAGTATGAATGTTATTTGTAAAAATATTGAAGTGGAGAGGAGATGACCTAGGATTGAGCTTTGATGGACACCAATAAGTATATAAGTATGGGTAGATAGGTGCCATTTGACACACTGTGTACTAAGAGATATTATTTAAACCATCTTAGAGGTGAGTGAAGAAAGAATACATTTTGGAGAAGTTTAGTATGGGAGACTGCATCAGATGCTTTTGATAGGTCCATGAATGTGGAAGATACTAGTTTAATTTCATCCCTATATTGCTTTATTTTGTTGTGAACGGAGAGAATAGATGTAGTAGTGCTATGTGTGCCTTACTTAGCTGCTGTAATCAATTGACTGTTACTACATATCCCAGAACCTCCTCTACTTGTCATCAGTGCAGCAGGGAGAAGACAGACATTAGACAAGCTTCAGTTTATCTGCTCATGTTACTTTACATATTCACTTTAATTTGTTATTCTTGCTGTCTTCATAGACAAAATTAAACTTTTTAAATGGTTTAAAAATACTTGAACACTCTTTTCTTTAATATATCACTCATTCACTTGATTAATCAAGCAAATAAGCAAGAGAATGAGCTTAAGGTAGGCTTATCATTTCATAGTCTAAGAGTCATTGCTTTTCAGTGGAAGGGTTTCTATGTGAATTCTGCATTACCAGTCTTATTCATTCTATGTGCTTATAACATGTTTGGTCCACAATAATACACCTTACATTCTAGCACATTTTGTCAAAATGTTAACATAACAGTACAAGTTTATAGGTTTATAAGTTCGTAAGTGTTTACTAGACTAACAACCACAAGGGCCTTTTTAAGCCTAGCCATGCATCCCAAATCTCTGACAAGCTCTGGTACTCTTGATAAGTGCAAGAGGGGGCTTGGGAGATGAAACATTTAGAAAATCTACTTCATTTTGCTGTTTGTGCTTAGGAGTTCAACTGTATTTAGTTTGCCATATTTATTACACTGCTTTATTTGTGCTGTCTGTTATTCTTGTGACTTGTGAGCTATTGTTTCAAAACTATCTACTGCAATTCATTACTGTCTAACTGCATTTTGTTGCTGTTTAATTGTATTTTTTCATACCGTGACTTCTATTCGTTTGACTATAAGTGATTAATCTGTGCTTCATTGTGAGTTTTTTCTTACTGAGTTCTTAACCTTAAAATTGAGTAGCATAGTCTAGATACAAGTATGTGGTATCAAGAGCTTCAGCTACACAGTTTTTAACCCTTTTTGAGGTATTCCAGCTACAAGTTTTCCCTTAGTAGCACTTGTGTTATCGTCTAGTAGTACTATTCGTAGACCTTCCTCCCTTTACTGTCTTAGCTCTTTCAGTTTCTGACAAATATGGCTGGACAATTTCCTACATTTTCTCCTGCCAGTCTGGTTGATATGGGCATCCTGAGACAGTGTAGCAACTGCCTCATGTACACGGACAGCCCTCTACTACTACCACCTAGGAACACAATTTGTGAGAAATGCAAATATATCAAGCACCTACTGTCATTGCTCTCTCCCCCACAAACCACTATATCTGGCATTGATAAGGTTGGCAACACAAACACCACACCTCACATACCACCCACACCTACACAACACACTCTCACATATGTGGAGGCCCGCAATAAAAGCATACCCAAACAAAAGAGATCTCCAAGGTATAAACGCATGCAAACTCTTCTGCCCACCACACAACACATCACACATAGTCCACACACATGTGTCTCACAGCCACTAAGGCCTAAACATAAACCCAAATCCACCATTAACTGAGAAAACTAGTCATGTACCAACTCTTTTGCTCAACGTTTACTGGAATTCATAAATTCCAATGCCTTGGATCAACTTATTCACACCCCCACCAGAGGCAGCAATATCCTAGACCTGGTCATTACCAACATGGGTGACCGGTGTTCCACACCAGAGGTAAATTCCTCGTTGCTGAGATCCGACCACAAGCTAATCACCTTAGACATCCACATCCCACCCCCACCCCCCCATTAGGGAAACCGCCATAAAAAAACTTCTCCAAAGCCAACTTCACACTTCTTAAGACAGAAGTGGCAAACTTCATGACACCCATGCAGATGGACAATAGAGGTACGACTGCTGAATCCTACACAAATGCACTTTATAAGCACTTACATGAGTGCATGGATCGTGCTATCCCTAACAGAACCAAGATGCTATCCTCCCCAAAAAAGGAAGCCAATCTGGTGGTCCTCTGCCATAAACAAACTCTACAATAGAAGAAAGAAACTGTTACAAAAAAAAGAATAAAATTCCATGACTGGAGGAGCTCCCTGGTCAGCCTCAGCAAGAAGCTGAGATCCCTCATAAAATCCTCCAAAGCTAATTACGAAAACAAAATTGCCGCTGACTCTAAAGACTACCACAAAGCATTCTATAGCTATGTCAAGACTCTCAATGGCAACACTCAGATCTGCTCTGAGCTACAGCACAATGGCACTAAATATACAGAACCAATTGATATTGCCAAAGTCCTGGTAGATAGTTTCAGTGCTAACTTCACCCCCCTCTCACCCCCTACAGGGCCCATCTCTATACCGGAAGAATGCAAAGTTCCTGTAATCATGGCTGCACAGGTAAAAAACACACTCTCCAAAGCCAAGAACACAGCATCCATGGGACCTGACAATATCCCAGGCTGCATTCTACAGGAACTACAGAATGAAATGACACCCCACCTAAGTATCATGTTCAGTCATAGCCTCACCTCAGGCTTTGTGCCCACTGAATAGCGCACTGTGACGGTTATCCCACTCCACAAAGGGGGAGCTACAATGGACCCTGGGAACTACCACCCCATTAGCCTGACGAGCCTAGTCTGCAAGGCCATGGAACGTATCATCATGGAACTCATAAACAAAGACATTGGTAATCTCCAAACTCTGGACCCCACCCAGTTCAGGTTTGTAAAAGGCAGATCATGTCTCCTAAACCTGATAGACTTCTTTGAAGAAGTCACCAAAGACATAGATGAGGGTAAGGTGGTTCACACAGCCTATCTCAATCTTGCCAAGGCTTTCAATACCATCCCCCACTCTGGAATTATAGATAAACTCACTAAATTAGGTATAAATTCCTATGTCACAAGATGGTTTGCCAACTGGCTCTTGGACAGAACCCACACTGTGAAAGTAGCAGACTCCAAATCCGACTTCAGACCAGTGACAAGTGGAGTACCACAGGGTTCAGTCCTGGATCCTCTCCTGTTTGGTATCTATGTCTCTGAAGTACAGGCTAACACAGAAGGTATTTGGCTAACAAAGTTTGCAGATGACTGCAAACTGGGAACCATAATCGAAACTCCTAGCCATGTGGGCATCCTACAAAAGGGCCTCACTGAGACAGATGCCTGGTGTCAAAGCCATGGCCTGAAGCTCAATGCCAAAAAGTGCATTGTCATCCCCTTTGGTAAAAACTTTGTACCCATGAACTACCACATAGGTGGTAGTCTACTTAACACCGAAAGTGTGATAGGATACCTTGGGACACAGGTGGGCAGTAGTCTCTCCTTTGATAAACACATCGCCACAGTGGTCAGGAAATCCTTCTACATGGCACATCTCATCACAAAAGGTTTCTCATCCAGAAAAAAAGAGGTCATTGTTCCCCTCTACTCATCACTCATTAGACTCATTATAGAGTACAGTGCCCCTTTTGGTATGTACCTCACAAGACATCTACAACAACTGGAGAGGCCACAGAAATACCTCACAAAGAGGATTACTGGCCTCAAACAGATACCCTATGCAGACTGTCTCAAAAAACTCCAGCTTTACTCTGTCGTATATCGCCTAGTCAGAGGCCATCTCTGCCTAACATACAAAGCTATGTCAATCCAAGAGCTGTTGGACATGCTCCACTTAAAGAAATCCTAATCCCTTCAAACTACATGCTGTAGGGACCTAAACCTTGTCACCACAATAAACAGAACATGCTGGAGGGATAGATTCCTGTCCCAGAGACTTCCCATACTCTGGCACAGACTACCTATCTATGTCAAACAGAGCTCCTCATTAGCACTCTTCAAGAAAAATCTTGATGATTGGATGGGAAATAAGAAATTCAACCCAGGGATCACTTCTGTGGCTCTGCTCGACAGGGGCATAGGAAAATAATTTTCTTGGGTGGTGAAAGCCAGGGTACCTCTTTGGCTAGGCTTATATAGGCCCTAGGGCCAATAGCCTAGTACCTACTTATGAACCTATGAACATATTAGTCATAGGAGACTCCATTGTGAGACACACAGATGTGACCCTTACCAGGCTGGATAAGAAGAAAGTCACGGTTAGTTGTTTGTTAGGTGCCAGAATCCACCATATCACCAATGCACTCAAGTTTCTCAACAACAGGTACAGCTATGACTCTGTCATAGTCCATGTTGGCATGAATGACCTGAGATGTACCTCCCTGGGCTATATGAAGAGAGTCATGATCAAGCTCACTGAATATGTGTCCCAAGCAGGTCTGTTCCTAGCCTTAAGAAGCATCCTACCATCACCCAGAATGATGCTTCAATACAAACAGAAAATGATTGACTTTAACAACTGGCTTAGTTTCTGGTGTCATTCAAAAGGAATCCAGTACCTGACAGCCTTGGGATGACCTGACTGACAAGCCACGATGCTTTGCCAGAGATGGCCTGCATCTGTCTCCCTTGGGCTTCATGCTCCCGGCAAAGGCCCTTGCCTCCCCATAGAGCTTTTTTTAGGCAATGCCATGAGGTCAAAACTACCAACATGGAAATTTCATCAAAACGTAAATTAAATGTTATGCTGCTAAATGTTAGGAGTCTAAACATGAAACTGCACTCATTGCAAGCATTCTTAACCCTGGAAGAAGCTGACATTTGTGCAGTCACCGAAACCTGGTTCAAAGCTGCAGAGAGCACCCCAGCCAAATGAGGTTACTCATCCTATCATTCATTCAGAACATAAGCTATGGGCAGCAAAACAATAGGAGGTGGAGTTGCACTATATATACAAGACATACACACCTCTAGACTGGTCAGACAGTAAGATGCACAGGAAATACTCCAGGTGCAGTTAGCAATTGACAAGACCCCTATTCAAATCATAGCTAGCTACAAGTCTCCATCTCTGACTCAAGATGCCCACTCCACCTATCTGGATCTCTTTGAATCTATCAAGATTCAACCCTTTACCTTGATCCTGGGCAACTTTAACTATCCAACCATAGATTGGAATAAATACTCATGCCAAAACAAAGGTGCCAAGAGATTCCTTCATTTCGTGAATGCAAATGCCTTGGACAAGTTGGCTGACACCCCCACAAGAGGTGAAAATATCTTGGACTTGGTATTAACCAACATTAGTAACCACTGCAGCATCCCTACAGTGTCATCATCCCTGGTAAGAGCCGACCACAAAGCAGTCACTTTCAAAGGCATCATCTCCCCTGACCCCTCCTAGTTAGGGTTAAACAAAAAACTTTTCCAAAGCTGATTACTACCTCCTGAGGGAAGATATAAACAACTTCACAGCCCCCTCCCCCTCCACAGAAAATGGGCACATATGTCCAAACTTACACCAAAGTACTATATGAGCATTTATATAGCTGCATGGAATCAGGAATACCAGACAGGACAAAAATCTTCCTCCTCAAGGAAGTATAAACCTGTCTGGTGGACATCTACAATAAATAAACTCTATAATAAAAGGAAAAAAAATTGCCATCCAGGACCAAGAAGGAGCAGGTGTCTAATTGGAAGCATTCTCTCCTTAGCAAGAACAGGCAAATAAGAGCACTAGTGAAATCCTCCAAAACAAACTTCAAGTCCAAACTGGCCACATTTACTACAGACTATCATTCGGCTTTCTTCACATATGTCCGCAATCTCAAGGGAAGCACCCAGATCTGCTCTGGTGGTCAAGGACACCACATACACAAACCCTGTAGATATAGCCAACCTGCTGGTAGACAGATTCAGTGAAAACTTCACTCCTCTGTCCCTCCATCAGGAAGACAGGACATCCCCAGTACCTCCCTACCCTTATCTCTAGGGAGCAAGTCATCACTGCACTCTCAAAGGCAACAACTACAGCCTCCATGGGACCTGATAACATCCCAGGCTGCATCCTACATGAATTTAGGCAGGAGCTTGCAGCACCATTAGGCACCCTATTCAACCAAAGCCTGAGTATCAGCTTCATCCCAGCCGAGTGGAGGACAGCTATTGTCATCCCTTTGCACAAAAGTGGAGCATCCACTGATCCAGGAAATTATAGACCCATCAGCCTAACTAGCCTGATCTGCAAGGCCATGGAGCAGATTATCATGGACCTCATTAACAAGGACATTGGCAACCTCCAGGCACTTGATCCCACACAGTTTGGTTTTGTAAAGGGGAGGTCATGCCTGTTAAATTTGGTTGACTTCTTTGACCAATGCCATAGACTAGGGGAAGACACTGCACACTACCTACCTTGACCTGGCCAAGGCCTTTGATACTATTCCCCACTCAGGTATAATAGATAAACCCTCTCAACTAGGCATCAATTCATATGTTACCAGATGGGTAGCAAACTGGCTCACTGATAGAACCCACCTAGTCAAAATAGGGGAAGCCACCTCAAGTAGTAGACCTGCAACAAGTGGTGTACCCCAGGGATAGGTCTTGGGTCCTCTGCTGTTTGGGATATACTTCTCAGAGGTGCAGGACAAATCTAGTGGGCTATGGCTGACCAAGTTTGCAGATGTCTGCAAGCTGGGTGCTGTTATAAATTCCCCTAGTGATGTGGACATCCTCCAAGAGGGTCTCACCCAATCAAATGACTTTTGCCAGAAACATGGCCTTAAACTAAATCCCAAAAAATGCATCATCATCCCTTTTGGGGAGAATGATGTCCCCACAAATTATCACACTGATAATAAGGCACTAAGCACACAATCAGTCGTGAGGGACTTGGCAACCCAGGTTGATAGCAAATTGACTTTTGACCACTATATTGCCTCCGTTGTGCAGAAAGCTTTCTACATGACCCACCTCATTAGTAAGGGTATCTCATCCAGGGACAAGGTGGTCATAACATCCCTGTATTCTTCCCTTATAAGACCAATTATTGAATACAATGCCCCTTTTGGCATGTACCTCACAAAGCACAAGCAGCAGCTGAAGAGACCAGAGAGATTCCTCACCCAGAGAATCCAGGGCCTCAAACATCTACCATAAACATATAGGCTAAAAGGCCTTTCCCTCTACTCAGTCTCCTACAGACTCCTCAGAGGTGACCTCTGTCTGGCATACAAAGCAATGTCAGACCCCATCCTAATGGGACTGCTGCATATCTGCAAGTCAAGCTCCACATGAGTAACCTGCATGTGAGACCTCAACCTAGTCTATGACATCAATAGGACTTGTTGGTGGGACAGATTTGTGTTCCAGAGACTCCCTCATTTGTGGAATAGACTCCCTCTCCAAGTAAAGCAGAGTACCCCATTAAATCTTTTTAATTGCAACCTGGATAACTGGATGGTGAACAGAAAATACACCCCTGGGATTACACCTATGTCCCTGCTGGACAGTGGCATAGGGTACTGACTTGTTGGAACATGGGCTAACTTCTTGGCTAGGCTTGTAAGGGGCCCAGGGCAAATAGCCTAGTAACTTCCTATGATCCTATGGTCCTACAAGCAGGGGCCTGGGAGATGAACCATTTACAGGTTGCCTGTGTCCATTAGAGACATAGGTGCCAAACTAGGGATGAATTTCCTGTTCCCATCCAATTGTCCAAGTTACACTTGAATTGGGTTAGGGAGGAACTCTGCTTCACCTGGATGGGAACCCTGTTTCAGAGATGGGGTAGTCTCTGGGATACTTACCTGCCTGTCTAGCAGGTCCTATTTATATCACAGGCAAGGCTTAAGTCTTTAGAATGGGTAATTCTGGTACTGTTTGTTTTGTGGATATGCAGGCGGTCCATCAGAGTGGGGTTTGACAATGCCCTGCATACCAGGAGTAGATCTCCCCTTAACAGCCTGTAGCAGACAAAATATAGGGATAGGGCCTTAAGGCATTCTGCATAGGATGTTTTACTTACATTTTTTCAGTATTTTGTATTCTTTCAGTGAGGAACCTTTGTGGACTTCCAATTGTTGGATATACCTGGTTGAGTACATACCAAAGTGGGCATTGTGCTCAAATGCCATACATTTGTTTGTAAGTTGTGCAACATAGAATTATTTCCTCACTACTGTAAACATGTGATGATCAAAGGCCAAATTACTATGTGTGTCCCTAAGTCTCTGACTTCTGGATGTCTTGTCAATATGATCATTACTAGGGGTGGATGACTTCCTGAAGGACACTAATATGCATTTTTTGGCATTTAGTTTTAGTCCATGGCTCTGACACCAGTTGTCTGTCTGTATCAGCCCTTAGTGGAGAACATTTGTGTTAGTGTGGGATTCAATGACAGCTCCTAATTTGTAATCATCTGCAAATTTCATCAGCCAAAGGCCATTGACATTGGCCTTGACTTCAGAGAAGTAAATCCCAAAAAGGAGCAGTCCAAAGTATTTGGTGGCATGTGCCACATAGGTCAGTGGACTTAATGAGGTGACAGGAGACTGAGGAAGGGCTGATTGGGAGATAACCGAGTATAACATAAGGTAGCAATTGAGCAGGTTATTGGGAGACAAGGCATTAGCGATGGTCTGCCCTATGAGTTCTGAAGAGGTAATTGGACTGTTTTAGTCTAGTAAGATTCATTAGGTACATGTATCCCATTTCAGATGTGATCTATGGCTTTGCTCCAGCTAATTCACTTAGAGTTACTTAATAATCAAGCTGAGGTTTACAAGACAAATTTGGTAACAAAACATAATATCAGCTCATAATATTACTTTCTTTGCTATACTTGAGGAGATTTTGACCAGAGGGTTCAAAATGCCGATTAAACCAGGATAATGCAAGGATGATGGGAGTTAGCATCTTATGCTTCTGTGCAGAGTTGGAAATGGGATCATATCCAAATATATAAAAATCAAGGACACCGAATACCAGATAACCACCTGTCAAAAACAATCAAAAATTAAAATAATTAAGTTAAAAGGGAAGCTGTCTCTACAAAGCAGAATATGTTTAATAACTGTAAATACCAAACATGTTTAATAATACAGAGATGCATTTTCTCTCAGAAAGGGTAGCAGATGAGTAGAACATCCTTTGTGTACAGCTATACAATCAAAATCCATAAAGAAATGGGAAAACAAATGGACCCTACATAAGAAAATTCTTAAGAAAGGTAGAAATAAGCTGTAGGTTGAGCTCGATATACATTTTGTGAAAAAGAGGAACCAGGGTCAGAATAGTTCCACCAAGCAATACTTATCTGCTGTCAGAATCATTGTTTCTGTGTGTCTTGAATGATGCCAAACAAGAAGAAATTAACTGGAAAGGAAAACATATTAAACAATTCAAGCATATATATATATATATATATATATATATATATATATATATATATATATATATATATATATATCTATATGGATATAGCAAAATCCATATATATGCTGGCTCACAGCAGAAATAGATCAGGGCAAGCTAGACAACATGGTATATTTATACTTCTGCTTGGAGCCTCAAAGGATGTTATTGATCAAGGCAGAAAGCTAAGGAGAAAGAGTCAGGGAGTATTGATAAGGCTTGCAATTACATGCTTGCATCACAGGAGCTTGTATCACAGTTGCTTGAAAATAACAGCTCATATAGTCCATTGCTTGTGGTCACAGTTGCTGGGTTAGTGTACATGTGAAATTGTATTGCTTATTTGTTACTGTTTATTAAGTGGGTCAATGTTGCATCCCTCCCAAGTGAAAAGTTTGGCAAGTTTACACTGCTTGTGAATGATCATTCTATCCTCATGGTGCAACAATGTCAGACTGAGAATAATGAAATAAGGGGGTTTGGGGGGCTTGCCTGTAAAACAAAATGTGTACTTTGTTGCTGCATTTGAATACATTATGATAAGCTTGAGTGCATGTTATTCAAGTCAGTGGCAGCTGAAGTAACTGGTAAAAGTGGGGCTATTGCAAGCTTTTGTGATGTGAGTTTAAGTGTACCAAACAGCTCTAATGCATCATTTTGGTAAGGGACACTCTACTGTGTGACAAATAGATGGTTGAAAGAATGCTTCAGGAGTCTTTCCCAAAGCTGGTGCTGTTTGAAAATTTTAATATTGACATTTGTCATCAGTATACCAACAGGTCTAGCTTGCTTGGAAATAAAGCAATGGATTTAGTAGCTGTAGGAGAACTTGGAAGATGTAGCAGCCTAGTTCATTTGGTCAGTGAAATGGAAGTTAATGTTCAGTGCTAAGCTTTGTAAAGTGATGCAAGAGGGACCAGATGGAAACCAGAGAGGAGAAACTACCTGGGAAGTTGACTTAGAGGGGAGTGTAGTGGAAGCATTGGATGTGAGGGCTATAAACACCACAATGATGAATTATGCCACATGGAAAAGTAATGCATGACCATTTTAAACAGGCTGTGCAGTCTTGAAAGTAAAGTTTATATTAACATTGTGGAATATGCTGCTGAAATACCATTTCAAAGATAGCATGCTGCTATGGAAAACGTATCAACAAAGATATTTAGCTGGAGGAAATAATTCAAAAGAGGGTTACAGATGTGGTAAGGAGGATGTAGAACAGAATTGTTATGGTACACAAGAGAAATTTTGGCATAAACAGCTTGGAAGATGGATGGGCTTTGATGAACATAGTCTAGAAATGCAAAATACTGAGAGGATGGGCAGTAGATGCAGAACATGAAAGGAAGGAAAGAGAAGGTTTATGGAGATAGTTTTGAATGACTGAATACAGACAGTAGATGCTGGAGATAGGAATTATTTCACACAGAGTGTGGTAGGACCACAGACTTCACAATATTGTATGACAGTATGATTCAAAAGTCTTCAACAAAGCTTTTCAGACTGACACTTGGATATGAGTTAGAATAGTTTTTAAAGTTGATCCCTCAGAAAATTTGAAGCAAATGCCGCAGTGTATCAGCTCCTGGAATGCTTTTATTGTGAGAGTTGTGTTTCACCATTAATGGATGTTCTCCCTTTCCCCCAGTGCTTGTACAGTAATGGAATTAGTATATATGACAGAGGGGGTGTGGGGAGTCAAGTCTCCCATATAGGGAGTGAAAGTATTCCTGCAAAAAGGAGTGTTTCACTGATTTTCCCTGATAGTTCACGTGTGTTTTCAGGGAAAATGTCTGGGGCATAAACTGTCTCAGGCATTATATTGTGGGAAGCCAGGCTTTATGTTCTTATTATAGATCTTGTTAGACTATGGTGACAGATGGCACAGATAGCTTGGAGCTAATAACAGGCCTACATACCTCTTACATGGCTAAAGCTTATATAAGAAGGGCATATTTACATACTTCATAGCTACAATGTAATTAGCTTAGTCCTTACTGGTGCTATTGCTTTCTCAGTCAATTGCAAATGACAAGACAATGTAGGAAAACAGATCTTTATGATGATTTATTTATTTAACATTTGTTTAGCAGGGAAAATCCGACTGGGACAGAGCCCATTTTATGTAGAGACCCGGGGAGAAACACTCCAGACACGTCTTTGGAATGTGGGAGGAAATCGGAGCACCCAGAGGAAACCAACCTGAACACAGGGAGGACATGCAGGCTGTACAGAAGGCACCCCAGCTGAGAATAAAACCAGAGAACCTCTTGTTGTGAGGTAACAATGCTAACTGCTGCACCACTGCACCGTGATCTGCAAACCACACTCTTATTAACAGTATTATGTGGCAATATTTGGAATGGAGAAGTGCATTCACACAAACATTGCAATAATTAAACTATAAAAAAGCAACTATTAGTGTCATCTTAAGTTTTGTTAAAAATATACTTTCAAGTGCATTAGGTAGTTAGTGGCTCTTGGGTATAAGAGACACATGACCTTTAGCCGTCTTTTCTGCCATGTATCTCCTTATTGCTTGATTAACTTACTGGATTTGGCCTATGTCAAAAGTATATATAATTCAACAGAGACAGCCTGCTTCGTGACAGAAACTAATAGTCAGATACAATATCAGAAGTAAGCATTTCCTATCTACAGAGCATATAGATATTTTTGTAATCGTTTTTTAAGTTACATTTTTTATTTATTTCTGATAATGAGTTAATGGAGTTTGGAACTATGTTCAGTCATTCCCAGAATGCACTGCCAGACAGTCATGGTATGAGGTATGAACATGTGAAAATAACTAATTAGAAATTCTGCACCTGATTTACTGCAACAAGATATTGCACAGTCTGTGCTGTAGAAAGAGACAGAGAACCTTCAGCATGATTGATGTATGAGGTACACAGATCACAGTGAGATCTGTAACATTCTGTGGTGTTGCCCTTAGGGCCAGGAGGCTTCAGGTAACATCTCACTAAGCATTAACTCTGGAGAATGCCTTTATGCTAAACATGTACGAACAAGTAATAGTAGCTAACAGCTAAAACTGCATTAGGCAATACCAGATTGGCCAGAGATATTTTGAAGTCTGTTGCTGAGGGCATAGGACCTGATAGTCTCTGGAATGTCTGCTATCACCCAGCATGTTTATTTATTTATTTCTTAATATGCAAGTAATTTTGTAAAATAATTCCCCATAAGATATATTTGGAAGACAATTGAAATAACTCGTGTGCTAGTGAATTCAGTTTGCAAATAGTGTTCCTGGTATAGTATGCAAAGAGCGCATGTTTTAGAACAGGTGATATATAACTTCTGACTGAGACGCAGTTACCTCATGTAATAATTCTCACTAGCAAAGTGAAGTACCAAGTACTCAATTTACACTCACATCCTAGGATTAAGTCTGACAATATAAGCACAGAGCAAAACAGTTTTTAATCCAGTGTATCAGGTTGACATGGAAAGAATTCAAAACAGAGTTACTGAAATGGTGGACAAAATAACCACAGCACATAGAAGGTTTGATGTGCAGCTTGGAAAAAACATTTTGTTTTTCCTGCTACTCATCAGTTGCAGAAAGCAGAGGCATAAAATGGAGTTGTGTTATTTGTGCAAGAGTACATCTGAATACCTAGCAACTGTATTTCGCCTGCCTTTCTGTTACATTGAAGCTGTTTTTACTGCATTTAACTTAATATTGCACTTGGAATCCTTGTTTGTTACTATTTGACTGTATTTGTAGCAAATTCTTCTGTGTAAGCTGTAGTAGCTGATTCATAGCATTTATAAGTGTTTGCTGTACCTGTTTCTGCCTGTTTTGTGAAAAAAAAGAAAAAAAGAAAAATATCTCTTGTTTTCCTGCTTTTACTAGTTTAGTCCAGTTTCAGAGTTGCTGATTCCTGGGCTTTGGTTGTAGTTCCTGTGTACTGTTTCCTTGCCTTATTTGGGGAAGGAAGCTACCTTGCTTTCCTGCTTTACTAGTTTAGTCCAGTTTCAGAGTTGCTGATTCCTGGGCTTTGGTTGTAGTTCCTGTGTACTGTTTCCTTGCCTTATTTGGGGAAGGGAAGCTACCTTGCTTACCAGTGGGAGTGGGAAGCATTGAGCTGCCTTTGTCCAGTTTTGTGAGGTTTCAGCCAGTAACTAGTAGTTTATTGGTCGTTTTGGGCCAGTTTCTAGCTTTTCCAGCCCCTGGTATAAAACTTTCAGCTTGTACCTACTCAGCACAGACTCCACGTGGGCCAGCAGAGTAATCCAGGCTGCAGAGAGCTGAATAGCGACTTTTCTTGATACTAAGTATATTTTTGTTGCTTTCCACATCTGAATACCTAGCAACTGTATTTCGCCTGCCTTTCTGTTACATTGAAGCTGTTTTACTGCATTTAACTTAATATTGCACTTGGAATCCTTGTTTGTTACTATTTGACTGTATTTGTAGCAAATTCTTCTGTGTAAGCTGTAGTAGCTGATTCATAGCATTTATAAGTGTTTGCTGTACCTGTTTCTGCCTGTTTTGTGAAAAAAAGAAAAAAGAAAAAATATCTCTTGTTTTTCCTGCTTTACTAGTTTAGTCCAGTTTCAGAGTTGCTGATTCCTGGGCTTTGGTTGTAGTTCCTGTGTACTGTTTCCTTGCCTTATTTGGGGAAGGGAAGCTACCTTGCTTTCCTGCTTTACTAGTTTAGTCCAGTTTCAGAGTTGCTGATTCCTGGGCTTTGGTTGTAGTTCCTGTGTACTGTTTCCTTGCCTTATTTGGGGGAAGGGAAGCTACCTTGCTTACCAGTGGGAGTGGGAAGCATTGAGCTGCCTTTGTCCAGTTTTGTGAGGTTTCAGCCAGTAACTAGTAGTTTATTGGTCGTTTTGTGGCAGTTTCTAGCTTTTTCCAGACTCCTGGTATAAAACTTTCAGCTTGTACCTACTCAGCACAGACTCCACGTGGGCCAGCAGAGTAATCCAGGCTGCAGAGAGCTGAATAAGTGACTTTTCTTGATACTAAGTATATTTTTGTTGCTTTCCACATCTGAATACCTAGCAACTGTATTTCTTCTGCCTTTGTGTTACATTCAAGTTGGTTGTACTGCATTTAACTTAATATTGCACTTGGAATCCTTGTTTGTTACTATTTGACTGTATTTGTAGCAAATTCTTCTGTGTAAGCTGTAGTAGCTGATTCATAGCATTTATAAGTGTTTGCTGTACCTGTTTCTGCCTGTTTTAGAAAAAAAGAAAAAAAGAAAAATGTATCTCTTGTTTTTCCTGCTTTACTAGTTTAGTCCAGTTTCAGAGTTGTTGATTCCTGGGCTTTGGTTGTAGTTCCTGTGTACTGTTTCCTTGCCTTATTTGGGGGAAGGGAAGCTACCTTGCTTTCCTGCTTTACTAGTTTAGTCCAGTTTCAGAGTTGCTGATTCCTGGGCTTTGGTTGTAGTTCCTGTGTACTGTTTCCTTGCCTTATTTGGGGAAGGGAAGCTACCTTGCTTACCAGTGGGAGTGGGAAGCATTGAGCTGCCTTTGTCCAGTTTTGTGAGGTTTCAGCCAGTAACTAGTAGTTTATTGGTCGTTTTGGGCCAGTTTCTAGCTTTTCCAGCCCCTGGTATAAAACACGCTAAACGTTAGCCTTGATTTAAGCGGAGCTGCCACTGTTGCACACTAGGGCAGTGCCGGTTAAGCAGGTTTAAACTATTCGGCTACCTAAAGTCCACTCTTCAAATTTTCCCTTAAAACTACCTTCTCGAACTATACTACTGATCAAATCAGCGTATCCTATAACTAAAAGATCAACTCTACTTGACTCCAAGTAGACTATTCTCTATCTATTAAACCTAGCACTTGCTCCTACAGTACTTATTACCTTGATCTGGCACTCTTGTCATAGATAGTACCCCAAAAGGCAACCCCCATTTCTCGGTTTTTTTTTTTTTTTTTTTTTTTTCTTTTTTTTTTTTTTTTTTTTTTTTTTTTTTTTTTTTTTTTTTTTTTTTTTTTTTTTTTTTTTTTTTTTTTTTTTTTTTTTTTTTTTTTTTTTTTTTTTTTTTTTTTTTTTTTTTTTTTTTTTTTTTTTTTTTTTTTTTTTTTTTTTTTTTTTTTTTTTTTTTTTTTTTTTTTTTTTTTTTTTTTTTTTTTTTTTTTTTTTTTTTTTTTTTTTTTTTTTTTTTTTTTTTTTTTTTTTTTTTTTTTTTTTTTTTTTTTTTTTTTTTTTTTTTTTTTTTTTTTTTTTTTTTTTTTTTTTTTTTTTTTTTTTTTTTTTTTTTTTTTTTTTTTTTTTTTTTTTTTTTTTTTTTTTTTTTTTTTTTTTTTTTTTTTTTTTTTTTTTTTTTTTTTTTTTTTTTTTTTTTTTTTTTTTTTTTTTTTTTTTTTTTTTTTTTTTTTTTTTTTTTTTTTTTTTTTTTTTTTTTTTTTTTTTTTTTTTTTTTTTTTTTTTTTTTTTTTTTTTTTTTTTTTTTTTTTTTTTTTTTTTTTTTTTTTTTTTTTTTTTTTTTTTTTTTTTTTTTTTTTTTTTTTTTTTTTTTTTTTTTTTTTTTTTTTTTTTTTTTTTTTTTTTTTTTTTTTTTTTTTTTTTTTTTTTTTTTTTTTTTTTTTTTTTTTTTTTTTTTTTTTTTTTTTTTTTTTTTTTTTTTTTTTTTTTTTTTTTTTTTTTTTTTTTTTTTTTTTTTTTTTTTTTTTTTTTTTTTTTTTTTTTTTTTTTTTTTTTTTTTTTTTTTTTTTTTTTTTTTTTTTTTTTTTTTTTTTTTTTTTTTTTTTTTTTTTTTTTTTTTCCCCCCCCCCCCCCCCCCCCCCCCCCCCCCCCCCCCCCCCCCCCCCCCCCCCCCCCCCCCCCCCCCCCCCCCCCCCCCCCCCCCCCCCCCCCCCCCCCCCCCCCCCCCCCCCCCCCCCCCCCCCCCCCCCCCCCCCCCCCCCCCCCCCCCCCCCCCCCCCCCCCCCCCCCCCCCCCCCCCCCCCCCCCCCCCCCCCCCCCCCCCCCCCCCCCCCCCCCCCCCCCCCCCCCCCCCCCCCCCCCCCCCCCCCCCCCCCCCCCCCCCCCCCCCCCCCCCCCCCCCCCCCCCCCCCCCCCCCCCCCCCCCCCCCCCCCCCCCCCCCCCCCCCCCCCCCCCCCCCCCCCCCCCCCCCCCCCCCCCCCCCCCCCCCCCCCCCCCCCCCCCCCCCCCCCCCCCTCCCCCCCCCCCGCCCCCCCCCGCCCCCCCGCCCCCCCCCCCCCCCCCCCCCCCCCCCCCCCCCCCCCCCCCCCCCCTTCCCGGAATTTTTTAAAGTTTTGTGTACTGTTTCCTTGCCTTATTTGGGGAAGGGAAGCTACCTTGCTTTCCTGCTTTACTAGTTTAGTCCAGTTTCAGAGTTGCTGATTCCTGGGCTTTGGTTGTAGTTCCTGTGTACTGTTTCCTTGCCTTATTTGGGGGAAGGGAAGCTACCTTGCTTACCAGTGGGAGTGGGAAGCATTGAGCTGCCTTTTGTCCAGTTTTGTGAGGTTTCAGCCAGTAACTAGTAGTTTATTGGTCGTTTTGGGCCAGTTTCTAGCTTTTTCCAGCCCCCTGGTATAAAACTTTCAGCTTGTACCTACTCAGCACAGACTCCACGTGGGCCAGCAGAGTAATCCAGGCTGCAGAGAGCTGAATAAGCGACTTTTCTTGATACTAAGTATCATTTTTGTTGCTTTTCACATCTGAATACCTAGCGACTGTATTCCCACTGTCTTTCTGTTACATTCAAGCTGTTTTTACTGCATTTAATCCAATATTGTACTTGAACTTTGTTTGTTACTATTTGACTGTATTGCAGCAAATTCTTCTGTGTGTTTTGCAAGTAGCTGATCTATAGCATTTATAAGTGTTTTGCTGTACCTGTTTCTGCTCATAGGAAAAAAAGAAAAAAAGAAAAATATCTCTTGTTTTTTCCTGCTTTTACTAGTTTAGTCCAGTTTCAGAGTTGTTGATTCCTGGCTTGGCTGTAGTTCCTGTGTAACGTTTCTTGCCTTATTTGGGGAAGGGAAGCAATTTGTTTTCCTGTTTTACTAGTTTTAGTCCAGCTCAGAGTTGCTGATTCCTGGGCTTTGCTGTAGTTCCTGTGTACTGTTTCTACCTTATTTGGGGAAGGAAAGCCACCTGCTTACCAGTGGAGTGGGAAGCACGAGCTCGCCCTTCGTCCAGTTTCCAGGAGGTTTCGTTTCAGCAATCCGCAGTTTATTGGTCGGGCCAGTTTCTAGCTTTTTTCCAGCCCCCAGAGAAAACGCAAGTAAACGCTGTTAGTTCGATGAGCGATGCATGCTGGATGCCACTGTTGCACACCTTCAGGGCAGCGCCGGTTAAACTATCTTCGGCTACCTAAAGTCCACTCTTCAAATTTTCCCTTAAAACTACCTTCCTCGAACTATACTACTGATCAAATCAGCGTATCCTATAACTAAAAAGATCAACTCTACTTGACTCCAAGTAGACTATTCTCTATCTATTAAACCTAGCACTTGCTCCTACAGTACTTATTACCTTGATACGGCACTCTTGTCATAGATAGTACCCCAAAAAGGCAACCCCCCATTTCTCGGTCACCCACGTCCCCCGGAATCTTTTTTTAAAGTTTTTCGTCTACCCTTCTAGCATGTCGAGGGATCAGTTGCTAGTGTCCTCTCCTGCTCAGCTGGTGAACCTGGGAATATTGAGGCAATGTTTCAATTGCCTCATGTACACAGACAACCCTTTCCTCCTCCCACAAAACACAAATACATGCGAGAGATGCAACTATACGGCCAAACTGGAGGCTGAGCTCTCTCAACATAGGACTGGCAAGACCAGTCAGGAGGAGAAGGTTACCACACACACTATAGACCCAGTCTCACATAGTACCATTACAACCTCAAATCATACACATAAACACACAAAGACATACTGGGAGGCTCTGATCAAAAATCTACCAAAACAGCAGAGGCCACCAAAGCAGACACCCAAACAACCACCACCTCAGAACACAACACCCAACACATAGACCTCACAGTCAGAGTGTCAAACAGTCACAGCCCTTAAGGCCAAACACAATGCCAGACACACTAGTCATTGGTGACTCCATAGTCAGACACACTGATGTCCCGCTCACCAGACTGAGAAAGGAGAAGGTCACAGTAAGCTGCCTGTCGGGCGCTAGAATCCGCCACATAACGCAAGCACTCAGGTCTCTCAACAGCAGGTACAAATATGACTCAGTCATTGTCCACGCTGGTGTAAATGACCTGAGGCGCACCTCCTTGGACTACATGAAAAGAGACATTGAGGAGCTCTCTGATTATGTAGCCCAGGCAGGTATGACCCTGACCTTGAGCAGTATCCTACCTTCACCAAGAATGATGCCACAATACAGAGATAAGATGATCAGCTTTAACAATTGGCTTAAACACTGGTGTCATTCAAAGGGGATCCAGTATCTGTCTGCCTGGGATGACATGCTGGACAAGCCACGCTGCATGGGGCGGCTTGCACCTGTCACCCTGGGATTCGGATATTGGCAAAGGCTCTTGCCACCCCATAGTGCCTTTTTAGGCAAGGCTCAAATTCTAAACCTACCACCCTAGAACACAAAAAGGAAAAAACTAAGGGTAATGCTGCTCAATGCCAGAAGTCTAAATCTCAAAATGCACTCGAGGCCCTTCTCAGTATGGAGAACATCGATGTCTGTGCTGTGACAGAAACCTGGTTCAAGGCTCCTGAGAGCACCCCAGCTATCAGGTTTTACCTCATATCATGCGTTCCGGCCCCAAAATCCGGACAATACCAAGAAAGGAGGGGTATCCATATTCATCAAGGACACCCACACCTCAAGACTGGTGGCAACGACGATGCATCGGAGACCATCCAGGTGCAATTAACCATAGGCAAGACTGCTCTGCAAATTGTAGCATGTTACAGGCCACCCTCACAAACTCAGGAAACTCACATGGCCTTCCTGAAAACACTAGAGGGATAAATGTATCACCAAACACCATCATACTAGGTGACTTCAATTACCCTAATATAGACTGGGAACACTACTCAAGCCCAAACACCCTAGCCCAAAAGTTCCTGGAATTCATAAACTCAAATGCCATGGAACAACTAGTCACCATCCCCACAAGAGGAGATAACATACTTGATCTCATCATCACGAACATGGGAGCACAATGTTCAACACGCGAAGTATACCCCTCACTGGTGAGATCAGATCACAAACTAATCTCGCTGGAGGTCCTCATCCCACCCCCACCTCAAATAAAAAAGACCACAGTAAAAAACTTCTCAAAAGCCGACTTCACACTTCTAAAGACTAGTGTGGTTTCCTTTCTGGCCCCGAGCGCGGAAAACAATACTCAAGCCGCTGAATCACTTACAAACGCCTTCTACCAGCACCTGCAGGACTGCATGGATAAGGCAATCCCAAGCAAAACAAAGACTCTTTGTACCAAAGGCAAGCGTCCAGTCTGGTGGACCCCAGCCATAAACAAACTCTACAACAAAAGGAGGAAGCTACTACAAGATAGAGCAAAATCCTTAAAAGGTAAGACACCCTTGATCACTATAAGTAAAAAACTAAGAGCTCTCATAAAATCATCCAAAGCAAATTTCGAGAGAAAAATAGCTAAAGACTCAAAAGACAATCATAAGGCCTTCTTTAGCTATGTTAGAAACCTAGGAGGAAACTCCCAGATATGCTCAGAACTAGTTCAAAATGATGTGAAGATTACTGATCCTACAGACATTGCCAACATACTGGCTGACAGGTTCAGTGCAAACTTCTCCCCCCCAAAAGGAGAGATATCTATACCAAATGAGTGCAGCCCCCCAAACATCTCCAGCGCCCAAGTGAGAACTGCTCTCTCCAAAGCAAAAAACACAGCATCCATGGGACCCGATGGTGTCCCCGGCTGTGTGCTCCACGAACTCAATGAGGAATTAAACCCACAGCTAGGACAGCTGTTATGCCACATGGAAAAGTAACGCATGACCATTTTAAACAGGCTGTGCAGTCCTGAAAGTAAAGTTTATATTAACATTGTGGAATATGCTGCTGAAATACCATTTCAAAGATAGCATGCTGCTATGGAAAACGTATCAACAAAGATATTTAGCTGGAGGAAATAATTCAAAAGAGGGTTACAGATATGGTAAGGAGGATGTAGAACAGACTTGTCATGGTACACAAGAGAAATGTTGGCATAAACAGCTTGGAAGATGGATGGGCTTTGATGAACATAGTCTAGAAATGCAAAATACTGAGAGGATGGGTAGTAGATGCAGAACATGAAAGGAAGGAAAGGGAAGGTTTATGGAGATAGTTTTGAATGACTGAATACAGCCAGTAGATGCTGGAGATAGGAATTATTTCACACAGAGTGTGGTAGGACCACAGACTTCACAATATTGTATGACAGTATGATTCAAAAGTCTTCAACAAAGCTTTTCAGACTGACACTTGGATATGAGTTAGAATAGTTTTTAAAGTTGATCCCTCAGAAAATTTGAAGCAAATGCCGCAGTGTATCAGCTCCTGGAATGCTTTTATTGTGAGAGTTGTGTTTCACCATTAATGGATGTTCTCCCTTTCCCCCAGTGCTTGTACAGTAATGGAATTAGTATATATGACAGAGGGGGTGTGGGGAGTCAAGTCTCCCATAGGGAGTGAAAGTATTCCTGCAAAAGGAGTGTTTCACTGATTTTCCTGATAGTTCACGTGTGTTTTCAGGGAAAATGTCTGGGGCATAAACTGTCTCAGGCATTATATTGTGGGAAGCCAGGCTTTATGTTCTTATTATAGATCTTGTTAGACTATGGTGACAGATGGCACAGATAGCTTGGAGCTAATAACAGGCCTACATACCTCTTACATGGCTAAAGCTTATATAAGAAGGGCATATTTACATACTTCATAGCTACAATGTAATTAGCTTAGTCCTTACTGGTGCTATTGCTTTCTCAGTCAATTGCAAATGACAAGACAGTGTAGGAAAACAGATCTTTATGATGATTTATTTATTTAACATTTGTTTAGCAGGGAAAATCCGACTGGGACAGAGCCCATTTTATGTAGAGACCCGGGGAGAAACACTCCAGACACGTGTTTGGAATGTGGGAGGAAATCGGAGCACCCAGAGGAAACCAACCTGAACACAGGGAGGACATGCAGGCTGTACAGAAGGCACCCCAGCTGAGAATAAAACCAGAGAACCTCTTGTTGAGAGGTAACAATGCTAACTGCTGCACCATTGCACCGTGATCTGCAAACCACACTCTTATTAACAGTATTATGTGGCAATATTTGGAATGGAGAGGTGCATTCACACAAACATTGCAATAATTAAAAAAGCAACTATTAATGTCATCTTAAATTTTGTTAAAAATATACTTTTCAAGTGCATTAGGTAGTTAGTGGCTCTTGGGTATAAGAGACACATGACCTTTAGCCGTCTTTTCTGCCATGTATCGCCTTATTGCTTGATTAACTTACTGGGTTTGGCCTATGTCAAAAGTATATATAATTAAACAGAGACAGCCTGCTTCGTGACAGAAACTAATAGTCAAATACAATATCAGAAGTTAGCATTTCCTATCTACAGAGCATATAGATATTTTTGTAATCGTTTTTTTAAGTTACATTTTTTATTTATTTCTGATAATGAGTTAATGGAGTTTGGAACTATGTTCAGTCATTCCCAGAATGCACTGCCAGACAGTCATGGTATGAGGTATGAACATGTGAAAATAACTAATTAGAAACTCTGCACCTGATTTACTGCAACAAGATATTGCACAGTCTGTGCTGTAGAAAGAGACTGAGAACCTTTAGCATGATTGATGTATGAGGTACACAGATCACAATGAGATCTGTAACATTCTGTGGTGTTGCCCTTAGGGCCAGGAGGCTTCAGGTAACATCTCACTGAGCATTAACTCTGGAGAATGCCTTTATGCTAAACATGTACGAACAAGTAATAGTAGCTAACAGCTAAAGCTGCATTAGGCAATACCAGATTGGCCAGAGATATTTTGAAGTCTGTTGCTGAGGGCATAGGACCTGATAGTCTCTGGAATGTCTGCTATCACCCAGCATGTTTATTTATTTATTTCTTAATATGCAAGTAATTTTGTAAAATAATTCCCCATAAGATATATTTGGAAGACAATTGAAATAACTCGTGTGCTAGTGAATTCAGTTTGCAAATAGTGTTCCTGGTATAGTATGCAAAGAGCGCATGTTTTAGAACAGGTGATATATAACTTCTGACTGAGACGCAGTTCCCTCATGTAATAATTCTCACTAGCAAAGTGAAGTACCAAGTACTCAATTTACACTCTCATCCTAGGATTAAGTCTGACAATATAAGCACAGAGCAAAACAGTTTTTAATCCAGTGTATCAGGTTGATATGGAAAGAATTCAAAACAGAGTTACTGAAATGGTGGACAAAATAACCACAGCAGATAGAAGGTTTGATGTGCAGCTTGGAAAAAACATTTTGTTTTTCCTGCTACTCATCAGTTGCAGAAAGCAGAGGCATAAAATGGAGTTGTGTTATTTTTGCAAGAGTACAGAATTATCTTTTACTAGCAACTACAACATTTTGGCAGGTTTTTCATTAATACCTCACTTTTGTCTTATATTATGAAGTTCAGTGCTTACCTGTATGTATAAGTTGTAGTCTGCGCCCTATCTTTTGTGTGAGTAGCCATAAGAAATTAATATTTTTAGTATTCTTTTCATCTTTCTATTGGTCAAGGATGAATTAGTAAAAGAAAGCAGGAATCAGAGACTTATGAATTAGGAAACATTATTTATGCAGCTTCTTCCATTTGGCCCCCTAAATATAATTGTTGCACTTTATGGGAATGAAGCCCATAAAAGCTGTGTAAATAAGCTATAAGACTGCTCTTACACATTCTTTGAAGCAGGTGACATCTCTGTGGATTTAGAGGTGAGACAGATTACTGCTTTCACTTCTGCATAGCAGACTCATGGACACAGGCAGGTAAGATAGTGACAGAGTCTGGTAAGTGAACTGGAGCTATGGTAAGTGAACTGGAGCTAGTGCACATATAGGACATATTTTGGTAGGCATATAAACGACATGACAGATGCAGTTCTTCTGCTCACATGAACACATCTGCTCAAAAAATAAATCTTTAAATCACCTAACAACTCTTCTTAGAATCTTATCTTTCTTATGGGAGATTGGATTCCCATAAAGTGCAACAATTATTTAGGGGCCCAAAGGAAGTAGCCACATAATTCCATTTTTTCCTAATTCACGAGTTCCTAATTCCTGTTTCTGACCAGTAAGTATCTTACAGTCGTGTTTACGATCAGTCACGAACTATCAATTCATTTCCACAGGGAGAATAGACTTCCAAAGCCACAGGAAGTCTTCCCTAATTCTATAAATGGGTGTTTGATCAAAATATCTCAGGAAAGGCCAGCTTATAATTTAAGGTTGTTCGATAACATTCCAGTCTAGTTCTTTTACTTTTAACATTTGCTGGAGCCAGATCATTTTAGGCAATTGATGGTCCAGCAGTATGGCTCATAGGATAGCACTTCATTGTACTACATTAATGTACAACCTAATGAAGATGGTTAATAACTGCTACATACAACTTTGAAAGCAGAGGCATGGCTGATTCTAGAAAGAGCTACTACCATTCAGTGAATAGAAACTCCAGGAATGCTGTCTCCTTGGTCCCTACTCCCCAAAGCCATTACTCCCAGAATAGTTTTATATATATTAATTCTATCATGGAATAATAGTTGTAAAAGCTCTTCTTTTACCTGTGCTACAATAAATAACTGTAGCATGAATTACACTTCATAGACCTTTTCAAAAATCAAGGAATGTAATTCAGAAGTACAATATGAAAGAAAAAAAATGCTAACCCTTATACTGTACGAAGTGGGGGAAAAGTGAAAAAAAAGCATATTGTAGTGCCCCCTGTCATGAACAGTACATGTCAATGCAACTTTGTCAACCCATGACAAACAAAACATGTTCAAAATCTACTCACTGTAATTATATCCCTCTAAGTGTTTTTTCACCTTTATCAGGAGTGTCTCTTTTCTTGGCAGTTGTGTAACCATGGGGTTAATATATAAAAACAAGGAGTTATGGGTTCCCAAACCACATTATGGGTGGGCTGCCGGGAAGTTTGCTTTAAATCATCATTCACAGTTTCACTGAATGTGCCCTTTGATGAGCTTGACTTCTCCAGTTTACTTTCAGGGTTTACAATCATAAGACTGATTGCAGATCCATTTGTAGACAACCAAAAAGGACAGTCACCCTTGATAGAGTGACAGGCACCAAAAGGAACATTATCCACAAATCAGTTTGGGGGATAAGGTCAAATTATTTCCAATTATACAACAAGCCCCCATTAATATTCAAAAACGTGCACGCTGATTGGTCAGTGTGCACATTGTAAATCAGAGTTTTAGTAATGGAAAAAGGTCCGGTCGCCCGGACTTTTTCCATTACTATAACTATTTTTTACAGCAACAGAGAACGCAAGATCTCCATTGCTTCACACTGTCTCGCTATGTTAAACAAGACAGCTTTAAAAAAAGTGACAGAGATTCTCCGTTGCTTTTTTAAAGCTGTCTCGCTATGTTAAACTCCTTTAAAATAGCGAGACAGTTTGTAAAAAGCAACGGAGATCTTGTTTTCTCCATTGCTTTTGCCCCCAGCTCTGATGTACTGCGTAGGCATACGCATGCAGAGCACATCAGAACTGCCGCAGAATACCAGACAGCAGTAATTATTTTTTTTTTCTTAAATAATGTCATTGTATAATAGCAATAACCCACTTCTGGGTGTGGGTAATGCTGGATTTACCCACAGTTGGCTTTGTTTGACCATTCGGGCTTCGCCCTCGTGACCAAACCACACCAACCGTGGGTAAATCCAGCATTACCCACATCCAGGTGTGGGTTATTGCTATAATAGTCACCTGTACTGGCATAGAAAAAAATCAAAGATCACATTCTATCAGTGGACTTTGGTTGTTCTTAATGTGTGTGTGTGTGTGTGTGTGTGTGTGTGTGTGTGTGTGTGTGTGTGTGTGTGTGTGTGTGTGTGAGTGTGTGTGTGTATGTGTGTGTGTGTGTGTGTGTGTGTGTGTGTGTGTGTGTGTGTGTGTGTGTGTTTCTTTTTTTGTCATTTATATATATGTTTGTGGCATTGTCATATATATGTATGGTACTGTCAGAGTCTCATTTTAAATTAGTCTTGCCATGTGTGAAATACAAGTGGATGTCATTTCCTTGTTTGTTTGTTAATGTCTGTCTCTGTTAAATCCAAAAAACATAAATGACAAGTTTCAAATGATGAGCTTGTGCAAGAAAGGTAATGAATCTGTCAGTGAACAAGTCCATGTAGTTTGAAGCATTAAGCTAGTGAAAATGGAAGCTTTTACAAATCATTTTGTGCAGGTGATACATAAAATTTGTACTATAAATAATCATTTTTTTATGTTCTCATTGTTATTAAATATATACCTCCTTTAAAACACTGACTAGCCAGTCAGTTCTTATTTCCTAAGGCCCCATTATCCTAAGATGAACTCAAAGAGGCTGTTCATTAATATCTCTGTAATATCACATTATTGTGTTTAATCCTTTGCCAAAAGAATCATTCTTTGACTGGCAATTGCTGGATGATGACAGTCCTTTCTAAAGAGCATTGAAATAATGAAATCCAATTTGCTTTAAGATGCAACAGTCTGTTTAAAGCAGCAAATATCCTGTGGCAAAGAAGACATAGTAGACACTGCAAGGAATGGTATTATAAGAACTGAGATGCATTGAAGCTCTCAGTCCATGTGGCACTTAGATGTGCTATCTGTTATGGCAAACTGCTTGGAATGGAAGTCAAATGTACAATATAAAAGTACAATATACAATCATAATAAAACGTGTACGTGTATTGGATGGGGGCTTCATGCTTTGGCAGGTACTTTACTGTACAATAGTCTGCATACGACTCAACTGCCCAGATTTTTTACTTATATTTTTGTCTGTTCCTCATAGCATTTCTGGTTTTCTGGTAAATCACTGAGGATAGAATTCGTTAAATAATGATAGACATTTGAGCTTTAGACTAAATATCCTTCAGAAAATGTATGCTAATGCAAAACCTGTTATTCTATCAACTTCAGAACCAGATCATGGTTGAATGGGGCCCTAGGCAGGGCAATGTATCAGGTCTCCCACCCCCCACCCACAGCAGGTCCCCCCTGGCACCCCCAGCAAAACCCTCCACATCCATACCAGTGTCCCATTACTTGGCCACTTCTCCCCAGTTACCATAAAGGTTGCTCATATCTGTCAATGTATACTATTTTCTTCTTTAGTTCTATAATAATTAGAGATATTTCAAACTTTTATTTCAAATTTCATAGCACAAACACTGATAGCCATTTGCTAAACAAAATGATATAGTCTCACAAAGAAAACAGACAACATGAACAGTAAGCACCTCTGCCCTTCAAACATACATTAAAAAAATGCATCTGGCCAGTAGTGGATTAAGTTTACCTTTGGGTTGTTTTCAAATCATAGGCCCTTTGCACACATTTTATGGACCATGCATGCATGTCTTCTTTGATGTACCATCCTGATTGTATTAAATTACATTCCTTGTAGAATACAGCACCACTTGTTAAGAGTGTGTTTTACATTTGTAGGTTTGAATATTTTTCCAATATGTTGTGGTTGTCTTTTGGCCACAGCGGAACTCCGGTCCACTAATCATTGGCAGTAGATTTTCACGAACGCCGAGGTGCCAGCTCAACGTTCAACCTTCAACGAAGGCACGCCCATTTACGCATGTCTTTTGAGCGCCCTCCCAACTGCGGGGAGGGCATGCAGACTCCACACAGAAGGCACTCTCCACACTCCAGTCGAGAATCGAACAGGAGAACCTCTTGCTGTGAGGCAAATATTTTTCCAATATGTAATGAAACAACAAAACATATGAACCAATAATGACAAAACTACCCATTACAGAACATTTCAACCACAAAAGGCCAGTCCAGACTTCTGTCATTACAATCCACCAGTATTAGTCAAAATACACAATCTCTGCAGAAGTAAAAGTCTTCTGAATAATTCCATATTAAAGAGATCTATAACTAATGAAGACGTTGCTGCTGGCAAACAACTTTACATTTCAGTATTTTATGTACAAATTCAGTGCCCGCTGCTCTTGAAGAATAAACTCTCTTGTTACATTTAAAAAAAATGGTAAGCTGGTAATATTGTAGTAGGAAATGACTGTCAAACCAGCAACATGTTTATAGTTACTAGGCATCTCATCCAAAGGATGATGCACTCAGAAGTACACTGCACCTATTCCCCTTAAAGGAGGCACAGTAATATCAGCACTCCATCTACATGGTGTGGGAATAAAACCCACAGCCTGCTGCATTAAAAGCATGTATGCTACCTGTTGTGCTATTAACTCTGCTTCTAAAATTTATAGCATAGACACTGATGATGGCCATTTGCTAAACAAAACAGTTACACATTGAAAACAGACTTAGCATAAGCAACAGTAAACTTCTCTTTCCTTGAATCTTAACATTCCTTGAAAATGCACAGAAATCAACATTACTTGAAAATTAAAAAAAGAAAAAGCCCTGTTCCTGAGTGATGGAACAAATACACAATAGTCCAATCAAAAACAAAAATATGTTCCAAACACTGAACCACCACAAAGAAGCTCATATCCAAGTAGAAATCCAAATAAAGTCCAAATAAGATTCCACAGAAACTTTATTACAAGGGTAAGCACTTTCATTCATTCATTTGGACTTTATTTGGATTTCTACTTGGATTTGAGCTCCTTTGTGGTGGTTCAGTGTTTGGAACACATTTTTGTTTTTGATTCCTTGGAAATGCACAGCAACTTAACATTCTTTCAAAATGCATAGAAACTCAACTATCTGAAGATGCACAGAAACCCAACATTCTTTGAAAATGCACTCAAATGCAACATTTTTTGAAAATCCACAGAAACTCAACATTTTTTGAATATGCACATAAACTCAACATCCTTTGAAAACAGATTGAAGGGAGGTGGCCAATATGGTGAGTGGTTAACAGCACTGTTTTTTTTTTTTTTTTTTACCTCTGCTTCATTTTAACATTTCTGACAGGATTTTTACTAAAAATTTCAAAACTTGATGGATTTCCAGTTGAACATCTGCTGACAGATTTACTGCAAAAAAATAAGTTTGAAACTCTTTTAATCAATTTTTTTTTCTGTAAAGGAAACTAGAAAGAACAAATTGTCCCAGAAAAAGCCACTCTAAATCCAGTGTACAGGACAGTACTATGAAAAAAGACATACAGGCTATACTAAGTTACATCATTGAGTTATCTGTAAAGACAGATAAATTAGAAAGCAAAATGGATAGCTCAGCAAGCTCCTGCCTGGTGCAATGCAGAGTTCTACAGCAGCAGAGAGACAAAAGAGAGACTTTGGAGTGATTAAGTATCATTTTTCTGCATTTTCTTGCTGCCTTTAGCTAATTCCTCCTAAAATGCCAATTTTCTAGAGTTTCTGTGATTTGAAAAGCTTGTTTCATCTACATATTGTATTTATTTTACTGCCTTCACTTTAATAAAGTTGTTTTTGTGTTTAAATTACATGTTTAACTGTTGTAGGCTACACACTCAAGTGTGATAGCCATTTCTGATCATTTAAAGTGATTTCTTATTGTATCTGCTTTATTTTCTGAAAAAAAAACCAAAAAAAAAATACTTGTTTTCCCACCTTTCTAAGCTAGTATAGTCCAGTTTTCAGGTTAGTGCTGAATTCAGGGCTGTGTTACAAGTTTCTGTGTTTGCCCATACCTTACTTGGATAGAAGGAAGTTTCTCTGTTCACCTGTGAGAGAAGGGAGCTTTGAGCAGCCTATCTGTCCCTGGAGGAGTGGTTTCAGCCCAGAAATTAGTAGTTTACTGGCCATTTTGGGCTGATTTCTATTTCTTTCATTTCCCTGCTATAAAACCTGCATTTGCAAGGTTTTTGTGCTTGTATACAGCTCGGCAAGCTCCTGCCTGGTGCTCTTCAGAGTTCTACAGCAGCAGAGAGACAAAAGAGAGACTTTAGAGTGATTAAGTATCATTTTTCTGCATTTTCTTGCTGCCTTTAGCTAATTCCTCCTAAAACGCTGATTTTTTAGAGTTTCTGTGATTTAAAAAGCTTGTTTCAGCTACATATTGTACTTATTTAACTGGCTGCACTTTAACAAAGTCATTTGTGTGTTTAAATTACCTGTTTAACTGTTGTAGGCTACACACTCAAGTATGATAGCCATTTCTGTGCATTTAAAGTGTTTTTTATTGTATCTGCTTTATTTTCTGAAAAAAAAAAAAAAACCCAAAAAAATACTTGTTTTCCCACCCTTCTAAGCTAGTATAGTCCAGTTTTCAGGTTAGTGCTGAATTCAGGGCTGTGTTACAAGTTTCTGTGTTTGCCCATACCTTACTTGGATAGAAGGAAGTTTCTCTGTTCACCTGTGAGATAGGAGAGCTTTGAGCAGCCTATCTGTCCCTGGAGGAGTGGTTTCAGCCCAGAAATTAGTAGTTTATTGGCCATTTTGGGCTAACTTCTATTTCTTTAATTTCCCTGCTATAAAACCCACATTAGTGTGGTTTTGTGCACCGGGCAGCACCGGTTATCTAGGGTATAACTATTCCCGGCTCCACAAAGTGTGCTCTTCAATTTTTCCCTTGGAACTAAACAAATTTTCAACTTAAGCACTAAAATCATTCACTTCTCAGCCCAATAATTGCTCAAAACTCATAGCAAGCACTAATAAACCTTAGCACTAGACCCCCCCATACTGTAGAAAAGGACAAGGCTCTCTATTTGACCTTACCAGCCAATCAGTAAAACAGCTAACTGTACCTATCCAGACATGTCCAAAGGGCAGTTTCAGGTGTACTCTCCAGTCCAACTGGTAAATCTGGGCATTTTGAGGCAATGCTACAACTGCCTAATGTACACAGAAAACCCTCTACTTCTACCACCAAACACTAATACATGTGAGAGATGCAATTATACAGCCAAACTGGAGGCTAAGCTCTCTCAACCTAACACTGGACCAGACAGTCAAGAGGAGAAGGGAATTACTTGCATCACACCACCAGTTTCACATAGACCTATGAAACCAGCACTGGCAAAAAACACACATAAATACACAAAAACATACCCGGAGGCTCTAAATAAAAATCTGCAAAAGCAACAGAGACCTCCAAAGCAGACATCCAAGCAACCTCCACCCCCCCCAACACAAACCATGAAACACATACTTCACAAAACCAGTGTGCCATGCAATCACAGCTCTTAAGGCAAAATAACATACCCAACACACTAGTATTAGGTGACTCTATAGTCAGGCACACTGACATCCCACTCACTAGGCTGAACAAGGAGAAGGTTACTGTTAGCTGCCTGTCGAGGGCCAGGATCTGCCACATAACACAAGCACTCAGGTCACTCCAGAAGAAGTACAAATATGACTCTGTCATTGTCCATGTTGGTATGAATGACCTGAGCTGTACCTCCCTGGACTACATGAAAAGAGACATGGAAGAGCTCTCTGATCATGTAGCCCAGGCCGGTATGACCCTGAGTAGCATCCTGCCCTCATCAAGAATGATAACACGGTATAATGAAAAAAATGATCAATCTCAAACAACTGGCTAAGCTTCTGGAGTCATTCCAAGGGGATCCAGTGTCTGTCAGCCTGGGATGACATGCCCAACAAGCCATGCTGCTTCACTAGAGATGGCTTGCACCTGTCACCCTTAGGCTTTCAAATACTGGCCAAGGCTCTTGCCACCCCCATAGTACCTTTTTTAGGCAAGTCTCAAAAGACAAACCCACCGCCATAAATAGCACAAGTAACAAAAAACTGAGGGTAATACTACTCAATGCCAGAAGTCTAAACCTCAAAATGCACGCACTCGAGGCACTCCTCAGTATGGAGAAAATCGATATATGTGCAGTAACAGAAACCTGGTTTAAGGCTCCAGAGAGCACCCCAGCACTACCAGGATAAACCTCATACCATACATTTCAGCCACAAAACCTGGACCAAAATACAAAAGGCAGGGGCGTATCTATCTTCATCAGGGATACCCACACCTCCAGGTTAGTGACACAGTACAATGCTTCAGAGATATCCATGTGCAACTAACAATGAGCAGAACTGCAATTCAAATTGTAGCTTTCAACAGATCACCCACCATGACCCAAGACCCCCATTCCACATTTCTGGAAACACTGGGAAACATAAAGGTCCTATGAAACATCCTGATATTGGGTGATTTCAATCACCCAAACATTAACTGGATGAACTACTCAAGTACTAACTCCCTTGCCCAACATTTCTTAGTATTTATAAACTCAAATGCCCTGGCTCAGCTGGTCAACACCCCCAGCAAAGGTGACAACATATTGGACCTTGTCATCACCAACATGGGCGACCGTGTTCCACACTGGAGGTCAACCCCTCGCTGGTTAGATATGACCATAAACTAATCACTCTGGTTATACACATTCCACCCCCACCCCCGGTCAAAGAAACCACTGTGAAAAACTTTTCAAAAGCAAACTTCATGTTACTTAAGACTGAGGAGGAAAGTTTCAAATCCCCTATGCTAAAGGATAACGCTGACCAAGCTGCAAAATCCTTCACTAATGCATTCTACGGGCACCTACAAGAATGCATTTATCTTGCTATCCCAAGCAAAATCAAGACTCACTCCTCCAAGAAAAGGAAACCAGTCTGGTGGACCCCTGCCATAAACAAGCTATACAATGGAAGAAGGAAACTAGTGCAGAAAAGAGTAAAATCCCAAGAGGGGAAGACATCCCTCATCAGTATCAGCAAGAAACTATGATCACTCATAAAAATCATCCAAGGCTAGCTTTGAAAGAAAAATTGCCAAGAACTCCAAAGATAACTACAAGGCATTCTTTAGCTATGTCAAGGAATCTAAGTGGCAATTCCCAGATCTGCTCAGAGTTAGTGCAGAATGGTACAAAATACACTGAACCGACTGATATTGCCATCATCCTGACAGACAGGTTCAGTGCAAACTTCACCCCCCTCTCACTCCCAAAAGGGCCCATGGCCATACCAGAAGAATGTAGTGCCCCTTAAATCACAGACACTCAGGTTAAAACAGCCTTCTCGAAAGCCAAAAACACAGCATCAATGGGACCGGACGGTGTCCCAGGCTGCGTCCTACATGAGCTCCAATATTAACTAGCCCTTCACCTAAACACACTGTTCAAACTCAGCCTCTCCACAGGCTACATGCTCATAGAGTGGTGCACAGCAATGGTTATTCTGCTCCACAAAGGTGGAGCCACAACAGACCCCAGGAACTATCACCCTATAAGCCTGACTAGCTTGGTCTGCAAGGCTATGGAGTGCATCATCATGGATCTCATTAACAGAGACATTGGGAACCTCCAAACACTGGACCCTACCCAGTTTGGCTTTGTTAAGGGCAGATCATGTCTCCTAAACCTGGTGGACTTCTTTGAGACAGTTACCAAGGCTATAGATGAGGGAAAGGTGGTCCACACAGCCTACCTAGACCTCAAAAAGGCCTTTGACACCGTTCCCCATTCTGGTATTATAGACAAGCTCACCAGCCTGAACATAAACCCCTACGTCACGAGATGGGTTGCCAACTGGCTCACGGATAGAACCAACATGGTAAGAGTTGTGGGAACTAGATCTGACTCTAAACCAGTTACAAATGGCATTCCCCAGGGCTCAGTCCTAGGAGCCCTCCTGTTCAGCATATACTTCTCAGAGGTACAGGCAAGCACAGGAGGACTATGGCTGATCAAGTTCGCAGATGACTGCAAACTAGGGGCTATAAATGACTCTCAAGCTGACACAGACATCCTCCAAAAGGGTCTCACTGAGACAGATACCTGGTGTCACAACTATGGCCTCAAGCTAAATGCCAAAATGGGCATAGTCATCCCCTTTGGAAAAAACAAAGTACCCACAAATTACCACATAGGTGGTATCCCCCTAAATATGGAAGATGAAATGATTGATCAGGGGACCCAAGTAGATAGTAATCTCTCCTTTGATAATCACATTGCTAAAGTGGTTAGAAAATCCTTCTATGTGGCTCACCTAATCACAAAAGGGTTTTCATCCAGATCAAAAGAGGTCATTGTGCCCCTCTATGCATCAATCATAAGACCCATCATAGAGTACAATGCGCCATTTGGGATGTACCTTACAAGACACCTGCAACAGCTGGAATGACCACAGAAGTACCTCACCAAGAGGATCACTGGCCTCAAACTGATGCCCTATGCAGCTCGACTGAAGAAACTCCAGCTGTACTCGGTTGCATACTGCCTACTCAGAGGTGATCTCTGCCTGATATACAAGGCCATACCCAACCCAGAATTGATGGACATGATCCACCTAAAGAAAACCATATCCTATCGAGCCACATGCTCTAGGGATATAAACCTCACCACAACAATAAATAGGACGTGCTGGAGGGATAGATTCCTGTCCCAGAGATTTCCCATGCTCTGGAACAAGATTCCAATCTATTTTAGGCAGAGCTCCTCACTAACACTCTTCAAGAGAAACCTTGATGAGTGGATGGGAAACAACAAGTTTACCTCAAGGATCACTTTAGTGGCTCTGCCGGACAGAGGCACAGGGAACTAATCTAAGGGGGTGGCGAAAATCAACACATTCCGGCTAGGCTTATAAATGCCTTTGGGCAGATATCCCAGTTCCTACCTATGAACCTATGAATGTAAAAAACAAGTTGAAGTGCTGAGTGAATCTCTTAAATAACATCATCAAAAATCTCGAGTATATTAGAGGCAATCTCTGAGTTTGACAGAAGATTACTTGAAAATGAGAATAACTAAATTTCTTTTGAAACAAAACAACTTATTCCAGGATAAAATAGAAGACTTAGAGAACAGATCTAGAAGGAATAACATCAGGATTTATGGGATTCCTGAAAAAGAAGAGGAAGACTGTAAGATTCAATTCCTTAATACCTGGCTGCCTAAAACTTTGAACCTGCCTGAAGCTTTTAACTTTGGCATCAAAAGGGCGCATAGATTACTTTCTAACTCATCTTTAATAAAAAAAAAAAAATAATAATAAAAAATAAAACACCTTCACCAACATCAATGATTGTAAGATTTTTCTCAAGTCAAGATAAGTATTTAGTCTTAACAGCTGTGTGGACTAATTATCCAGCTAAAATGAAAGGAAATACTATAAGATTTGACAATAACTATTCTACTTTAGTGATGTCCAAGAGAAAAGCATGCATGCCACTTTTTAAAAGCTTAAATAACAGCAATATTAAAGCACAAATCTTGTTTACAGCAAAAAAACAGGTTTTATCTTCCAGAGGGAAAGAACATTTTTAACATCTTGGAAGATGCAATGGACTTTATACAAAAAAAAATAAAATCCTAGGGAAAAAAATAGAAGAAATGGATTGGAATCTATCAACTTCTTTAAAGAGAAATCCAACAAGAGATGTCTGGTAAATGTTGTTGTTGTGTCTTCCGGCTTTTCCCAGTTAGGGGTCGCTACAACAGAACTCTGGTCCGCTAATGATTGGCAGTAGATGTTTACATGCCGAGTTGCCGGCCCTGATGCACAACCTTCAGTGAAGGTACGCCCATTCACGCATGTCTCCACACAGAAGACGCTGTAGCTGAGAATCGAACAGGACAACATCTTACTGTGAGGCGACAATGCTACCACAGCACCACCACCGCAGTATAAGAGATAGCTGGTAAATAAAAGCACTTATTTAAATTAATAAGAATTCATAACCATGAAATACATTGATTTTCATTTCTCCTTCAGTTTATACTGTTTTTTGTCTTTTAAGAGATGGCTGGTAAATAAAAGACAAAAACAGTATAAACTGAAGGAGAAAAGAAAATCAATGTATTTCATGGTTATGAATTCTTATTAATTTAAATAAGTGCTGAATACTTATGTACAGGTGCTGTATATTACTTTTTTGCAAGGTAAATAAGTTATTTCTTTCTTTCCCTTTTCAAATGGTTACTAGTTCCCTTTCTAAAATGTTAGAGTTTGATTCTTTTAACTATATATGAAATTAAAGCAACTTATTTTTCCTTAGAGTTTAACAGGTTAAACTATTCATCTTATTAAAATGAATCATTATTATGATGAAACTTATGTTAGGTGGCACACTTTCTGAAATCTTGGCATAGTTCAGTAATGGACTATTAAATATAATGCAAGATACAACAAATGCCACTAAAGAGGCATGTTAAGTTATATTCCTGGTTCTTAAAATGGTCCAGTAGTGTGCTACTGATAGTATACTTGACATGCAATAGCACTCAGGAAAGTTATACTATGCTATAAGCAAAGTTTAAAAAATATAGCTTCTCACATATATAAAAGTTGTTACTGGAATGTTATAATTACAGCAACATTCACACTTTTACAAGTTAAACCTGGATGACACATAACTGTAATTCTTTTAATGTGAGTTTATATTTTATGTCTCCTTTAAAAAAATGACAGTCTGCTGTATATTAAGCATCTCATACAAATAGTGCTTACTGAATCATTAAATGTTATTTCTTTAAATACAATAGCTTTTAAGTGGTTAACATACTTTGAAATGTTTATAAATTTTTTTAGTGGTTTGGAAGGGTTTGAGGGATTGATGTATGGAGTGGAGGTAGCTTGGATTCACTTGTGAATCTTTTTTGTGTGAGTTGTAGCTGATAAATTGTTCATTTGCAAGCCCTTGTCATGAGGACCAGCTTGAAGCAGCTTAATTAGAATCATGATCACTTTTGTGATGCTGCAGGAGTTCTAAAATTCTAAGACCTGTCCAGATTACTTATTCCTGTCTAAAGTAAATAATCATAATATTTTGAATCATATGCTAAGATGTCAATGAATACAAGTTAGTTAATAAGCAAAAGACAGTGAATCACATTCTAAACTCTGTCAATTATTAAATAGTTCTAAATACTTGCAGCATATCAAAAGGATAGTTTATATACTAGCTTATAAAATGACACTTCTGATAAAAATTCAGGATTGTGTTTCTCTGTTATTGTCTCTTTTTAATGATAACAAAACTTGATATCTCAGAATAATTTATTATGGAAAATTTGAATCTTAAAAGGAAAGATTTTTCAGATGTTCATATACAATTAGACATAACATATAAGGAGAAATAGGACTGATTCTAGCAACAGTACTAGATTAAAGAGTATCAAATATATAAGGGTAAATAAAAATGTTCTATTATATGACTCTGTACACTTGGATTATAGCTGAAATATAAAACCTATGAGTATAGTAAAGTACAAGACATAGTATAGAAACAGAAATAGAAAGAGAGCATAATAAGTAAATAAGTATATAGTTAAAGAATATAATAATTTCCATAAGGGAGGGAGGTTGGCATAGTGGCTAGGGTTCTCACCTTATACGCACAAGATGCAGGATTTGACTTTCACATGGGGTAATTGGCTAAGCTTGGAATGGGCACAAGGAAAGTTAGCCTGGTACTAATTTATGAACTTATGATCCTATGAAAAACTTTATACATAGTAAATAAAATAGAAAAAATATAACATCATCATCTGACCTATAAATTAATAAATATGAAAATAACCACTCTCTCTCTCTTGTATAAATGTCTGATTTTAAATGCATACCTATTAATATTAACGGATTGAATAATCCAGTAAAGAGGGGCAGTCTGTTCAAATACTTGCAATTACATAAAGCTCAAATAGTATTTCTACATGAAATGCATTTACTTAATAAATATGTAAATAAACTTTCATTAAATAATTATTTGGTTTTAGCAGGTTCTGGATTTTGAACTAAAAGAAGAGATACCCTCATTTTATGGAGTAACTCACCATTAATGCCTAAAGTAAAATATACCCATGTTGATAAATATGGTATATTAAGCATTGTTATAATTCAGTGGAACAAAAAGCTATATACATTGGTAAACTCTAATTAGATTTCAGTGGGTGGAGCTAAAGATACAAACATTTACTTAGACACTATATCCTATTACATAAAAGGTGCATTCATATTGGCTGGTGATTTTAATTGTATTTCATCAGACAAAGATTCCACTGCAGATAGAAAGCTGAGAATCAAATCTTCAGCCAAACACTTAAATGTTATAAATCTAACAAATTTAAAGGAGATATATTAATGAGCTAATGAAAACAAACTCACTACAATTTATCCATTATTCATATAGCCATAGAACACAAACAAATACTGATAACTTTTTGTCTCAATCTGTTATCACATATCAGAGAAGTTTCAATAGTTCCATGTCCATTATTGGACCATAACGCTATAATCTTTAATATTATTTTAAAAACTGACAATCTAACATATCACAGGAGATTACCAATGTACATTATTAAAATAAAAGGATTCAAGGATTGGTATGTTAAAGAGATCAAATATTTCCGAGAAATAAACATGAATGGTGAAATAACTGACATTGTCCTATGGGATTCACTAAAGACTTGCTTAAATGGAAGAGTTACAAGCTAGTATATTAGTAAAACAAGAGAATGGGATAAAGAATTTAATATACTACAGGCCAAAATAGACGCATTAAAGTTAAATCTAAAACCAAATGACATTGTCAGTCAGTCTGAATTGAAACATTTAAATACAAAATATCTTGATATTTTAAATCATAAAGTTTCAATAAAGCTGGAAAAAATTAAACTTCTGGCATATTCAGTGAACCCTTTAAGCTTGTATAAACTTGTTCTTAGATCAAAGAAAATGAATAAACTAAATCATATCAAAGAACGTCTAACACATATAAATAATAATAAAGAAAGTAGAACAGATATTGAAGGTATTCTTGAGGGCTTTACATTATTTTATGAAAATATAAATAACCTAGATAATGAGGATATATTTGAAAAATTTTCAAAGGGAAAATATAAATAATAAATTAACAAGTGAACAAATAAAAAACTGAAGACCATTCACTTTAACAGAAATAAAATATTAAATAAAAAAGTTAAAAAAATTAATAAGGTGCTGGGCTTAGATGGTCTTATACGTGAACTATATAAAATACTACTGGATGATGCAGTTAAAATATTAGATAAGGTCTATATAGAAATAAAAACTACTGCTGAAATCCCCTATCATGGAAATATTTTCTTATATCACCTATTTTAAAACAAGATAAGGATCCTACAAAGTGATTATCATACAGTCCCATTTCAGTTTTAAATGTGGGCTATAAGATCTTCATGTCCATTTTAGCTGACAGAATTAATCTACTTATACCTAAAATAATTTTAATTTTAATCAAACTGGGTTTATTTTAAATAGACAAGTACAGGATAGTATAATAAGAATACATTTATTAAGAGACTATGTAAATCAAAATAAAAAAGAACTTTATATCATTAATTTTGATTTAGATAAGGCTTTTGATTCAGTTAATTGGTCATACTTGTTTAAAACACTTAAAGTATATAATTTCTCACCTGAGATAATTGTTTTAATTTCTAAGTTATACAATATAACTCTTGCACTTATGTTAAAATAGCTTTTTTTTTTAAATTCCTTTAAATTACAAAAAGACACAAAGCAAGGCTGTTCATTACCACATTTACTTTTTGCATTAGCTATAGAATCTTTTGCTAATAGTGTTAGATCCAATAAGAACATTAACGGTATAAAAATAAAAGAAAATTTTGAATCAAAGATTAGTCTCTTTGCTGATGAGATTTTGCTAACAACAGGAAATATAGAAAATTCATTAGAACATATAATTAGTTCTATGAGTCAGTTTGAAGAAATCTCAAACTTAGGAATTAATCATAATAAAAAAGCACATTATTAATTAATAAAGTATTCAACATTCATACAAGAAATATTCTAACTTAAATTGGAATAGCAATCAAATGAATTACCTTGGTATAACCATTATGTATAATAGCAAAGAAATTATACAAACAAACTTTCAACAAGTTGTTGATAAAATTTTAAATTTAGTCACAAAAAACAAAGCAAACTAGAACTCGCAACAATCCAACAATCAGATGAACACAATAAAGTTCTAGTAATATTGCCACGATCCAATGAATTAAAATCTTTTATTTAGACACATAAATAAAACTGATTAAGCGCTTTCATCTACGTGACCGTAGACTTCATCAGAACACTTGTATCTAGTTGCATAAGCATATATATACTTTAAAAAACCGCCAAAATTATTCAATTAATTAATTACATATTAAAAACTAAAGTTATTTCCACAATACATTCATCCAATTATAAAAAACTAATAGCAACCTTATAAACAGTTGCTTATTACAAATATACATAAACTTGCTGTATAAAAAGATGTAAAAGGTTAAATAAAACATGTAACTAATGGCATACAACATAATATCCATACCATCTATCTAATAAAAGCACTTTCTGTCTGAAAGCATTTGCTTGTTATATCTGTATGTAAAAAAATTGCATAACTGACTTTTACATGATTAACTCTTATGTCTATTTGAATAAGCATATAATATCAATATATTCAAAACCCACAGCTGATGAAAATGTAAGGTCAACAAATATCACAAGAGAAATTTTTAAAAACTGTAATATTTAATTCTATCTCCTAATTTCTTATAAGAGGTTTCGTAGGTATATAGTCATTTAGTCCTGGGGGTGTAGCTGCATTTAGCCTAATTTGCCACCTAATTTCCTTTTCAGAAACCATTGCCTTAATATCACCACCCCTAGGATTCTGTTTCACCATTTCCAGAATACCAAATAGAAAACCCACACAACCTGGACTACTGTTTAAATGCCTATACAAAGCATTATTAGTATCTTTTTTCCGGATACAATACGAATGATCGTATATTCTATCTTTTAGCCTCCTGTCCGTTTTACCCACGTAAAAACAATGACAAGAGGAACATATAGCTAGGTATATCAAATGCTGGGATTGACAATTACCCTTACTAAAATTGATCTTGCTTCTTATGATGTTATGAAGCACTATGCTCTCCTTATCTATAATGCTATGGCATTGATTACAGTGTCCACATTTAGTGGTTCCACCCTTTCCTTGGTGTATATGTTTATTAAGTACATTGAATCTTGTTTCAAATATTCTCTTAAGGTTTTTATCAGTTTTATATACATATGATGGCCTCACCCCCAGTTTATCATTGATATTTTCATCGCTTGTGACTATATTCCAGTTGTTATCAATAATCTGTTTGATCTCCTTGACCTGTTTACCAAACTTTAGTATACATGCCCTCTGAAAATTTTGTCCACCTTGTACTGAATTAAAGTTACTGATATTCTTATACGTCTGTTTAGACGGTGGCCCTACACCCAATACAGGTGTATATTTCTTACCCCATTCTTTGGTAATATACATGGTTACATCCTTCACTAGATGTTCTGGATAACCTCTATCCAAGAATAACTTCCTTAAGTAATCCATCTCTGTAAGGAAATCTTCTCTGACTGTGGTCATCCTGGCCACTCTAATAGATTGGCCCTTAATAATGCTTTTTTTCTGGGAGTATGGGCGGTTGCTGGTATATTCAAGATAGCTATTACAAAAAGTTTCTTTCCTATAGATTCTGGACTGAAATTTGGTACCATCAGAAAATATATAAGCATCCAGATAGTTAATGCCTATATGTTCAATATTATGGGTAAACTTTAAATAAGTAGTGGTATTGTTAATATATTCAACGAACCGATTAAGTTCTTCCTTTTTACCCTTCCATAGGATGAAAATATCATCCAAATAACGAATATATAATGTCATATATTTCTTCCAGGGTGAACTTAACACAAACCTACTCTCCCAATCTAACAAAACAAGATTGGCATATATGGGGGCACAAGCTGCCCCCATAGCTACTCCATTATTCTGCTTGTAGTATTCCCCATCAAAATATATGAAGTTATTATCCAGTACTATATTCATAAACTCAAGAATTAGATCTTTCCTGTCTTGTCCCAACTCACTATATGTACTGACACTGTTCATAAACCTATTTATTCCATCACCTTTAGGTATACATGAAAACAGGTCCTTAATATCAATAGTTACAAATAACAGTTGCGAATCCCAAATATCCTGTGTAAATTTCCCTAGAAATTCCCAAGAATCTTTAATAATATGCTGGATATTCTTGTATATATTCGTTATTTGGATGATATTTTCATCCTATGGAAGGGTAAAAAGGAAGAACTTAATCGGTTTGTTGAATATATTAACAATACCACTACTTATTTAAAGTTTACTCATAATATTGAACATATAGTCATTAACTATCTGGATGCTTATATATTTTCTGATGGTACCAAATTTCAGTCCAGAATCTATAGGAAAGAAACTTTTTGTAATAGCTATCTTGAATATACCAGAAACTACCTATACTCCCAGAAAAAAAGCATTATTAAGGGCCAATCTATTAGAGTGGCCAGGATGACCACAGTCAGGGAAGATTTCCTTACAGAGATGGACTACTTAAGGAAGTTATTCTTGGATAGAGGTTATCCAGAACATCTAGTGAAGGATGTAACCATGTATATTACCAAAGAATGGGGTACGAAATATACACCTGTATTGGGTGTAGGGCCACCATCTAAACAGACGTATAAGAATATCAGTAACTTTAATTCAGTACAAGGTGGACAAAATTTTCAGAGGGCATGTATACTAAAGTTTGGTAAACAGGTCAAGGAGATCAAACAGATTATTGATAACAACTGGAATATAGTCACAAGCGATGAAAATATCAATGATAAACTGGGGGTGAGGCCAGCATATGTATATAAAACTGATAAAAACCTTAAGAGAATATTTGAAACAAGATTCAATGTACTTAATAAACATATACACCAAGGAAAGGGTGGAACCACTAAATGTGGACACTGTATTCAATGCCATAGCATTATAGATAAGGAGAGCATAGTGCTTCATAACATCATAAGAAGCAAGATCAATTTTAGTAAGGGTAATTGTCAATCCCAGCATTTGATATACCTAGCTATATGTTCCTCTTGTCATTGTTTTTACGTGGGTAAAACGGACAGGAGGCTAAAAGATAGAATATACGATCATTCGTATTGTATCCGGAAAAAAGATACTAATAATGCTTTGTGTAGGCATTTAAACAGTAGTACAGGTTGTGTGGGTTTTCTATTTGGTATTCTGGAAATGGTGAAACAGAGTCCTAGGGGTGGTGATATTAAGGCAATGGTTTCTGAAAAGGAAATTAGGTGGCAAATTAGGCTAAATGCAGCTACACCCCCAGGACTAAATGACTATATACCTATGAAACCTCTTATAAGAAATTAGGAAATAGAAATTAAATATTACAGTTTTTAAAAAATTTCTCTTGTGATATTTGTTGACCTCACATTTTCATCAGCTGTGGGTTTTGAATATATTGATATTATATGCTTATTCAAATAGACATAAGAGTCAATCATGTAAAAGTCAGTTATGCAATTTTTTTACATACAGATATAACAAGCAAATGCTTTCAGACAGAAAGTGCTTTTATTAGATAGATGGTATGGACATTATGTTGTATGCCATTAGTTACATGTTTTATTTAACCTTTTACATCTTTTTATACAGCAAGTTTATGTATATTTGTAATAAGCAACTGTTTATAAGGTTGCTATTTGTTTTTTATAATTGGATGAATGTATTGTGGAAATAACTTTAGTTTTTAATATGTAATTAATTAATTGAATAATTTTGGCGTTTTTTTAAAGTATATATATGCTTATGCAACTAGATACAAGTGTTCTGATGAAGTCTACGGTCACGTAGATGAAAGCGCTTAATCAGTTTTATTTATGTGTCTAAATAAAAGATTTTAATTCATTGGATCGTGGCAATATCACTAGAACTGTATTGTGTTCATCTGATTGTTAAATTTAGTCACAAATCGGAACAAATTCTTCTTTATCATGGAAGAACAATTTGCTTATTAAGATGGTAATTCTATCTAAAATATTGTTTGTCTTACAATCTTTAGCCAAAGTTAATGAAGAAGATAAATAATATTCTACCTAATTTTTTTGGTATCCTAATAAACAAAGAGCTTCCTTTGTTTGGCACAGAAAAGGTTGGAATAATGGTGGAATAAGATTCCCTGATATTCAGTTGTATGCTACTTCAACAACTGTAAAAGCTATAGTCTTGTGGATAAATTCATCTTATGATTCAAAATGGAAACAAATACATCAAGAAATATTATTACTAAATAATAAATATATCATACCCAGTCATAAACAAATAGTATCTAATAGTTTTATCTGGTTATTAAAATATTTTTGCATAAATGGTTCTAGACATCCTGTCTTCTTGCTGTATTGAAACTAACTTTCATAGTGCAATCATAAAACAATTTAATTTTAACTATTTGCCTGAAGTTTTGCAAGTTAACCCTCTTCTAAATTCCCTATTTAAATAACATAATTTCCTCTTTCCAAATGTTCACATATTCTAACCATTGTATTAAAGACTTAATATGCTCTATGTTTCCAACTGCATATACGAATGACTGCTTAGAAACTCATAACTTCAACAAAATGTTAATACTGAAACGACAAAGTAATTTAATTTCTTGGCATTAATTACTAAATGGTACTGATAATTATATGCTGTTGAAAATTTAAGATCCAAATGCAGTCAAGATTCTGAGAACTGGTTAATTTTACAAATATTTAGAGACTTTGTGAACACAGAAGTAAATAAGATATTTAAGCTAGATAAAAAATTGTTTCCCAAATTACTGGAATTGCTAATAAATATCAATAATGGAATGAAAAATAAATCATATTTGTCACAAATTTATAAAATTCTTAAGTTAGATTTCACACATATAGACAATTCCTATTGGAACTACTCCTCAAAAATTAATAGTGAAGACTTCTCTGAAGAATACAAGAAATGAATATTAAAATCTACAGTAAAACTACATCTTCATTATACTGGAAAATTTTCACATGCAAATTTTTACACAGAGCTTTTGTCATTTCTAAGAAAATTACAATTATATATAAATCAAGTAGAATTAAATGCTGGAGATGATTACAAAATAATAGCCGATTGGACACATATGGTACATGAATGTGAAGTCATCTCCCCTTTTTTGGAAAAAAAATAATAACTATTCAAGCTCTATGGTCACCTAGATGTAATATTTATAAATATTTAGTTTTATTTAATGCTGATTCCTGAAGTAATTCCAAAAAGCCAAGTGTATCTTCTTTGGTCTATTCTTGCTGTGATGCCCCAGCACTGGCCCAGTAATCAAGGAGCCTCATTCCTCGCCACTGGCAACAGTGGGGAATGTACACACTGAGAGGGTGACAAGTACACACACAATAAAGTGCAATTTCCATTAAGAGCACACAGAGATCACAGTCAGTCTGGATCTGGTTTCTCCCTTTCTCCAGATCCCCAATAAGACTCCCCACTTGCACAGCTATAGGGTTAAGATCTCAGCTGAGTGGCCAAACCATGATTTCCAGTACCCTCTCTGTCCAACCAGTGCTTCATGTCCCTGCCAAAGTAGCTGACACACACTTTTTGAGATTTGATTTACACACACACACACACACACACACACACACACACACACACACACACACACACACACACACACACACACACACACTGCTGGAAAAGGCTGGCACAGGTTTACTAGCTATGTCCCCTTCTGCCCAGACAATAAGGTAGTTCCAACTGCCACTAGCCACTCTTTATCAGCTACTTTAAGGTCCTTAACAAATGGTATCCAATCCTTACTGTGCAATGTTACTATTAATCCAAATGGTTGTTTGACCAAGTGCCAGGTTATTAGGAGTGGCCTGTACAGTGTCACCAAATAGATATGCAAGTACTTTAAGAGGTTAACTATGTCTCACAAATATCAGCCGCAATGATGGGTTTAAATATATTTAATAATTAATAATAAAAGAACAAGACGATACTCAGCAAGTAAGCAGTTATACCAGAGTTCAAAATCACAGGAAATATTTAAAACAACATTGCAAGACAGTCTCAAATAAATAAAAAAAAATCTAAGCTATACTTTACTTTATTCCTACCTGAATCTAAAAGGGTACTATGCCCTAAAAACTTACAGAACAACAAGCAGGCAGAAGTGGTGAATGGATGTTCTTGTTAGGCCAAAGACAAAATACAAAATGCCCTGTTTCACCCTCTCAGAGAGTTCTTAAATTAATATCAATATTGTTGCTGTGATACTTGTAGCATGACATCACTTTTTGTCACCTGACTTCTGTTCCCAAGCTAAACCCCCATTGTTAGAAACTACTAGCATTTAACATCTCCCTGTGAAAAATACATATTTCTCAGATCTTTGCAACTGCTGGAAGACATAAAACAATAAAACACTTACAGAACTATGCAGAATGCACCCTAGTTATAGACATCCTGTCTTCTTGCTGTATTGAAACTAACTTTCATAGTGCAATCATAAAACAATTTAATTTTAACTATTTGCCTGAATTTTTGCAAGTTAACCCTCTATGTTTTAGTTCCCACTGTTAAAACATATACATTTACAAATGTAGAATAGTTTATATACATTTCTGCTCTAATCCAGCAAGGCACAATGTGGTCACACATCCCGGCTCAGCACTGTACAAACTCTGTTTAACACACACTTCTATGCCAGCAGTTTAATATACACATAACATACAGTTCTAATACATTTGTAAGACAAGTATATGAATCATGTTGCTATTCACAAATGACATATGATTATTTACAGCATTCCAGATAGCTGTGCTGGCAGTATCCCCTTCTGTCACACTTGCTGTAGCCAAAAAAAGTAATTACTAAAAACTGGAAAAGTAAAGTTACCCCCTCTAGTGTTGAATTTATTAGTATGGCAAAAATTGTTTGCGGAAGTGAGTTGCATACTATAAAGATGAGAACTTCTAATGTTTCACATTCATATAAATCTTGGCTTAAACGTAATGACTTTCTTGAAAAATATTAACTGTTGTTAATGTTTAACTTTGATGTATTGATCAGCTGTAAACTTATGTAAATACTTATTTGTTTGTTTTATAATTGATTTATTTATTGTTTTAAAACCAAATAAAAATATGTAAAAAATACACCGAAACTCAACATTCCTTGAAATTCAACTGCTGATGACAGTTGGTGTAGAAGATTCAGGATCTATGGTCCTATATTGAAGGTACAGGGTTTGAGCCTGAAAACACACACACACATACACACACACACACACACACACACACACACACACACACACACACACACACACACACACACACACACACACACACACACACACACACACACACCCCTCTGTGTTTATATCATGAATGGCCTATTCTCTGCAATGGAATGGCAACCACATGTTTCATTCCAATGTTTAAATGTGCATGCATTGTACTACAAACACTACTAAGGATGTACTCTGCATGCATCCTTAAAGAAGAAATATAATGCATGCCGAAATAATTCTTAAAGGAGAAATGTGAGTTTTGTGGCAGCCCCCTGTCCACCAGCCCCCACAAGCCAGTGGGCCGTAGGTGAGTGCCTAGGTCACCTAATGCTGGATCCAGCACTGATCAACTTTCTAAGTTTACAAGAGTAATATTTAAAGTCTGTCCCTGCTTTTGGGTCATTGTCACCCAATTATTTTTTGCTTTCTCTAAACTTTTTATGCTAAGAGGTTTCAAGGTAAGTTTGCCTGCCATATGTCTTTTTGACTTGAACTAGAATGCTTAAAAATTCAAAACATGTGAATGGCTAATAAACTAACAGCATAGTGGTAGCACTGCAGTATAACTCAGTCACAAAAATTATTATTATTATTATTATTATTATTATTATTATAAATAATCATTGTGTAACAGCGATAAGACATCACATGACTATGAGTTATTCTTATAATTTCACATCTACAAGGTCAAAGCACTTGGATTTACCTTGTGCATTGAATGATCCCATCTGTAATAGTATACCATAACACTCAAGGTGTCACACATTTTTGCTTGTTTAATTAAATAAGAATTATTAACGTAACATGAAAAGACCCTCTTAGCAACATGCAGTAACTTTCAGATTATTTAGCAAATAAATAGTATTAAGGAACAGTCAGCTATGCTATAATAAGAACTGATTCTTTCCATTGTAGCTAGGTATTTAATACTGTGAAGTTAACATTTCATTCCTAAAAGACAAGGCACACATTAATATGCAGTGAGAACTTGCAGAAGAAGAGACCCTTAAATCCAAGACATTTAAATCATTTAGTAGTGTATTTCGCACTCATTGCTTCATTATGTTGCAAGAAATGATTAAAGTGTCTTTCACTATCACATGTCCCTAATGAATTTTAAAACACAGCCGATCTGTCTCAGACATATGCAATCTACAGAAACTACAGCTGTTTTACTCAGACGAAATTGGAGTTATAGACTGAAATATTTGATTTTTTACTATCATGCTCCTCATCTTTTTGACATTGAGCACATACTGTTCCTAATCCCTGTGCTTTTTTTTATGGCAGAAAATCAATAAGTAACGACATGTACACACCAAACTCCATTAACCTTGAAGGCTGTTCTTATCAATCTCCGCTTGTTCTGCTGTATCAGCAAAATGTATCATCTTGCAGGTTTAAACATTGCCGCTTCCTGTCTTGTAGTAAACTGATAAGACAGGTTTGGGTGGGGGATGGTTAAGGTAGATAACACTGTTAAGAGTCTTGAGAAAAGGTTCAGACATTTTATAAGAGTCGTTATATAATTCTGAGTATGCCACATTACAGTAGTATGCACTGCAGAGTATTTGCTGATGTATTCTGAATTTAGTGCATTATTCTGTCCCTGAAGGAGTTACTCTTTAATATAGAGCTAGAAGCAAAGACCAAGAAATAATGCACTAACCCTCATTAGCTCTCTCCACCCCTAAATCTGACCCACCACAATTAATTCCCCACTGCCTAGTTCAGGCTAACATGTTCTGTATCCAGATGGGATACTGTCTTCTTTAACGTTGACCCTTGTGGCACTAAGGTTTTGTAGGTCTAGCACTGAAACAGGGGACACTATGTATCATGTAGCAGTATGTGCTATCCTAATGACTGGAGTGATGCATAGTGAAGCCACTAGGGCATATGCACTACTGCCCATGTGTCTTTAGACATCATGTAGAATTCAGACTCAAGAATCCAATGCCAAAAGACAAAAAACAACGTTTATTGCAAATCTTTTGGGTCACAAACACCCTTACTCAGTGCTACTATCATGAAAGTAAAACATACAACATTTAAATAGGAGTTCTTAAAAAACACATGATTACAGCCAGCCTATCACAGAATAATAATTATACACCCCCACCACATATTATAATATACACTTTGTAATGATGCATATGGATATGTAAAAAAATATATAAAATCATTTAATAATTCATATATAAATATATATGCACATACCATACACATATATGTAAACATATACATAAAACTAAAATTCTCTGCCTGTTTTTTTTACTAAAATGGGCTTCAAGCTAACAGCATTATTTAAACCAGGTAAAGAATTTGCCTGTAACCTAACTATCCATTCATACTCTTTAAGTTCAACAATATTGTTAATGTTACCACCCCTATTACTAACATATACTACATCAATAACTGAATTTAAATTGATGTTCTTCACCTTTTTCAAAAATATGTTTACTTAATGCATTAATTTTGATGTTTCTTCTAATATCAGACTTATGTTCAACTATACGTTCTCTTAATTTCCATATAGTTTTTCCGACAGAATGATGAACATGAAGTGCAAGTAGCTAAGTAAACAACATTAGTAGTATTACAATTTGCTGAACAATCAAACATATATTCTTTATTAGTTGTGGGGTGTTTAAAAATGTTATTCTCTGAAGAAATATCCATACAACAACTGCAGTTTAGACATTTTGTAGTACCTGGTTTACTAAAAACATTTTTATGCTGCCTTAAACATCATGTCAGTGTCTTAAGGTGCATTGCATTCCTAATGCTTGTTGCCTCCTTCAGTTGGTGGACATCCCTTGCCCTACTTAGTTGATCCCTACAGAATTCTTACCAAGGTTGATACTCTTATCTGCTACGTTTATTCCAGACATGGGATACTGGGACCACCTCGGCATATGTTAAAAAACAAACAAAAAAGCCCTCTCGCTACAGAGTAGGATTTCTGTAAACAGACAAGTTTCAAAAGTACGCTAAACTTTTCACAAGTCATGAAACAAAAATGAAGCAGAGGGCCATACAATTAACAAACTACAAATGTGCACTCAGACAAATATAAACGTATCAGTTTCATACAGAAAGCTGATTACATTTAAGGGAAACTCAAGCTTAAAATACAATGTGTGAATATTATCTCTCTCTCTCTCTCTCTCTATATATATATATATATATATATATATATATGGTTCCCATTCAGAAGCCTGAAACATCATAAGCCTGAAAATCAAAATCCTGAAACCAAAAGCCTGAAAATTCAGAATCCTGAAAACTCAAAATCCTGAAAGCCCAAAATCCTGAAAGACCAAAATCCTGAAACTCAAAATCCTGAAAACACAAATAATGCTAATATGTCACTATAAAGACACTAATATCTACCAAATGACCCTGACCCTAACCCTAAGGTCCGTCACTATCGCACACTCACCTGACCCGTGCCCTAACCCTAACTCACTTAAACCGCCCCTAACCCCAATATTTGTCACTATTGCATACATGCCTAACCTGCGCCCTAACCCTAACTCACTTAAACCGCCCCTAACCCTAAAATAAAACCAACCGCACACTTACCTGACCCCAACGGATGACCTAACACCACAGGGCTAACAATAGCAAAGCCACAATGACATCAGTATGTCTATTTTGTGTTTTCAGGATTTTGAGTTTCAGGATTTTGGTCTTTCAGGATTTTGGGCTTTCAGGATTTTGAGTTTTCAGGATTCTGAATTTTCAGGCTTTTGGTTTCAGGATTTTGATTTTCAGGCTTATGATGTTTCAGGCTTCTGAATGGGAACCATATATATATATATATCGAGAGCGAGAGAGATAAGATTAGGTCACAGTGGCATGAAGTAAAATATATTGTGACTTGGCTATATCAAAAATATTATAACAGGAAATAAAGTATGGCTAAAATGCTAGTAATTGATAGATATAAGCAGGCATCACTTAACATTATTAAGAAATGGGCATGTCAGGGAGACACAAAAGATACAGAATGTTTTGTTGCACTGACTGAAAGGGCAAAGGCTTATGAAAATCTGCAAATGAGCAAGCTGTCTGAAGTAACTGATAAATGTGTGTATCTGCACCAAATGGGAAATTCATGAATAGTATATGCTTTAAATGCTCTTTTTTGTACACTGTAATGAGACAGCATCTCTTTCAAATGAAACAACATGCTCACAAACCAACAAATAATAGGTGACATTCTCTAAGCATGAATGTTTGTCTGACATCTAACAATGCCTAGAGAAAGCACTGTAGCAGCAGTGACCTATGAGGAGGTGCCATCACATGGTGCAGATGTCTTCTGGGAAATGACCAGTGCCATTGTTAGTGATACCTTATCTCATGTTGTCAGTCAGGGAGAATTGCCAAACAAGGGTGTCACTAAGGAGTAGTGAGTTTCTGTGCCATTAACCCACACTCTACATCCTGCTGCACATGTCAGACCCTTGATCTTCATCACCTCATACTTCATCAGCTGCTCTGTCTTCACTGGCCAGCTCTTTGTGCTATAGAGAAGCACTGTTTTTATCATTGTTTTATGCAGCTTATTTTTAAGCTTCTTTGACATTCTTCCATCACAAACTTCCCATGGTACTTTGATTTGTTTGTAGCACCTCTGACTTTTGATTTGGCCTGAATTTGAAATTGGATATGAGATATAAAATATTCTGAAAGCAAAAATATTCAGTGTTATACATGAACACACACACACACACACACACACACACACACACACACACACACACACACACACACACACACACACACACACGCAAACAAGAGCAACATGAAATAGGAATATTAGGCATAAAAATGTATAAGAGCAATTATGTGGAGAATCAAGTATGATTCACAGTCAAATTTATTATTACATTATTTTATGGCAAGTTCATTGGACCTAATACTGATGTTTGTTGAATCATGTGTGATAAATAATGTGCTATTTTTGTTTATGAGCATTCCGATTGGACAGATTATTTTTAAAGCTGTTTGGCTGCCTCACGGCTAAACATCTTCTGACTCCAGTTTTTCTCATATTCTCTGTGTCTTCAAATCCATCCCACCTCCTACAAGCTTTGTCTGATGATGAACTAGGACCAACAAGGAAATCAAGACATCTTGGGCAGCATCATACTGCTGCTGAAAGAGTAATTTTACCTGCTTACCCCGCACCCCAGGGATGGGCTATACAGTGGGAATCAGCAACCAGCTACCACTTACTTCCGAAAGGGGCTGACTTCAGCAGGTTGTCTCTTCCACTCATCCACCCTCAGGCAGCACCACATGGTTGATTTCTCAGTCTCTACCAGGGAATTCAAACCATATGAGTGTGCCTGCCCCCTGCACCATACCTCTCTACTTCTTAGCTCAAGAAATCTTAACAAAGCCATAAATAATGGGGGAGGGTGACAAAAGCCCAAGAAACAAGTACAACTTTTAAATATTGGTCTTGTAAACTTAGAAAGTTGATAGAATGACAATGTTTATAATAGTATGAATTTTCTGAAGGTTATGAAGTCTGAAATTCAAATATCTGCCATTATTTTTCTGACTACATTCCTCAATGATTTGCCAGAAAACAACCAAAACTTTTACGAAGAACAGACAATAAATATGAAGTAAAAATTTGGACATTCTGTGAAATTGTGGACAGATGAGAGGTATGTCCTGTGCTGTTTCAACTCAGGTCACCTGAGACATAGTTGGGGATTTATCCATTTATACCAGGTCTGAATAGATAGATTACATAGGTCTGTCCATAATATAAATATCAACCCATCATACAGAAACAGCTCTCTGGGAAGGGAAAAAAGAAAGGTGTAACTGTTTCTGAGAGATTAACAAATAAGATCTCTGTGAATTAGAAAAAAATCAAAGGGATTAGTGAAATATTAAGCAGTATAACACACATTGGATGGTGTGTGACATGGAGCAGATGAGAAAGAGAATGGTATTAGATGGTATGTTGGTCCTGTGGTGCAAGGTTTGATTCTCTCAATCCCCATTGCCTAACTGTGTGACTCTGAGCAAGTCACTTAAGCAGGTACTGCTCATAGGCTGAGTCTGGAAAAGATCTATAGTGATTACTGCTCTACCCTAGAAAACAAGTATAAACTAAATGATCACTTAAGAGTAAAAGTATAATTCCATTAATTATTTTAGAAAGGAAGTGCTACAGTTAACTTGGAACCCTTCATTTGTAAGGTGTATAGGGAAGATTAAATGATTCTATACTGAGAACAGTTTGAGGAATGTGAGAAGTAGTGAAACATTTCTATCTTGAAAAAAGACTGTCAGCCCCTTATATATATATCGCTAAAAGAATTCCGTTTATTGGGAATCACAATGCAGGAAGTCATGTGACTATATCCATTGTAGGTTTATGGGGAAGCACATTTTTCACTGACGTTCATTAGTGGTTACCCATGAACATCTTAGGTACTTTATCTATACAATTACCAAGACACGCCTCATCAGTATTCTTTGTATACCATCTAGTGACACCGCGATCTTACTGAAGAAGTAATGTTCGGTACTTGATTTCTGCAAAAGTGCAGTTATGGCATCTTGACTTATGGTACATATGATAGGGGGAATGCATGAACATGGACTTAGCAAAGCAAGACAAATCCTGAAATATGGCACAAATAATCCCAGTAAATAAAGAATACTGTGTCCAGGGCTCAAAAAGAAAGTACACAACTACAGGGAAAGCAGTAGTAACAAAAAGTCATGTATTAAGATCTAGAGTTAAGTACCTGATAAGAAAACAGAGAAGAAGTCTTATGGGCTACATAGATGCAGAGGTAGGGGCAAAACCATTGTTAACCAAAAAATTGTCATCTGCTTCTATTTCTGTCTCAAGAGAAATAGAAAGTTTCTTTGAAGTTATGCAACCAGATCATCTACAGACCTGATCTTTACAAGAAAAATGGATTGAGGCGTTTGAAACTAAGACTAAATAAACAGGGCATGATAAGTATCCTGGTTCATATGAGGAAATTCTTAATTAACTGTATATTCACTCTTGCAGAAATGAGGGGACAGATGGTGTGAAATAGTTTTTTTTCATACAAAAGGTAGTAGAATATGGGAGTAGGAATAAACTAAGTGGGTGGTTAAGTATGATATCCAACAGATGCATAGGTGAGTAGATTAATAAGGCCAAGCTGCCCTTCATCTGCTATCTTATTATATGCTTTTGTTCTGCCAGTCATAAGCGTTTTTCCACAGTATTAATGCTTAAATGGCAAGTCTTTAATGTACCTGTGCATTCTATATATCGTGACAAGATAGCAAATGTCAAGTAATGCTGCTAGGAAAGTTACAGCACTGTGCTTAAAATGATATCCCCTGCTCTGTTTCACATAATCACAATTTCACCAGCAGGGCAGAAGATCAATAGATTCATCACAGCTTTCAGTGAAACAACAATCAGGATGACATGATAATCATATACAGATTAACATTAATTAAAAATGAAAGAAACATTACCGGTAAAGTTATTTAGAAGTAAATGACTTCCTAATTTCATACACGGCATAAACACTGCTCCACTGTATCTTAGTAACAAACATATTTGTATCAAGTCTTTTGTACCAACATCAAAACCAAAGGGTAAAAGGGACACAGAGACAAACCATTCAGTACAAACTGCAATTAAAACCTAACCAAGCTAGAATGTTCACTGTGTGATACCTTAAACCTCCAGCAGTGGAGGCCCATAGCGTTTGGCTTTATTGGCCTGAATGTAACCATAAAGACTTAAAAAGTTAAAATAATCATGGACAATCAGAAGCCATGTAGCTGAAACACTTGATGCCCTTAAGAGGTCATTTGCATATATTTCACTGGCCTCTCGTATAGGAGGTTCAAGGTATAACAAAGTGAAAACTCTAGCTTGGCTGGGTTTTTCTTGTAATTTGTACTAACGTCATTTTCACTCTAACTGATAAATAAGGAAATAGTAATAAGAACATTCATTAAAAGAGCTGTTCAGTAAAATTAATAATATAACATTCATTTGCTTAAAATGTTTTTAATTTTTTTTTATACATATATATATATATATATATACATATATATTATACAACAAGACAAGCTGCACTGAAAAAATATGATGAAAATGTTTTAACTTTTACACAGTCTTATTTTAAAATGCTGCAAAGTCACAAAAGGCGTGATGTTTAATTCTGGTTTATATTTTGTTCTGCTACCAAAGAATAAGCTATGTAACACAGCATAAGAAATTTTTTTTTAGTTTATCACTTACAAACAGACAGTAAAACATTAACTGTACAAGCAGATCTCCCCTACCCATCCCTGTCTGAGATCTTTCCATCAAGGGACTAGTTCAAAGTCCCTGCTCTTGAATTTCTTTACTCATTACAAACAGATCTGCACTAGAAAATTAAAAAAAAAAACATGCAGGTTGCGGTAGACATATACCACAAGCCTTGTCTGCTTGTTTCCCTGCCTTTTGTATAATCTGCAGATCATTATTAAACTAACTGTGTATTTTTCTTTCACTGCTTGTAAGAATTATTTTATAGCTATCACATCTAACATTGAATTATATCACTATTTTGACTCTACTGCCTCCTCTGTAATGCTGTTCCAATGATCTACCACCTTTTATGTAAAACATGTTTCCTTACATCTCCCTTGAGCTATCTGCATCTGTCTTTAAATTGAATCCTGCTTCTCAAATGCAACTTTTTTTCCCCCTGTGAATACCCTTAGGACATTTGTAAACTTCTGTCAAGTCTCCCTATATATTAGGCATTCATAATTTCTCTTTTAATGGCTCCAAACTGAGACTACATAGCATTATACCATTTTGAAGCTTTCCTGTAAACTGTCTGTGTTAGTTCTATATCCCTCAGGGAAGGCAGTGACATCAGTTATTGATAGTCTGTCAGAGAAATGTAATGTGGTCTGGATGGTTCCTCAGAGCTCAAGTGTTTGTCCTTTTTTTCTGCTTAGACTGAATACCAAAATTCTCTTTGCAACTACACTTCAATGACCATTTGTGCTTATGTCATATTGTTAGCTAATTATCATATTATGGAGACTTGTGTATTTTCACTACAACTTGATTTTTCTAAACCACAAGAGGAGTTGGTATGATGTAAACTTAAAATTAACTTCCAGAATAAAAGGTATGGCATTTTAATGTCAACACCAATAATCTTGCTTAGGTTTCCTGGATGATGCCAGTTTATGGATTTCAAAATGTCCTTTTCCTACTATCATAGTAGGTACCTTTTTGTTATACTATTTGCATGTGAACAAAACAGATAGAGGATTCCTTAAGAGAATGGATAGCCATTAAATGACTAATAGTATTATTCTATCCTATTTTGGGCTATAGGTCGGTTACTGGTTATGATGGAATACAATATTGAAAACTATGTTGCTTGCAGTGTTAATGATACTGCTTGCACCTGCACACACCATATATTATTATTATTATTATTATTATTATTACAACTAGCATACATTATGTGTTGTTTTTTTCTACTACTGCATTTAGGTGTCAGCAAAATTAAATAAAATAAACCTTAAGTATTAAAGTATCATCCAAGTTAATTAAAACCTACCTTAACCAGCAACCTTTTGAAACCTTTACCTGCTCAAACTGTCTGGCCAGTATGGAAGCTGAGTCTACTTTTACCCCTTCTGTTACTTACATTTTAGCCCTTGGTACTAGTAAGGAGAGTGTAGCAATGTATGTAAGTATCAGACGATATTAAGCCTCCTAGAGTTGAGAAAAGTAATCCTCAGCTTCAAACCAATACCAAACTCCACCAGTCCCACGTAGCATATGTAAAATTACACATGGAGTCAAAACATCTACTTCCATTAAGTCTGCAGACAAAAATAAAACTCTTATGATGGGACATTTTAATTATTCGGCTATTAACCAGAAGACATACATCACTTATGGTATGTATGTCTAACAATTCCCTGACTTAATAAATGCAAATTTGTTTGCAGCTCAGTGGGGGTCCTAATATTTATTTATTTATTTACATTTGTTTACCAGGAAATTACAACTGGAAACAGGTCCTTTTTCAGTGGATGCCCGGGCAGAAAAGCTCCACAGAACAATAAATGAGCATCAGAGTACATGAAAAACAACTGAATATACATGCAATAGCAAATAATATATACTGCAGCAGACCTTAGCTATACATACAATATGAAACATAGTAATAAACAGATATACCAATCTCTAGCTAAAGGCTAGGAATAAAGGTAGGATACATATACAGATAGTACTAGGCTCAAACAGATACTGTTCTAAACTCGTATACCTAAATCTTATATACAAATATTGCACTAAACTCCAGCAGATATAAAGCAGAAGCTCCACACAAAGGTGGAACAAGCTAGAAGGGCTAATGGGATGGAAGGGGAAGATACAGGAGTAAGAGAGGAGACTGACTGAGTAGCATATGTGGTAGTGAGAGGAAGCTAAGTGTAAGTCAGTTGGATATGTATTTGGAGTTGAGATGAAGTGAGGTGAATTGTATCTTCATCCTTGGTCAAATCCTATCATAAAGCAGTGATCTTCTTCATCAAAAGTCATGAACACCTCTTTAACATGCACTTCTGAGTTGAAGGATGTTAAAAAACAAACCTTTTAAATGTCTGTGATGAGCTTTTGAAGTTCCATTGTATTAACCACCCACCCCCCCAGTAGCTGCAGCTGCCATCTATATCACAGAGTTCTACTCCCATCACATTTACTGATATGTATAGACCAAGTAGTCCCTAATAATCCCAAATATAATGGGAATTTAAAAAAGAAATATAAAAAGAAATACCTTGGTAGTCCACCCATATAAACAAGCTTTACAATAAAAGAAAAACTATATACTAAATGCTTTCAGCAAATTGCAAGCAACGCACCTAAAGAAGCCCATCAAGAAAATCAGTGGAGAGCCAAAAACCACCATAGGGTAGGTCAACACAAGACACAAACTAAACATAACAGCTGAAACCAAGAATAATTATAAATTATTATTTGAATAAAACAGGGATTAAGAAGTGGCATCTGACAATAACCAGCCACTTTGAGAAATTCCACAAATTCCTGAGTCCCCCCCATGGGTTACCACAGTCATAATTACTCCTTCCATAGCCAAAAATACCAAGCCCATGGGCCTTTGGTAAGTATGGAGAATGGCCATTATAATGTTGTTACAAAAGGCAGCTTTATATCCAACCCTGGTAAGTTCCACCCCACTAGTCTAACTAGTCTAATTTGCAAAGACATAGACTACATCATATCAGACTGTATGAGTGTAGGGATTAACAGCTTATTGCTTTGGATCCCACCAATTCATATTCATCAGGTCCTGCCCACCTATTCAGCCAGGCAAACCTCTTTAAAATGGTCACAAAAATGGGGGCTAGTGGCCATACAGTTCACAGAGCATACCTTGGTCTGGCTAAATCCTTTGACATGATTTTCCATGCTGATATTGTCAACAAATTTGAGGACCTTAGGATAAACATTTATACTGTGAATGCACATGGTTAACTTGGTTACAGCCATCTCCAAAATTAAGAAGGTGACTAGTGGTTAGCTCAGGGCTCTGTGCTGTGACCCATGCCTATTTGGTGTCTACTTCACTGATATGCAAACCAATAATGCAGAGCTACGGTTAACTAAATTTGCTGATGATTGTAAGTTAGGTGTTGCCCTCTCAACTTAAGGCATGATTAACCGGAATGGGATTCAGATTTAACACCTAGAAAAGTAAAGTAGTGCTGTATGGCTATGGGCAATATCCAGATAAGAATGGGGAAACATAAGATGGAAATAGTCAATCACATAAAGTTACTAGCTACAACTATAAGTTTAGCTCTCACATTCTGACAACATTTAGAGTCTATAAAGAATAGAGCAGTGAGACAAACTGGCCTAATACTAATAGTGCTGGTAAAGCAACTGAATCTAGAGAACCTTAAATATTCAGGGCATTATCCATGTCAACAGTCATACCTGTATTGGAGTAAATCTAAACTTCTGTATTTTATCAATGTCAGATTTAGGGATACTAGAATCAGTCAAAAGGTATTACTAAGAATCTGTCTTATTCAGGCAGGCAGACAGACAGTCTTAAAGAAACAAATTTATACAGTATATTATGTAGACTAGGAAGAGGTAAAGGCTAAGGTATGTCTTGGACTTGGGAACAAACATATTGTCTAAGAAACAGTCAGGAAAGTAACCTAATGTTAGCCAGACACCATTCAAAACTGCACTGGTGAATGACACTTTTCAAGACTTGATCCTGCAATTTGGAAGCACATACCAACATAATTTATAAATCTCTTATTTAATCTCCCTACTATCGCAATGAGGTGACATCCACCCAAACCCTGGTCTCATCACCAATCATCCCTACAAATCTTCCCATAAAAAACTTTATGACTTTCAGCATAGGTAACAAAATATCCCCCCCTGCATGCCTGGATAGGTCAATACAAGCCTGACATACTAGCTGTCACTGAAATCCTGAAATCTGGCTAAAGCCTAACATACCAGACTCTGAGTTCCTACCCTCAAACTACAGCTTGCTCAGGTCTGATAGAGCCTAAAGGAAATATGGAGGCTTAGAATTATTCTATTCTGACAACCTTAACATCACACCATACATAAACCATACCTCTAATTTTTTCCTCAGCAGAACTTCTTATATCCTTCCTAAACCTTAAGGCTACAAAGAGAATCTGCATAATTGTTCTCTACATTCTCCCCCGGTAATAACACTTCCTATTCTAGAAGACATACTCTCCTGGCCACTCAAACATTTCAACACAAAACTATCATTCTAGGAGACACCAACATAGATTGGCAAACTATCACATCCATTCTACCCACTAACAGAATCAACCTATATGTTTTTTTTCTCAGCTAATCTCCTGCCCTGCTACATACAACAAACAATACTTTCAACATTCCACTTTAGACTGGATCTTGGTATCAGACCCTTCTAACTTTACCAATACTGGTACATACCCAAACACCCTTAGTGACCACCTACCTGCCCTCACCATTTGAGTAAACACTCACCCTCCAGAAACTCACACTCTAAAATCGGTTCATAATCCCTCTAACTTCTCTAAATGCAGATTCAATGAAATACTTCAGAAAATAAACTGGTTTCCACTAAAGGTACTGCCACTAGATGAGGCAGTTGTTGCGTCTTTCGGCTTTTCCCGGTTAGGGGTCGCCACAGCGGAACTCCGGTCCACTAATTATTGGTAGTTGATTTTTACATGCTGAATTACCAGCCCTGATGCACAACCTTCAACGAAGGTACGCCTATTCATGCATATCTCCACGCAGAAGACGCTCTAGCTGAGAGTCGAACCGGACAGCGTCTTACTGTGAGGCGACAATGCTACCGCAGCACCACACTACTTTAATAACTGCTTCCTCAAAGTAATAGATATCTTAGCTCCAGTTTTCACCAAAAGAATCAAAAACAATTCCATGTCCTGGCTAACTAAGGAATGTAAAAAGCTAAAAAAAGGGATGCAACCTGGGCTCTGTAGAAACAAAATAATAAAGAACAAGCTGTCATTACTTTTAAGCAGGTATATAACCAAGCTAAAAAAAACTAGCTATCAAACACAAATGGCTATATTATAGTCAGCTACAAAAGAAGCACAAAACTAATCCAAACAAATTCATGTCCACTATCACAACTCTACTCCATCCTCGGAGCAAAAAAGGAAACCAAGGTTTCACTAAATAACCCTCCCTCCCAACTTGTTGAAGACTTTAACATCCATTTCATAAAATCAATAACTGATCATATCACTAAAACGTCCAATAGCTGCCAATCTTTCTCTTTATCTACCCTTAATACTCCCCATTCACCTAACCCAGACCCATCTCACCCTCCTTACCCCCACTGCACAGAACCACCTTCTGAGAAACATCCTACTTTTGCTCTTCAATCAGTACCTACAAGCCTTATAAAAAGATTACTACACCAACTCAAACCCTTCTCTACCTCCACTAACAGCCTCCCACCTACATACCTAAAACTAGCAGCTGACTCTATAGCATACTCAGTCAGCATCCTGATCAATCGATCCATATCTGAGTCCAAAGTACCCAGTATCTGGAAAAAGTCTCATATCATCCCCATTCACAAAGGAGGTAACTGCAGCAAACTTACACATTTTTGACCCATAGCCATACTTTCCCCTATCTCTAAAATACTGGAAAAATGTATTCATCTTCAACTCATGAATTACTGACAGCATACCTTCTTACAAACACACAGCATGGTTTTTGTCCCAGCCAGAGCACAACTACAGCCCTCCTAACCTTCACCAACATTGTAAATAGAGTTAGAGACTTGGGTTGCTATGTATCTGCTCTGTTTCTTGACCTCTCAAAGCCATTCAATACTGTGTCTCACTCTTTAATCTTGAACAAGCTCTCTGATCTAGGAATTACTCCTCCTACACTAAATTGGTTCCACAGTTATTTGCACTACTGAAAACAATCTACAAAATGGTCAAATGTTCATAGGTTCATATGTTCATAGGTAGGTACTAGGCTATTGGCCCTAGGGCCTATATAAGCCTAGCCAAAAAGGTACCCTGGCTTTCCTGTGCCCCTGTTGAGCAGAGCCACAGAATGAAGAGTGCTAATGAGGAGCTTTGTTTGAGGTAGTTTGTTCCAGAGTATGGGAAGTCTCTGGGACAGGAATCTATCCCTCCAGCATGTTCTGTTTATTGTGGTGACAAGGTTTAGGTCCCTAGAGCATGTAGCTCAGAGGGATTGGGATTTCTTTAAGTGGAGCATGTCCAACAGCTCTGGGTTTAACATAGCTTTGTATGTTAGGCAGAGATCACCTCTGAGTAGGCGATATGCGATGGAGTAAAGCTGGAGTTTTGTGAGACGGTCTGCGTAGGGCATCTGTTTGAGGCCGGTAATCCTCTTTGTGAAGTATTTCTGCAGCCTTTCTAGTTGTTGTAGATGTCTTGTGAGGTACATGCCAAAAGGGGCATTGTACTCTATAATGGGTCTAATGAGTGATGAGTAGAGGGGAACAATGACCTCTTTTTTCCTGGATGAGAAACCTTTTGTGATGAGGTGTGCCACATAGAAGGATTTCCTGACTTCTGTGGCGATGTGATTATCAAAGGAGAGACTACTGTCCACCTGTGTCCCAAGGTCTCTTACCACACTTTTGGTGTTAAATAGATTACTGCCTATGTGGTAGTTCATGGGTACAGAGTTTTAACCAAAAGGGATGACAATGCACTTTTTGGCATTGAGCTTGAGGCCATGGCTTTGACACCAGGCATCTGTCTCAATGAGGTCCTTTTGCAGGATGTCCACATTGTTAGGAGTTTCAATTATGGCTTCTACTTTGCAGTCATCTGCGAACTTCATTAGCCAAAGACCTTCTGTGTTAGCCTGTATTTCTGATAAGTAGATACCAAACAGGAGAGGACCCAGGACTGAACCCTGTGGTACTCCACTTGTCACTGGTCTGAAGTCGGATTTGGAGTCTGCTACCTTCACAGTGTGGGTTCTGTCAAAGAGCCAGTTGGCAACCCATCTTGTGACATAGGGATTTATACGTAGTTTACTGAGTTTATCTATAATTCCAGAGTGGGGGATGGTGTCAAAAGTCTTGGCAAGATCTAGATAGGCTGTGTGAACCACCTTCCCTCATCTACAGCTTTGGTGACCGCTTCAAAGAAGTCTATCAGGTTTAGGAGACATGATTTGCCTTTTACAAACCTGAACTGGGTGGGGTCCAGGTTTTGGAGATTACCGATGTCATTGTTTATAAGTTTCATGATGATATGTTCCATAGCCTTGCAGACCAGGTTCATCAGGCTAATGGGGCAGTAGTTCCCAGAGTCCGTGGTGGCTCCTCCTTTGTGGAGTGGGATAACCATCGCTGTGCGCCATTCAGTGGGGACAAGGCCTGAGGTGAGGCTATGATTGAACATGGTACTTAGGTGGGGTGCCAGTTCATTCTGTAGTTCTTGTAGAATGCAGCCTGGGATGTTATCTCCCCCTTTCTAGTAAATCCCACTGGAGTCCCACAGGGATCCATCCTAGGATCCTACTCTTCAATATTTTTACTAATGACCTCTGTACAGTATTTGTTAGTGGAACACTCATCCAATATGCTGATGATTCCTCAATAATCTGTACCTCTTGCACACTACCCTAGCTTTTCTTTGATACTCAACAAAGTTTCTCTGCTGTTGAATCCTGGCTTACTAACTGCCAGCTATTCCTTAACCCCCCAAAAATGGTAAATTGCTTCTTTTTCAGCCAAAGAACTGTAGTACTAATCTAAACAACTTCAAAATTCTCTCTACTGATAACACCACCATTGAAAGTGTCCACCACACCAAGTTACTGGGTGTAGTCATAGATGATCACCTTCAGTTTGGTCTTCACATTCAACAAAACATAAAGAAAAGCCATCAGAAACTTGGCACACTTTGCAGAAACAAACACACACTTACCTCTTCTTCCAAAACCACCCTTACCAAAACTTTCCTTCTACCCTCCCAGTTTTACAGTGATCCAATATTTACCAGTGCTATAATAAAGTGGCTAACGTTGCCACCAGCTCAAAAACTAGAATCCATCACTTCTTGTCACTAAAAAAACTAAATTGGCAAGGATTCCCCAACTACCTACTATATACCCAACTTCTAACACTCCACAACATGGTCTATAAAACCCTAACCTGCCCAGTACTAAATAACATCATTACACCTTATAACTCAAGCAGAACACTCAGGTCTGCAGATAAAGAGCTTCTCTCCATATACAGCCCTCTAAGACAGCTGTACAAAGCCTGTACTCCCATTATGTTGTAAAAGCATGGTACTCTCTCCCAGTTACTGTGAGAACTACTACTAACCTACCTGCCTTCAGAACTGTACTGAAACAACACATGATCAACTCTTGGCTGTGTCCTTGCTCTGATCCAGGCTAATCTCTTCTCCAGATTAGACCTGACTGCAACTCTCTCTCTTTCTCCATCTGTACTCTATTCACTGTGTGTAATTTACTTGCACATCGATACTTACTTGAATAGTTACCTTCTGCCTCATATCAATGAACCTGCTTACCTGTAACTCAGGAAATTTGTAGCTATCTGTATAAAGTTTTATTTTTATACCTCTGTATGTACTTGTAACTCATGCAATTTTATGTTATCTGTATAAAGATTGTACATGTCTGTATGTAACTGGAGCTTTTCTCCCCGGGCCTCCACTGAAAATTGGTTCTTTTTGACCCTTTTTGACCCATTTGGACCTTTCCAGTAAACAAATTTCAAATAAATAAATAAATAAACACAAGCATTTAAAACTGCCCTAAAAGAACACCTTTTGGTGAGGCTGAGTGTACTTGCTTCTGGGATAATGACTAACTCTACAAAACTGTAAATATTTCCTGAATTTTGTACTTGACAAAATGTATAAACAGTATGTATCATTGTGTCTATTGTACTCCATACATCTATTGTATTTATTCTCTTCATCTGCTCAAGTCATATTATTCAAAATTATTCAAAATTTTTATCTTGTACATATTGCTTGAATTACCCTTTTATGAGTAACTTACTTCTTTGCATGATAGTTTCTATTTCTGTGTAAAGATTTGTAAGTGGTCTTATGAAAACAGGTCGCGACTGAAAAGAGATATAAGTAGACTAGTTCAATCACTGGTTAACAAATGAAAATACATAAATAAATAAATAAATAAATAAATAAATAAATAAATAAATAAATAAATAAAAGTGATAACAAATGTAGAACTGAGGATGAAAATAGGTCTGAATATGGAAATGCAATGCCCAGATTTCATGGACCAAGAGCCGATATATAGAATTCAATGTAATAAAATGCTTAGGAGTGGAAGTATATCACACAATCAAGTCCTAAATCATGGAATAACCTAACTATTGGGGTTAAAAATTGTGCTCATCATGCATTTTCAGAACAAGACTGGATGAATGCATGGGAGACAGGAAGTATATGCATAACATGTCAGTTTTCAGTATTTGTTGGCCTGCTGAGCTAATGCAGCCAAAGAAACTATAAAACTATCAACTTCCAATATTACTTAACTGCAGCTTGGTCTAAAAAAGTCAGTGTAAAGAAAACTGACTAATTAAATGGTAAAAAATACAGTACTGTTAAATTTGGAAAACAAAGCTGTCTGACAATCTATGTTGGAGACTGCACCCCTTTCTAGATTTAGTCATCTGAGATCTTAGTACCGTCTTTGAGAATTCCCTGCCTTTTGACCACCTTTTCACAAAAGTAGTCAGAATTATTTTCTATCCGGGTCAACAAATATCCAAAGGCATTTCATGTATGGCAAAAGAAGTTATCATCCCTCTCCACTAATCCCTTATTAGACCAGTTATAGAGGACAAAGCCCACTTTGATATGTACTTGTATAAACACAGAGGACTACTCTCCCTTCCACTAATCTCTTATCAGACCAGTTATAGAGGACAATGCCCACTTTGATATGTACTTGTATAAACACAGAGGACTACTCTCCCCTCCACTAATCCCTTATCAGACCAGTTATAGAGGACAATGCCCACTTTGATATGTACTTGTATAAACACAGAGGACTACTCTCCCTTCCACTAATCTCTTATCAGACCAGTTATAGAGGACAATGCCCACTTTGATATGTACTTGTATAAACACAGAGGACTACTCTCCCTTCCACTAATCCCTTATCAGACCAGTTATAAAGGACAATGCCCACTTTGATATGTACTTGTATAAACACAGAGGGCTACTCTCCCTTCCACTAATCTTTGGAAGAACAGGAATGACTTTTGAATATTCTTTTGGAATCCCTGCTTGTGCAGGAGCTCTCTCACCCAAGAGAGATTCTTGACATTTTGAAAAAGACTCTGCAAAGATAAGCAAGTCATCTAAATACAAAAATGTGGATACCCTATGTCCTGCAATGAGCTATAACTGGAGATAGACACTTTATGAAAACTCTTATGCAGTGGATAGTCCAAAGGGTAAAGCAGAGATATGATAATGTGATCCAGACACACAAAACCTTAAGAAACACTCGAAGTCTGGATGAACAGAAATGTGATGATAAGCATTTTTTTAAGTCTAGTGTTACCAGGAAACTTAAAACAGGAAGAAGAGCAACAGGTTGTGAAGTGACATCATTTTGAATTTGGGCACAGAAACAGGTTTAGGAAAAAAAAGTGCCAGAATTGGTCTTCAAGCATTTTCTTTCTTTGGGACTAGGAACATCCTTGAATAAAACCCTTTCCCCACCTGGGAAGAATAAACTGGTTCTATCACTCCTTAGGACAGCACATGATGAAGAACTGTTGGAAACAAAACAGTCTGATCTGCAGGATGAGGAATGATTCCCTAGAAAGAAGACATTTCCACCACTGCCCTCTGTATCCCTGATGAATGATTTTCAGAACCCATCTGTCTGAAACATTCTGTTGTCAAAGAGAAAAATTCAAATTCAGACTTTCTGGAAGAGAAAGAAGGAAGAGTATGAGGGCTTCACAAGGTCTCTTGAATAACTCAGACTTGCTGGAGTGTCCTTGGCTTGGGAAGGTTTGAGACTTCTTTTTGGAACCCCCTTGCCACTTCTTCTGTTTATCTAAATTCTATTGAGACTGTTTCTTCTGTTTTTTGCCAAAACTGGATAAAGAGAAAGAAAATCCCTTGGACAATTTAAAAAAGGAGGGCTGAAAAATCTTAGGGATTCCCTGAATCAGCCCTCCTTTCATCACACTTTTTGATCACCTCTGCAGCAGAGGGGCCAAACAGTAAATCTATATCCAAGGGAGACTTTAAGATCTCATTTTTAACATCATCTGGATGGTTCTGAGAATGCAGCCAAGCAAACCTCTTTAAAACAGTACCAGTGTCCGTAGCCCTGGAAGAGGCATCACCAGAGTCACACACGCAGTGCAAAGTTATTTACAGCAGATGTGTCTTCACAAGAGGAAACTGTAGATAAAACATTGCTCATAGTTTCAGAATATTTCAGAATAAACTTTAACGTAAGAGCCTGACAATTTACAATTCTGAAATTCAAAGTTGCAGAAGTATACACTTTTTCCCATACCTATCCATAATTTTCCATCCTTATTAGAAAGAGTAGGATTAGAATTAACTAAGTGCTTAGCAGCAGAGGAGTCATCTAAGGCTACAACTGGTGGGTCTGGTTTAGGAATAGTGTATAAAAATGTAAAAGACTGAGAAACTTTATACATCCCATCTGCCTTTTTAGAGACAGCTGGCTGACTATCAAGAACATTGCAGGCAGTAAAACACACATTCTCTAAAGGAGATAGGACAGGAGGAATGGGTGTAGGTTCTGGAAAATCCTTCTGTAACAACTCAAAGTATTTTTTTAGGGACTGAGAAACCTCAGTGCTGTCCAACTGAAAACAATGGGACATTCTAGCAATAGTTACAGAGCAAGAGAAAAATCCACTGGCAGAATCAGAATGAGGGCGCTCCTCTGAGTCTGAATCATAAATCTGAGGACAAAACTCTGAATCCATCCCAGCATCTTCCTGCTCAGGTTCAGAATCTTGAATCTATTCATTGAAAGAGGCATTTCTACGTCTTTTACTGGAAACTACTCTACAAGAAGGATTAATAGCCTGAATCAAACCCTGAGCCTGTGCAAGTAAACTACTCCTATTCAAAGAAATTTGAGGAGGAGCAGAAATAGACTTAGTTTTCTGTTTCTTTTTGACAGGAAAAATTCAGCCAACCATGTTACTAATGGCAGCTGCTGCTGAGGGGACCGTAACAGCCACAGAGAAATGGCCAACCCCCATTCCATGGTGACTATAGGTGCTACAACAAAAGGACCTGTGGTAAAGAATGAGTGGTCTGAGGTATGACAAATGGCCACAGCAGAGTGGCATACCTACCACTGAAGAAAATTGCTAGCCTGCTGTGGTAGCAAAGGCTGTTTTCTTAACCTTTTTTTTGGCAGGAAGAAGGACTGACCATGGCAGTGACAATCTGTTCCATGGTCAAGCTGAAAATGTTGCCTCTATCCTGGGGAAAACAAGCAACAGTGCCAGTAAGAATACCACTCCACAAAAGTTACTTTTTAGCAGAAGAAAAAACACAGTAATAAGTGCTTTCAAACAATGAGGCAGCCACACAACTTTAAAATAAATACACAATTTATCCACAGAAAATAGTTTATCATTCAGATAACACTACTCTTAAACTGACAGAAACAATGAGTACTCTAAAAGTATGTTACGGTCTTGAGACAATCCATTAAAATACAAGACTCCTAGCTTTAAAATAACTTTCCTGAAGATGAAAATAATAAAACAACAGTACAGAATAAGAAAATGGAAGTGCTTTTCCCCAAAGGAAACATATCTGCCCAGTTAAGGAAAGCACAAGCCGATCGTCAATCTTCAAAAGCCGCAGAGGAGCATACTCTTCGGTGGCAGTAAAGCTCTGAAGGGCTTCATGCCCAAACTTGTCTTTCAGTCACCTCATCTCAAGCTACTTGACAGTTTGGGTGTGTAGAAGGTGTCCTGAAGCTTTGCAAGTTGGCCGGCTGTTATATCCTTAGCAGGATATAACCCATATAGCTCAGGCTACCGCAGCAGTGATCAGAGTGAACATATACAAGACACATACAACAGTCATGTCAGAGTCACACAAGTTTTTTCCACAGTAAGTCACAGATTGCTTGACAAAATTAGGATAGGTTTCTGACCTGGTGATCTTGGCAGTAAAAATGATGGAAGTAGAGAAATGAAATGCATTCCTTCATACAGATGTAGCTGGAAACAATTTTTGATTGCAAACTATCAGAGTTCAATTAAATATAATAAACACTGTAAATTAAGCAAAATGGAATATGGAAGAAAATTCCAAAGCCTGACTGCCATAGAGGAAAAAAGGCTATGTTCAGGGGCACTGTGTTACAATAACAGGAAAAAAAATGTGATTCGGTTTCATGTCCTTATGCTATACATTTTTGAGTGCATCTGTATACAAAGAAGATTAAAACAGATTTTAAGTAAAGTACACTGCATAAAGCAAACTGGCATTTTTTACAAGCAGAAAACACATATTATAGTGTTCTGGTTTAATAATGACAAATTCCACGAACTCTTAAGTTTTTCCGCTACTCAGTCAAAATTCTAGAATTTTATGATACGTCTGAGAAAAAAATAAAAAAAAATGTTTGAGTTGATTGTACACCTAGTGAATTTTTATTGAAGTTCATATTAGTTGTAGAGCCGAGATAGGGAAGGTCAGCTTTCTTTGAGAAAATACTATGTCATCTGTTGATACTAAACACAGATGTTGCTTTCCCAAAGCATTGTCTGATAATGCCTTGCAATACAGCAATTGCGCAAGCAAGACAATGATAACATATAATAAAAGGAGCAGACCCATAAGTAATAGTTTCAATTTATGAGCAGGATTGAAAAGAGCATTTTATTGAATATGCAGGTTGCATTGCACATTGTCCTGATGCCAGATTTTATTTTAAAATTTACATTACCATCTGTTTTTCTTTCTCATTCTTTAGTTAGTTCAGCTATAATCATGTCTTTTTTACACATTTGCAAATGTTAAGTGACCTACAAAAGCAAAGTCATGGTAGCCTAGAAGATTATGTTTCCTTGGATTTAATGCCTTGATCAGAGCCACAAAGTAGGCAAATTGAGGTTGTGAGATTCAGATTAATTTCTTCATGTTAGTCCAATATGCCATCACTCACACAAAATTTACTTTATGCTTTGTAACTGTCTTGCTGGTGACTGTCAGAGTGGTTGCCACCGGTCAGATACCATTTCCTGACTGAAAGGAATTTCAGATACCTGTCAGAGAATCTGGCTTTGGTGAGCATCTATCAGGTTGTTGTTGTTGCGTCTTTCGGCTTTTCCCGGTTAGGGGGTCACCACAGCGGAACTCCGGTCCGCTAATGATTGGTAGTTGATTTTTACATGCCAAGTTACCAGCCCTGATGCACAACCTTCAACGAAGGTATGCCCATTCATGCATGTCTCCACGCAGAAGACGCTCTAGCTGAGAATTGAACCGGACAGCGTCTTACTGTGAGGCGACAACGCTACTGGTGAGCATCTATCAGGTATTTTATAAAGATTCTTAGCTGCAGTGCTTTCTAAACTTCATTCTCTCCTTTTCCCCCAAGACCTCCTGCACCTTCCACCCCCAAACAATCACTCCAGAGACCCATCCTCCCCCACTATCTACAACGGAATCATATCTCATATCATCCTGCAGGAGAGCTCTCCTCCTCCCAGAGTGAACACCTTTAGTAAATGCATCTTGTCACCTGGCTGAGACTGAGAATTGAGCAGCAGTGGGCATTCAGTCTTGGAGGTTTGGGGGTTTTGACTTATGTGCTTAACCTCTTGGGTGGCTGATATGCTCAGCATATTACAATGCAATACACGTACTGTGGACCTGCTGCTCATTACTGCTTTGCCATTGCCAAGTATTCATCCCTGTGGTATATCTATTGGTGGTCAGTGTTAGTTTCCCGAAGCATCAATAGCCCATATCAGAAGACATAAAATAACAGAGCACTGATATCTGTTTTCCATAAGAAAAGACTTGTCGGTGCCATTTCTATGTGTGTAGCTGCAGCAGTGATTCATTTGTTTTGGGAGATTTCTTCTTCTTGTTTGCACAACCATGGTGCTGGTGTGTATAAGCCTGGGGGGGGCTTGATTCACACATTGGGTATGCATGGGAGCTTTCTACCTGTTATTTTGGTATTTTTGCATTTGTGCTCACTGATGCAGTTTGTTTGCATCTTGTGAGTCAGAGTTTCATAGTGAATCCCATCTATGCCCCTGAGAGCAGCATGCTGTATTCCTCCATTTCAACAGATACATCAACTTTGCAACTAACTAGATCCACGCTGGATGAATGGGACAGCATTAACTGCCCATTTTTACCCTCCCTGTGCTTCCTCTATTGGTCAAGAAGTTTATCAAATCTAGATTGTTTGAGTCATTGTTAGATCTTTATCTCTCTGTACTACAGACCCAGCCCTTTATCATATGCTGTTTTGGATGTGTTTAACTTCTTTCAAGTTCTGTTGGCAGTATAATCTTTTGCTTATCTTGACAGGCAACCCAGGAAGTGTGAATGGTGACCATTGACAGATAATTAATTAACGTGATTGTCTTCAAGCTTGAACATCAAAAGAATTAAATAAAGCTGTAAACATCTGCGGTCTATATTAGAAGAGTGAAAGCTGAAAACAGCGAATGCTCTTATGTCGAACCTAAAAAAGGCAAAACCGCAAAATGTCAAACAACCAGAACAACGATTTTTTTCCCTTGGGCCATTCTTGGGACTTTGCCATTTCCTCCACTGTGGTGCAATCTCAGAGTTGGTATATTTAAGTTGGTGAGGTGTGGGGGGCAAAGCCCCCCCCCCAGTATTTTGTCTTTACATTTTTTTTTCCTTTTTTGAGGAAAAAAAAAATCGCTGTTCCCTGCATTCAACATTTTGTGGTTTCGTTTTTTTCAGTTCGACGTAAGAGAGTTCGCTGTTTTCAGCTTTCGCTCTTCTAATACAGACCCTGGGTTTGAATTTCAGTTTTACTTGCTGTCTTCCATATTGAGATGGTCATATGCACTTTCTGGCTCCATTATTTCACTGTCAGTATAAGCTAGACTGGGATTATGGAAAATGTAAACTACTGATTATGAGATGTTTTTTACAAATATTATGTATTCTGCGTGCCATCATCACTTCAGCATGATTTTTTTTTGCCAGGTTTATCATACTAAAATAGTCTCAGATGATATACTGATTGTTTAATATTTATATATTTTTTTAATGATCATACTAAATATTTAACATTTCTTTATAGTTCCCATAAGCATGGCAGGTAACTTTGAAGGAAAAGCAGGGTACATTTAATTATCAAATGGGTGGGGAAGAAATGAAGAAAAAGGTATTCTTTTGCCAGTTTTCATCTCTTCAAAAGGTGACAGCTCAGGTTTATTATCACTGATATGACTGTGGCATTGTCATTGTGCTGAGCCAGTATTTCTTGTTAGCCTACCCAGTTCAAAGTCAATTCGTCTCAGGGCAAACTATGCCTCATAGGGACTCTTCGTTTTGTAAATGTATTTTGATCTAGACTGCATCCTTACAAAAGTATTATTTACTTCCTGTCTATGGAAATATTTCCTTAACATGTGTAATGATTAAGTTATAGAACAGAGTGGCGATAGATACCTAAAGCTAGTATGACCTGACTTAGTTGTAAATGTATGTATGTATACAACTATTTCTTAAACAGCTGATCTCTATTAAGCACAACATTTTTGTTTTAGATTTACACAGTGTGTAACTGTAGACTAAAAGAATCAAATTCATGACTACAGGATGAAGCCCATTAGTTGTTCACAGCAACTGCTTGTATTATCTTACAGCGAGTCAGCTGGTCTTCTGTCTCTCTTTTCTCTTGGTACTGTATGCTTTGTCCAACATTTGGAAAAATAACTGTTGATTAAATAACTGGCACTACAATTAATGATTTGGTTCAATATAACATTTCTGGAGATCATTACAGTCTCTCATTAGATCTGTGGCAACCAGCTTTACTTCTACACTTTGCTTCTCCTCTTTTAATTTCTCCAAGTCTTTTCGGTTTCTAATACCATGGCAGGAATGACTCCATTTCTGAGTCAAAATATGATTACAATTTTAAAATTGCTATTGTTTCAGTTTTTGATGTTAGCCAAAAGTGCTCTTCTCAGGACCCACACTGTGCTCTCAACTGACTCCTACAATTTATACTGAGTTATGTGTCGGTAACATATCTAAATAAGACTGTAAATTCTTTTTCATGAGACCCATTGCTCCTACTGCTACTGCATATCCTTCTTCCACATTACCCTGATTTCTGCCTACAAATCCTGGTATTTTATGACTTTGTGTCTCTCTGTATGTAAGAGACTGTAATCACTGGGTGCAGCAATTTTAATGATCAATGCTACTTTTGTCTTCTTAGACTACTATATCTGTTTTTCCCGCATCTATTTTTGAACTGCTGGTAATGCATGATCCCATGTTATATAAATGTCATCATTCTCTATAATGCTTTCTGGCTTATGTTTCCAGTGCTTCTCAGCTACTTCAATATTGTAATATTTGCACAATCCCCAATGCAACAGTCTTCCTACATTATTATGCATTTCAATATACAGGCCGTCTGCCATTAGTGTATCACACCCAGCAACAAGATGCTTGGCTGTTTCTAGTTCTGTTTTTCAAAACCTGCATTCATCTGTTTCTCCAACATGTTAAATGGACTTTGTAAACCAATGCATATGTAGTCCACTATCTTAGGCTGCTAATATTAACCTTTCATCTTTTGGTTTAAATTCACCTCTCCTTAACCATTCCTGCATCAGATCATAATCAATATGAGATTGTTCCAGGGGTTTTCTGTACTTGCAACTATATTTATGTTTTTTCCACATTTCTTGCCTTCTCATCTGATCCTTCTGCTTATATACTTTCTTTTTTTAGCACATTCAGTTACTGCTTATGTCTACTTCTGATTTGTTTCCATTCCCACTTGACACCAATATGCTTCTGCTAAACTAAGCAGGGAAGTCATCTTAGATTTGTTCGCTTCATGTTTCAAAACTTTCACTATGTTTGGTTCTGATGAGGTCAGCAGAAATGTATGCAGAAGTATGATTGCAGATTTAGACATGTAATCAGTTTTGAGACGAACCATACCTCCTTCAGAACGAGGAATATATAATCTTAGTATACACTGATTTATTTTCATGTTTCCTGTTCAACTAATCCAATACCATTTGGGGCCAGTCAGTCACCGCAAACTGTGAGTTAGAACAGAAACAGCAAATTAGTTTATAGTTGGACTTTGTCCCTAAATGGCAGGGTTGTTTTCAGTATTCATTGTAGTCTTCTAAAATATTCTTTACTGAGTTTTGTTCACATTTGTTCATGTTTAATTGCGAATTATTCATCATTTACCAAATATTTATACAGTCCTTCCTGCACAAGTTCTTTTATGTTGCATTCCTGCCCCAGGCTGATATTTTCTTGGGGCTGCAGCTTTCCTGTATTAAATGTTACTTTTACACATTTATCAAGACCAAATGACATTCTTATATCATCTGAGAAAGTTTTGCCCACATCCAGTTGTGCTTTCAGCTCCTTATCTAATGAACTATAAAGTTTTAAATCATCCACCAAAGATGAGTAGTCTTTACACTTTGTTGTTGTCTTGGAGCCAAATTGTAACCATGACCTAATCTGTTAGGTAAACAGCTTAATGGGTTAAGAGCAAGACAAAAGATCAGTGGTAACAAAGATTCACCCTGGAATATCCTCCTTTGAATTTTTATCTCTGGGATAATAATTTTTCCTTCATCATGGCTTACCTGCAAAGTGATTTGCCATTGTTTCATGGTCATTGTAATGTAATGTAGGGTGCATCTTATAAATCTGTAGACACTTCTTTATCCATGAATGTAGGATGCTGTCAAATGCTTTTTTGGAATCTATCCAAGCCACACTTAGATTCTTCCCCTTTTTACAATTCTCCTTTATTACTTTATTTAACAACAAATGATCCATTTTTTCCATATGACTTTCTTTTGTTACCATTTTGTTCTACTGCATTGATTGAGTTTTCTTCTAAATGACTGTAAACTCTGTTAGCATCAAATCCAGTATAGAGTTTATACACTGTCGGAAGTCAAGTTATTGGTCTATAGTTTTTAGGATAGCTTGACGATTTACTCTTAAAGAGGATTATTGTTTTTCCTGTTGTGAACCAGATTGATGTCTGTTTAGGGTGTGCATATAAGTAGTTCTTACTTGGAGTTAATCTTCGTGTAAAGATGTTGATATTGTTAGCCAGAAGTTAGGTACTACATCTGGGCCTGGGGTTTTCCAGTTAGCTTTTCTTAATTTTGTTTCAATTTTCCTGCTGGTTGCTTCATCCCATTTCATAGCCTGTACTTTTGAATGTCTTACTGTTTCATTTATGTCTTCTATCCATTCAGCATTTTTGTTATGTTCCACATGGTTTCATAGACATTCTCCAAAATATGTCTATTTCTTCTTTTTTGGTGGTGTTTCTATTCCTTTTGCTTTATTTTCCAGTTCTCGATAACATTTTTTTCGGTCATCAATGCATTGCTTATTTTGTGCTTTCTTTTATATTTATCTACATTTCTTCTAAGTTGTTCTGCCTGCGCTGATATTATTATTTGCATTAGTGTACGATAGATTATATTCTGTTCTAATACGGTGCATTGCTTTTACCACATCTATTTTTTTTAAGTATTTTTGCGATCTATTCCCCCTTCTATACTCTTCTGACAGTTTCTGTAATCTGTTGCTTTTATCGATCTTAATATGTTTATCCATCTAGGTTCATAGGTTCATAGGTGTTTACTAGGCTAACGACCACAAGGGCCTTTATAAGCTTAGCCATGCATCCCAAATCTCTGACAAGTTCTGATAGTCTTGATAAGTGTAAGCATGGGCCTGGTAGATGAACCATTTACAGGTTACCTCTGTATTTCTTCTTCAGATGTCTCCTGCTCTACCTGCTTTTTCTTACTCTGGGAACTTATTGTTCTATCATGCTGTGATATCACCTGTGTTAGACTTCCTACACTAAATCCTTCACTTTGCAGGAATTCCATAACTTCAACTTCTACTTGTTTGACTTCTACTTTTCGAATATTCTGTTCTTTGTTCGCCCTTTGTCTCCTCCCATAGCTGTGTCTTGATGTAGCTTTATTTTAAGTTCATAGGTTCATAGGTAGGTACTAGGCTATCTGCCCAAAGGCATTTATAAGCCTAGCCGGAATGTGTTGGCTTTCGCCGCCCCCCTTAGATTAGTTCCCTGTGCCTCTGTCCAGCAGAGCCACTGAAGTGATCCCAGGGGTAAACTTTCTGTTTCCCATCCACTCGTCAAGGTTTCTCTTGAAGAGTGTTAGTGAGGAGCTCTACCTAATGTAGATTGGAATCTTGTTCCAGAGCATGGGGAAGTCTCTGGGACAGGAATCTATCCCTCCAGCACATCCTATTTATTGTTGTGGTGAGGTTTAGGTCCTTAGAGCATGTGGCTTGAGGGGATATGGCTTTCTTTAGGTGGAGCATGTCCATCAATTTTGGGTTGGACATGGCCTTGTATGTCAGGCAGAGACCACCTCTGAGTAGGCGGTATGCAACCGAGTACAACTGGAGTTTCTTCAGTCGAGTTGCATAGGGCATCTGTTTGAGGCCAGTGATCCTCTTGGTGTGGTACTTCTGTGGTCTTTCCAGCTGTTGCAGGTGTCTTGTAAGGTACATCCCAAATGGGGCATTGTACTCTATGATGGGTCTGATGAGTGAGGCATAGAGGGGCACAATGACCTCTTTTGATCTGGATGCAGGTGATTAGGTGGGCCACATAGAAGGATTTTCTAACCACTTTGGTAATGTGATTATCAAAGGAGAGATTACTATCTACTTGTGCCCCCAGATCCCTTATTACATCTTCTGTATTTAGGGGGTTACCACCTATGTGGTAGTTTATGGGTACTTTGTTTTTTCCAAAGGGGTTGACAATGCACTTTTTGGCATTTAGCTTGTGGCCATGGTTTTGACACCAGGAATCTGTCTCAGTGAGACCCTTTTGGAGGATGTCTGTGTCAGCCGGAGAGTCAATTATAGCCCCTAGTTTGCAGTCGTCTGTGAACTTGGTCAGCCACAGTCCTCCTGCATTTATCTGTACTTCTGAGAAGTATATGCCGAACAGGAGGGGTCCTAGGACTGAGCCCTGAGGAGCGCCATTTGTAACCGATTTAGAGTCAGACCTAGCTCCCGCAAGCTTATCATGCGGGTTCTGTCTGTGAGCCAGTTGACAACCTATCTCGTGATGTATGGGTTTATGTTCAGGCTGGTGAGCTTATCTATAATACCAGAATAGGGAAATGGTGTTGAAGGCCTTTGCGAGGTCTAGGTAGGCTGTGTGGACCACCTTTCCCTCATCTATAGCCTTGGTAAGTGTCTAAAAGAAGTCCACCAGGTTTAGGTGGCATGATCTGCCCTTAACAAAGCTGAACTGGGTAGGGTCTAGTGTTTGCAAGTTCCAATGTCTCTGTTAATGAGATCCATGATGATGCGCTCCATAGCCTTGCAGACCAAGCTAGTCAGGCTTATAGGGCGATAGTCTGTTGCGGCTCCAGCTTTGTGGAGTGGAATAACCATTGCTGTGCATCATTGTATGAGCACGTAGCCTATGGAGAGGCTGAGTTTGAACAGTTTGTTTAAGTGAGGGGTTAGTTCATCTTTGAGCTCATGTAGGATGCAGCCTGGGACACCGTCTGGTCCCACTGATGCTGTGTTTTTGTCTTTGGAGAGGGCTGTTTTGACCTGAGTGTCTGTGATTTCAGGGGCACTACATTCTTCTGGTATGGTTATGGGCCCTTTTGGGGGTGAGAGGGGGGTGAAGTTTGCACTGAACCTGTCTGCCAGGATGTTGGTGATATCGGTCGGTTCAGTGTACTTTGTGCCATTCTGCACTAACTCCGAGCAGATCTGAGAATTGCTACTTAGATTCTTGACATAGCTAAAAAATGCCTTGTGGTTATCTTTGGAGTCCTTGGCAATTTTTCTTTTGAAGCTAGCCTTGGATGATTTTATGAGGGATCATAGTTTCTTGCTGATACTGATCTGGGATGTCTTCCCTTCTTGGGATTTTACTTTTTTCTGTACTAGTTTCCTCCTTCTATTGTATAGCTTGTTTATGGCAGGGGTCTCCAGACTGGTTTCCTTTTCTTGGAGGAGTGAGTCTTGGTTTTGCTTGGGATAGCATGATCCATGCATTCTTGTAGGTGCCCGTAGACTGCATTAGTAAAGGATTTTGCAGCTTGGGCAGTGTTATCCTTTAGCGTGGGGGATTTGAAACTTTTCACCTCAGTCTTAAGTAACGTGAAGTTTGCTTTTGAAAAGTTTTTCACGGTGGTTTCATTGACCAGGGGTGGGAGCGGAATGTGGATATCCAGAGTGATTAGTTTATGGTCAGATCTAACCTGCGAGGAGTTGACCTCCAGTGTGGAACACCAGTTGCCCATGTTGGTGATGACCAGGTCCAATATGTTGTCACCTGTGGTAGGGGTGTTTATCAGTTGATCCAGGGCATTTGAGTTTATAAATTCTTGGAAATGTTGGGCAAGGGAGTTAGTATGTGAGTAGTTCTCCTAGTTAATGTTTGGGTAATTGAAATCACCCAGTATCAGGGTGTTTGGTAGGACCTTTATGTTTCCCAGTGTTTCCAGAAATGCGGAATGGGGTCCTGGGACATGATGGGTGATCTGTTACAAGCTACAATTTGAATTGCAGTTCCCCACATGATTTTAATGAAATGGGATTTTGCACTTTCTATGCGTCTGTTGAAACATGACCTTACTTGTCCCATTTAGTAAAATCTGTGAAACATTTCCAGTGATTTCCACAAAGTATGGACAGAAAATGTATTCAGAAGGTTGAGTTTGGGATGAGTGGGTGGGAAGGGTATCTAAAAAGCTGACTGATTTGTGGAAAGCAGGTACGAATTCAAATGTTTTAGTGAAGGGGAAACTATCAAGGCAAGTAAAAGACTCATGATCTTTTTCAGGGAATAAAGATCTGGGCATAGCTATATGGAAAGAAATCAGAGAGGAGTTGCAATGAGAAACATTAGAATGGTCCTGTGGAAAGAGTATAAGAACAAAATGGATAAGTGACGGGGGGGTAGGAAAGGATAGGTCAGCCCAATGGCATAAACTAACATGAGATTCTTAAAACAGTCAAGACTACAGGAGTATATGAGATGTATCCCAAAACGTGAACATATTCTAAAGAGGTACTGGTAGCAACATTAGCTATTATTTAAAAAAAAAGTAGGGATTGGGTGCTTTAGTTGGCCAAAGAAGAGTGGCTGCACTACAGCAAAGTAGGAAGTGGCATGTACAGGGCAACCTCCTATATAATCTCCGTGGCACGTGATAAGTATGTAACACTATAGTACATAAGCTCCCATGATCCTTAATGGAGAAACTGGTGCAACATCTGCAGAAGGGAGGAACTGTAGCCATCTTTGAATTCCAAAGCATCTAAGTGCTTAAGCATCACTCTTTTACATAGATTGTAAAAATGCATTGGATACATTTTACAGACTACATGACTAGGCAGATGTGTTTGAGGTAGAATAGACAGCTGCATCCCACCAAGATGATAATACAACTGCTACTTACTGTTCTACATTAGACTAGGGTAGATAATATACTATTGCACATGGCAAGTCAGTAGATAATATGCAGTCTCATGTGGCAGGCCAATAGACAATAGGCTATTTTGTGTAGCAGATCAGTAGACAATATACTGTCCCATCTGGTAGGTTAACAGAAAATATGCAGTTCCATATGCAGAGTCAGTAGATAATATGCTGTCCCATTCCAGTAAATAAGATGCTTTTCTAAAATGCATGCTGCTCCACATTGGAGGTCAGCGGATATTATATTGTCTCATGTGGGTGTACAGTGGGTAGATAAGATATTGTCCAACATGGGAGGTGAGAAGATAAGGCTCTGTCCCACATGACAGATGGGTAGAAGAGATACTTTCCCATGAAGGATGAATGTGGATTATATGCATTCCCACAGTGGAAGTGGGTAGTAAGGGTGCTGTCCTATGGGGAAGTGAGTAGTTAAAATATTGTTCCATCTGGGCTGAGTGTAGACTATATGCTTTCCCAGAGGGAAGCAGTTAGACAGGATGCTGTTCTATGGGCACTTTGGAAATGAAGATGCTACTCCATGTGGGAGGTGAGCAGTTAAAATCTTGCCCAGTGTGGGCCAAGTGTAGATCATATGCTTTTCCACCATGGAAGTGGGTAGTCAGAACGCTGTCCTGTGCGGAGGTGGGTAGTTAGGATGCTGTCCGATGTGGGCTGATTCTAGATTATATGCTTTCCCACTGTGGAAGTATGCAGTCAGGATGCTGCCCTGTTGGGAGATGGGTGGTTAGGATGCTGCTTCATGGGGGAGGTAGGTTGAGGAGATGTCATCGTATGTAGAAGAAGGCTACAGAAGATGCTAACCCATATGGCAGGGTATAAAGAAAATGTTGTTCCATGCAAATCATGGGAATTTAAGAAGCTGTCCTATATGGAAGATGTGTATATAAGCTGAGCGGAATGACATCATGACTACAGATCAGATAACCAACTTAAGCCAGAGGCCAGGGCAATGGAAGAGCTCACTGGGGAAGACTGGGAGTGAGGGAGTGACACTGGCAGGTCCGTTCCAGGAGTAGGGACAAGTGTGTATCTCAATGCAGGAGCGACACATGTGACTTACAGAACAGGAAGATACTCTGTGTGAGAAGGCAGATCTGGGTGCATAAAACTGCCAGGAACAGCTCGGCTTTGTAGTCTAGCATTAAGGGGATGCAGAAGTTTATATCAGTGTAGGGTCTGACCACAATGGAGTATAGAGGAAAAATCTGCAACAACTGCGGATGACACCCTATTGTGCCAGACTATGATCTCCTATTGCCTGTGTATGGGATGGGGTTGTGAGGGATATTCCCTTCTGGGAAAAAGAGGCCCTTGATGAGGTTATATAGGGGCTAATATAAGCATGACATGGAAGAATTATATAGGGGCTAATGTAAGCATGACATGGAAAGAATTATATAGGGGCTAATGTAAGCATGACATGGGAAGAATTATATATGGGCTAATGTAAGCATGACATGGGAAGAATTATATAGGGTCTAATGTAAGCATGACATGGGAAGAATTATATAGGGGCTAATGTAAGCATGACATGTGAAGAATTATATAGGGGCTAATGTAAGCATGACATGGGAAGAATTATATACGGGCTAATGTAAGCATGACATGGGAAGAATTATATAGGGTCTAATGTAAGCATGACATGGGAAGAATTATATGGGGGCTAATGTAAGCATGACATGGGAAGAATTATATAGGGGCTAATGTAAGCATGACATGGGAAGAATTATATAGGGGCTAATGTAAGCATGACATGGGAAGAATTCATTGATCAGTAGATTGAAAAGGGAAAATTGATGGTCAGAGGATGGGTAAGGACAAAAAATAGTATGAAAAAGAAGACAAGAAAGTGGTTGAGTTAGTTGAAAGATTGCAGAACTGAATGACATCCACTACTAAGGTGGAAAGGGAAATGAGTTCTATACTGTCCTTCTGCTGTTGTTACTTCACTTTGTTTTCAAAAATAGTAGCACCAAAGGTTAGCAATTAAATAATTTTTCCAGTATTTCTTTCTTGGTTGAACAATTGAAATAAGATCATCTGTCAACATTCATTATGATAAATAATCAGATCTCAAATTCAGTATAACAACATTTCTAAGGTTAGATTCAGACATAAATGTGTGACAGTAAGGAAATTATTTGCAAATCATAAATGGGAAAAATCATAGCAAAAACAAACAGAAAAATATGGAATTTTGTCTGATCATCAACACGACTTCAAATAAGTTATAAGTATTATGAATGTGCACTGTCTTCTTGTTGGCCTATGCATAACAATATGAATCTAGGACAGTTTATAGGTGCTAGTCTCATTGCCTTAACAAAGGCTTTTGATATTGTTAATCATACATTATGAATTAGCATCTTGCGTAATGTTGACTTTTTAGACAGCTAAATGAAACATTTACCTGACTGTCTTTGTAACAGAAAATGTTAAGTTAGGAAATTCAGTTTTAAAACAGTCCCTTTTCTGATATGTGTTCCCCTGCCCTCGGTTCTTGGCTTCCATTTATAAAGAAGCTTTTTTGGGAACCTTTCACTTTCAGTTTTACTTTACGATAATGATACGATTATCCAGAAATGCTCTTTAGAGGTTAAGACTTTGAAAAACACACTTATGTTTAATGCCATATCTTCATAGGTGGAAGAAAGACTTTTATTAAGGAAGTAGGCCATCTTATCACAAAAACAGCTTGAATTAGATACTCTGTTTGAAATGGTACTCAAAGTGTCTGAGGAAATGAATATCCTTTTATTATATACTTGAGACAAGGACTATTGAATTGAGCAATAAATGAAACTACATGTCAAAATGTGGAATGCTGATATCATTAATGCAAATGCACCAAATACCAAAAATCCCTATCATTCTGGACTCAGGATCAAAATCTAATATGAAATTGAAGTGGGAGGGCAACTTCAGACATTCTGAGTTTTGACATTTAGGATTTTTAAGGGCTTGACTTGACATTCTGGGTCACAAGCATGTAAAAGACGGTTCTACTTTATGTGCTCGAAGTCCGAGAATATCGAATACGATATTCTTGACATGAGTACACCGAAAGCGCAAAACATTGAAAATGTAAACAGAAATCTCCATAGGTGGAGATTTCCATTTACTTCAGGGTAGTGCGATCTCGGAGTTGGTATATTTAAGTAGTGGGGGTGTGGGGAGTGCAGGGGGGCTTGCCCCCCTGCCTACACTAGTTTAAATTTTTTTTTGTGTATTTTTTTTTTGGACTTCGATTGTTTAATAGTTTGATGCATATGGTTCGATCCATATGCATTCGAGCTATTAAACTTTCGAGGTCCTAAAGTAGACCCGTAAATGTCAACCATGTCTGTCATGGGGCCATATCTTTCATATACTCTCCATGCAGTGATTTGCAGGTCATGTACTTCCTTACCTAATATAATCACAAATGCGGTTAATGCCCCTTGAAGACTGAAGATTCCCGTCAGCACCAACATCTGTCACCAAAGTGCATTTTCATCCAGTCAAGCTGGCCTGATCCCATTTATTAAAGTTACCAAAGTAAAAAAAGTGGGTGGCACAGTGATGCAATAAATAATATTGCTGACTTGGAGCCCTTTGTTCTCTGGTTCAGTTCCCGCCTGGGGTACGTTTTCTGTGGAGTCTACATATTATCCTTTTGTCTGTGTGTGTTTCCTCCAGATACTTGGGTTCACTCCCAGATCTCAAATATGAGCTGATAGTGGAACTGATGAACTCTGAATTGGCCACAGGTATGTGTGTGTCATGTGATGGACAGTCCCACCCAGGACAGAGCTTTCCTTTGCTGTGTGCCCATTGAGCACTCAAATAGGCTCTGGCTCCATCATAGATAAAGTGAATATCGGTTAATAAAATAATGAACCGAAATGCTAGTTATCAGAATAAAAAATGTAATGGGGTTAAAAGAGGCTGAAGAGTTATTAATTCTTGAGGTGATTTTCTTTGGAAAATGAGTAGTGCTTCAAATATTTAGGGGTTCTCCTTGGTACTACCATTCCAGTGGTTCCACATACTGAAAGTATTCTAGAAAAAATCTCTAAGAAACTTGAATTACATTATAAATTTTCCATACACTCATATCAGATGCAAGAATAACTGCTAATCAGGATACATTTATATATTAATTGGACTTATGCTCTTCTACTCACAGCTAGTACTTCTGGACATATGTCTCAACTTCTGTGTCCCGGAATTGTGAACAAAGCCGAAAACAAAGAAGGAACAAAGGATCAAAAGCAAGATCAATTTTTAAATATTAGTCTAAGTCACTTAAATAGTTAAGAGAAAAACAGATTTTGCATCAACATGCATTTTTTGAATAATAACAACTATTAAACTTTAATGTCTGGCATTATTGACTCACCATAATCCTCAGTGATTTATCAGAATATCAAATATTTTATGAGGGACAAGGGAAAATTATGACGCAAAATCAGGGGCATCCTGCAAAATCAGGAACAGCTAAGAAGTATGCTTGTAGGGAAAACAATGTCACCCTTTGAAATCTACCTAAAACATGTTGCTTCATTCTACTTATTGCAAGGAGAAAATATCACTATTTATCCACGAATAAAGCAGGATGATTAACAATAAAAGGAAGTCGATTTACTATTTTATGCCATTGTTTATCCATGAAGAAGGCAGAATAAATAACAAAAGAATATGTAAATTTATTATTTTATGCCATCCTTTGCAAACTGCAAATTATAAATCATCTCACACTTCTTGTAATGAAAATAAACAGTAACAAGATATCAGGTATGATCTTGTTCACTTAGGGTAAATATTCTTATCAGGTCTGTTTCTAGATCATACCTGATATCAGACTAAAGAAGGGAGAGTGTTCTTTACCAATATTAGCACCACCCACCCTGAGTAGTCTTTCAGCATTAGCAGCTCAGAGAAATGGAGACAATTCAGGTCAAGGCTTATTGTTTTTTTTTTTATGACAAAGCCATTTGGGGTCTACAAGTGTGTGCATGCCAGTAGCTCACAATACACTTGCTGACTGCCACTTGCTCTAAATGGCAAATGCCCTAATTCCTACTAGCCTAATCCTACTTATTTAGCTTGCCCTTCTACCACCTGAGCTGACTGAACAACATAGCCCTAAACCTAAAGCTCCCACCTGGACCCTAACCCTAACCATATCATTCCCTTTCCACTTCTTAATCCTAAATCCCTGACTGATGCCTAAATGTAAAACTCCACTCCCCCCAAAGCTAAAGTCATCTCCCTAAACCTAAAACTCCAGTCCCCCCTTCAGAAATCAAATGTCCTCAATTATGCTCTAAATCTAAAAGTCCACTCCCAATACCCAACTGTAAACTTCACTTCCACCTCCTTATCCTAAATTCCTTTCCTACTCCCTAAACTTAAAACTCTCCTCCAGCTTCCAAAACATAAAGTCCCCAAGTGCTTGTATCTCTAAACTACCCTGCCTACTTCCTAACCTACTACAATATTTCTTAAACTTAAATCCCATTCCTGATTACTGCCTGAAGCCCAAAACTGCACTCTCACCACCTTCCAATCTCTCCCTGTGGCTGCATACTAACTTTGCTCAAATTTGGCCACTGTGTTCTGGTGAGATACAGCCGTTCTTCTCTCTCCACACAGCTGCTATATTTTGACTGATAATATAGCTGAGTTCAAGAGTGATTGGCAGACTGTAAAAGCTACAAGAAGACATGGAGTCCCTGATTGTGAGACAGTTGTCTTCGGGCAGACCCAGCTGATTGTCCATGTAGATGGACACCATCTTTTATGTGAAACACTTTCTCAAAATAATAACTATATAACAAATGAATATGATTATAGTTGGTAATGTCTCTGTCAATTAAAAGCTATGATTGCTATTACACATTTAATTGCATTTAACAGTTTTAGTAGTTTTTCTGTTTTCTGAATACACTGAATTTATGCATGAGTTTTAGCTGTTTAATTTAGTAAGATTAGAGTGTGAAGCCCACCGGTCCACCTTGCTCAAGTGTAATAAACCTATTATGACCCCTGTCCCTAACCCTATCCCTACATGTGTAATATGCAAAAATGTGGTGTAGCAGCTCTGAGGAGACAGACGAACTGTTGCATCTCATGCGAACACAGTGGCCATATTTCACCAAAGTTAGTATGGAGCCACAGGAGAGACTGTGAGGTGATGGGAGTACAGTTTCAGACTTCAGGTAGTAATTGGGAGTATACACACACACACACACACACACACACACACACACACACACACACACACACACACACACACACACACACACACACACACACACACACACACACACACACACACACACACATGTTTTTTTTTTCTCCTGAGACTTGTAGCTCAAGTGGGTCATTTTTGGATTAATAGATTTGATAAACTCAGATATCTTACATTAGAGAGATAGAGTTGATTGTTTTTTATTTATTTCTTTCTTAACTTAGTAAACTCACTGATTACAAGTGCCTCTTTTTAGACTGACCCTGGAGCTCTGCCTAGTTAACTGTTTTGCAGCATGTAAATGGATACTAAAAGGCTTAAACTCCTGACAAAGCAAGTTAGCAGTTTATAGCCTTTATAAACATCTTCCAGTAATGAGATAACAAAATGACAACTGACCCTAAACATAATATTGAAGTGCAAGGCAGTATGGCAGCAAACGCAAATTTTCCAAATACTTAGAAAATCAAGCAAAATCAAGCATTTTGGGACTGGACCTCTAATAAACAATCAAATGTAGCAAAAGTAGCATAAGTATCAGTCAGGAGGTATCATGGTGTGACCCATTTTGATAAGCTAGTTATATATCAGAACTGGAAGGCTTCTAGGAGTGCCCATAGTATGGTAGAATACAGGTGGGATGTTGCTATACCAAGTACTTTGGGCTACATTTAACTTTTTATAGGTTTTTGTTTTATAACCAGGAAGTCTTCTGCCAGCAGCAAAGACAAAACAGATACCATCTATCAAAGATGGAAAATGGTGGTGTCAACAAATGCATTACAGTGCTGTTATAAGCATTATCTATTCCCAAGAGAGGAGTTGAGGATGCCTGTGACAGAGATTTAAGTACTTAAGGGCATACATAATGTGCAAGATGGTTCAATTTTTCAAAAAAAGAGTGTAAATCAACAGGAACAATGTTTTATGTTGGAAGGATATGAAGCAATTAAAGCAATTTCATTTTACTGAAAAGCAGACAAGAGGAGAAAAGCAGTTTAATCAGGAATTCACTATAAGCTACTGTTTGTTGCAGGTGCTATCTGGGAACTCCAGGCTGTTAAATGACTTGTTCATAGGCCTGTATTATACAAAGTGAATACTACAGAATTAAAAGTCAAATCTCAGGACTAGATTCATAGATTATTACTAACATTATGGTCAAGGAGGTCAATGCGAAGAATCAGCCACATCACCTAGAAGACTATCAGTGCCCTCCATTAAGTAAATTTACCAATATACACCAGGTGAAAAAGTACTGCTGTTTGCTGTAATATTATACAATAATGCTTTTGAGAAAGGAGGTGGACATTTAAAAAGGAAATGTGATAGAATTAATATTAAAGTGTTTCAGAAAATGGACCAAAAAGTAAGTTACAGGACAAGGGAATCTATAATAATGCAACTTCTTCTTTCGGCTTTTCCCGGTTAGGGGGTCACCTGTCTGCTCATGATTGGCAGTGGAATTTTACAGTGTTGAGTTGCCAGCCCGGTGCCCAACCTTCCACAGAAGGCACACACACACACACACACACACACACACACACACACACACACACACTCACACCTAGGGCCAATTTAGAGTGTCCAATCCACCTACTGCATGTCTTTGGGATGTGGGAGGAGGAAACCAGAGCACCCAGAGGAAATTCATGCGACCACAGGGAGGACATGCACACTCTGCACAGAAGGCACCCCAGCCGAGGATCAAACTGAAGAACCTCTTGCTGTGAGGTGACAATGCTAACCACTGCACCACCATAACAATGCAACTGGTAAGGAAAAAAAGACAAACTCTGAAAAAAAGTGTTACTTATTCCTTGTCTTGCAGCTTCTGCTTTTCTGTACAGTTATTAAGTCCAAATAAATGCATTAATATCAGCACATTTTCTAAAACAGCTAACTTCAAACATAAACAGATATAGATATTTTGCTCTGAATCTACTACAAAATACTTGGAATATTCTGGGCCCTCCTATCTCTGTGAGTTAACTGCTTGTTTTATATGTAATTTTCACTGTCAGAAAGTCCTAATTGTCATGTTTGTAAAAGAATCTACCAAGGTATAAAATTAAATAATTTAGCAAATGCATTTCATGAAAAGTAAAGCAGGTATCAAAAAAGCCTACTACAATATGTTACCTTGAAAAGCAAATCCACTTTTCTTGTTGCCTGACTTTAAAAGTGTTGTTATTCTTTTGTCACTATGATGGCTTGACAGCAGCAAAATACACATATTTAGTCAGAGAAAACTCTAATGGAACTCAGAGAGCTGCTAACTATAAAATGTATATTTTCAACAATGCCCCAGGAGAGAACTCACTAGATCTTGCAGACGACATAAAAATAAAAACAATGAATCACAGACAAAGCTATCAGCATGGTTATAGCTTATCAACTTGGAAAAAGCTTTTATTTCTATTCTGTGCAAAAGGTAAATTTCACAGGGGTGATTGCGGGCTGGGTCAAGGTTAATCTTAAGAGGTTAAGCAATCTGAATTTGTGCAAAGCACTGAGGTAAGTCAAAAGCAGCCATATTTCCCAATCCAGCAATAGTGTTTAAACTGACATTTATCATATATAAAGTACCAAATCCCTATAAAGGGATTATAAGTGACCTAGCCTTGTTATGAAGACATTTAATAACATGTTTTGAATGTACTAGCTACAGAACTATTGGCCATGTTTAGCAAAAGGATACTTCTGAATTGCATTAGTGAATATATGACACTGTATTTGCATATACGCACTAGAGAAAAAAATGGCCTTCTCTGTCAAATCATTTGTATGGTATATCCTCATATTAATAAAGTTTGACTTTTTGACCTCCTTGTCCTCACATTAATCTGGTTTTATTGTTTTTGTGCTAAACGTTAATGTGGAATTTCTACCAAATTCCAGGTTTTCACCAACTGTAACTTCATCTATTCTTTTGCTGTCAGCAAATACCACGTCACAGTAATGTCACTACTAATGAGTTTATGCAATATCTGTCCGACTACTGACTTCCATGCAATACACTCTGACTCATTGCCTGGACTGATTTGGAATGTTTGAGTCTATGTTAGGACTGATAAAGGCTGCCAAAAGTATTTCCCCACTAAGTGTCCTTATGTGAACAGATTCCACTGCTACTTGATCTGTTCTCCTATCTGTTTTGGAGATAAGACTTTTCATACTATATGCCAATTGAATGATACATTCATTGCATGTCGATTGCTGGATGTATACTATGACTGATGTACTTTACATGGGTTCCCGATGAATGGCAGACTTTAATCCAGTAAACCTGTCTGGGACCTCCTGCTACGTTTGTCCTGGTTCTACGTTCCCTCCTTTCCTTCTACGTATTTGTCCAGGTGCCTTTTACCTTTCTGAAGAGTGACATTTCATCAACATTCTATCAAAGCAGTCTAGAATTCCAGAGGCACTACCGCCCTCTTTGTAAACTAATGGTTTGAGATGTTGGGCTTATCTTCTACCCCCTTCTTCTCCACATTCATTGTTATATGACTCAGAGTTATCATGTTTAAATATGAGAACTTACTAGATACTTAGACATTAACTTCTTAGTGTGCAACTACATCTCTTCTGGGCTGCACATAATCTGCTTTGGATTGCTGTTCTGTAATGTCTCGATTATCTGCCTATTGTGTCTTCAGTCATTGAAATATATCTCCAGTTACCTCTGGTACTGCACTATTCACCTGCTTATTGTGTCATTTGCTGTAGATGTCTTTTATAGAATACACTCACATAAGGAAGGCAACCTGAGTCGTTACATGGAATTCAGTTCTGCAGACTCTATTTAGCTGACATTTGGATTACTGATGGAGACTGTGTTTCTTGATTGGTCTGGAGGGTTAACATCTATACATTACACTTTCATGTGGGGGAGGACTTTGTCCGTTTCATCTCCTATTTGTATTTAAGAATACTAAGGACAGAATACATTTTCTCTCATACACTGTACCTAAAACAATGCAACATTTAAATGTAAATGCTCTGATTCGGTCATATGTACCAATATTTACTGTGTTTAACTAACACCTCAGCAGGTATCTGTATGTTTTTCACCTCAAAGATCATATTTTGTATTCTTTTAAGTAAGTCTATTACCACATCAGAATAACTGATTACGATGACTTACCATGGTAACATCCCATTGTCCTTGAGCGGGATGTAGTCGAGGACTCCCTATTTAAGGGATTTGCAGCTGTTCTTGCCAGCAGAATCATTCAACAGGCACATCGTCCCTCCCTCCCAACTGTTCATTCAGGGTCAGGCAGCAGCCTTACAGCTTCACCCCCCCCCCCTTGGAGTTGCCCTGTTCTTGTTCAGTGGTCTCGGGTCTTCTCAAATTGATCCCAGATTTGACTGGTGGACACATCAAGAGGTATGTGGCTTGTAAGTATTAGTTAAATGGGTTTGCCAACAGGTCTGTGGTAGCAGGAATACACACCTATACACCAGGTTTTCTTTGAGGTGGCAGTTGGAACAGGCAGATGTACATCGGCTGGCTTCTGGTGATGGTTTGATGGTATTAGTTGATATGTTGCATATGAATTACTTATGGCATCACTTGTTTGTCCCTGTATGTTATATAATGAAAGTTTGCAAAGTCAGTCTGGTGTTTTATGACTTGGCTCAGTGGACAACTTATGCTATTTTGTAAAATTCTTATTAATGTTCTGATTATGCTCAGTCATTGTTTTACTATCTGTAGTAATTGTATTTACTTCTCATGAGATCAAAGGAAAAAAAAGTTTCTAGATGATCAGTACACACACCTGTAACAAACAAAAATACAAAGAACATATGCAGCCTGAAAAAGGGTCAGCAGCAATATCTGTATTGGCCATTTTGACAAGTGGGCAGCCATTTATCAGCTGATCCACACAATCCATAATAGTCACACTGGTGACTCGGTTGGTCTATTTAGTATGACAGTTATTATAAGATGGCCCAGAGTTATACATTGCAATGTGTAATAACCACTAAAAAATCTGCAGGAATTGTGTCAGACTATGTGACATTATTGCTGTGAGCTTCAGAAATAACTGCAATGGCAGATAAGGTTTTGAAGATTAGCATGACAGCAAAAACTCTCTAGTCTGATAAAGATTTTGACACAAATCCTGTGCTATTGTTTGAAAAACAAACTTGTGATTTTTCTCTAACCCCTTAACTTTACTTGTCAGTTAGGATATGAATGTGCTTTCTGAAGCAGCAACTCTTATTTCATAGTCAGTTCTGATGCACCACTATGATTGTCAGATGCATGCATTTCACTATATCTGTAGCCTGTAATTCTATAGACGTTTGAGTCCTGTACTGTAAGTGAAGGAGGAAAAGGGTGATACCGCCAGTTTGTTGACAGAATGTTTTCACTCTCTTTGAAAGGCACAACACGGTGACAAAAGTTGCCAGGGGATTGCGTACAGTTTTGCTGACTGTGCAAAACCTTTGTTTCATAAAGCAAGATAATATTATTTAGGTTTTAGGATATGTACAGACTGTTACTTTGAAGACTATGATATTTATGTGTGTGATAGGTTACATGTTAGATACGGTGATAGTATGTCATGGTTGCTGCTTGCATATCATGATGTATATTACTCTGTAATATTTGATTGCTGCATGTATGCTATAATTTGTTTTGTGTATTTTCATAGGTTCATAGGTAGGTACTAGGCTATCGGCCCTGGGGCCTATATAATACTAGCCAAAAAGGTTCCCTGGCTTTCGCCACCCAAGGAAATTATTTTTCTGTGCCTCTGTCAAGCAGTGCCGCAGAAGTGATCCCCGGGGTGAATTTTCTATTTCCCATCCAGTCGTCAAGATTTTTTTTTAAAGAGGGCCAATGAGGAGCTTTGCTTGACATGAATGGGTAGTTTGTTCCAGAGTATGGGAAGTCCCTGGGACAGGAATCTATCCTTCCAGCATGTTCCGTTTATTGTGGTGACAAGGTTTAGGTCTCTGGACCGTGTGGTTCAGAGAGATTGGGATTTCTTTAAGTGTAGCATGTCCAACAGCTCTAGGTTTGACATAGCTTTGTATGTTAGGCAGAGATCACCTCTGAGTAAGCAATATGCGACAGAGTAGAGCTGGAGTTATTTGAGATGGTCTGCGTATGGCATCTATTTGAGGCTAGTAATCCTCTTAGTGAGGTATTTCTGTGGCTTTTCCAATTGTTGTAGGTGTCTTGTGAGATACATGCCAAATGGGGCATTATACTCTATAATGGGTCTGATGAGAGATGAGTAGATAGGAACAATGACCTCCTTTTTTCTAGAGGAGAACCCTTTTGTGATGAGATGTGCCACATACAAGGATTTCCTGGCTATTGCGGAGATGTGGTTACATTTTTGTGTAAATGTATACTGCCTGTACCTATTTACAACAGGATAGCTCAGGTCATGGCTGAAAAGGATTGAGAGACCAGTCCAGACCCTCAATTAACAAACAGCAGGCAAGCAAGTAAATAAATAAATGATTTCTCAAGCCGATGGTCATTAGACTCGATATGAAGCTTTGTGTTTCTAAAGTATAGCCAAATACTCCACTCATGCTGTGCTGAAGAGGTCACTAAAAAGGCTAAGACATGTGTGCCCACAGCTACTGAAGATTGGTTTTATTGGTCTGAATGTACCCATAAAGACTTAAAAAGTAAAAAAAAAAAGTTATGGGCATTCAGAAACTATGAAGGTGAAACATTTTATGTCCTTAACGGGTCATTTAAGTATATCCCATGGGCCTCCTTTACAGGAGGTTTAAGGTATTACACAGTGAAAACTCTTGCTGGACTGTTTTTTTCTTGCCATTTTTACTGAATTGTTTGCTTGTGTGACCTTTTTACCCTTTGTTTTATATATATATATATATATATATATATATATATATATATATATATATATAAAGTTTTATCTAACACACTTTTCAGCTAATCATAAATCATCTAAAAAATTAATCTAATACACATTTAATCTAAAATGCACTTAGTCAAACCACATTACATCTAAAGCTTCATATACAGTAAATGCTCCTCCAAAACTTCTTTCTTTCCTGCATCCCCCTCCCACACTACCCTTAATTAAATATTTTAACTCCACAGTTGCACAACTGCAGAGAAAAGAGAAAACTCACACAGTGAATCACAGTACTCACTTCTAGACACAGCAACTTTTAGAGATAAGTAAGCCACAAATACTGATCAACACTAATTTGCTTTGTAATTTCTATGATCAAATACCACATCAGCAGTCATTTACGCTTACACACTTTTCTAGCAAATGCGATTCAGTCATTTGTATTTTAGATCAATTATGACACTTTTTTGTAGATAAAATGTGTCGTAGGTGAAATGTACTGCATCTATCTTTGTGTGCTTGTGTGTGTGTGTGTGTGTGTGTGTGTGTGTGTGTGTGTGTGTGTGTGTGTGTGTGTGTGTGTGTGTATGTGTCTTGAGAAACAAGGAGAAATGAGGTACAGCAGGTTACCTTCCACTGGAAGCCATCAGTTAGAGAATATACTTTCATTTTTAGTTCTTTGAAACAGATTTAGATTTACAAAAGTGATGTGAGCCACACAGCATAATCTGGTAAATAGATTAATAATTTCTAAGAAGTTACTGAAGAGGCCAGTAGTTAATCAGGAGCATCTTTAATTGCATGACTATTTTTTTGCAACAAAAGTTTTATTGTACATAATCATTTTTCAACACTTATGCATGGGGCATCATTTAAAATACAGTACTAGTGGGCCTCCTTTAAATTAAATTTAAATCTCTGAACTTGTGTTCCATTCAGCCAACATCCAGGACAGTGTTAAAAAGATGTCATCAAACAGCCATATATAGAAATGGCTGTATTATTGCTTGTCCTATTCAATGAGTTGCCCAGCTGGGAGAAGATCTCCAATGATGTTTTTACCTCAGTTTCTCTAAATATTGCTACAAGATTAACCATTTGTTACTGCCTTTTGCTGATATTTTTTGCACATTTTGCTTCTTCAGTTTAATTTTTGTGTTCAGTTGTACCCTTGCTGAGTATTTATCCATTTATTGGGTGCCGCTATACCCTGTTGACATAAGACATGTAATGGTTTTAATGGCTAGAATTATTACTTCACTTAAAATTCCTCCTCAAGTGGTATTTTCTCCCTGTTGAAAGATGTGCCTCTGGAGATTATTACTTTGGATTGATGTTGATAATTATTTTTAGTGGCTCAGTCTCTGGTTAATTGTTGTGCAATCTCAAATCTTTGCTTTAGGACATGATAATTTTTAAACAAGAGAAACATTAGAATCTTCTAAGTTTGTGGATAGGGTGCTTTCTCTTTCCCAATCCGGTATACTGTTATGAACTGCTAATGGCTGTAAGCCATTATTCTCCATTCATAATAAAGCTTCCTTGAGGTCTCTGTGTTATCTTTTGGGTACAGTTTACAGGTCACATAGTAGAACAGTTTTATCTTTGCTACCTTGTGTTCGACCATTGTAATAACTGGGAGGACAGCAGTCTGCTTCTTTGTCATGTCTGAGGAAAAGTCTTGGTCTATAAAGACTCAGTTTCTTCCACTCATCCACTTGACTCCTGGTTTCCAGATCGAGTGGAGGATCCTTTCTGTCATTTTATGGGGCTTAAACTGAATTATTACTTGTGTTGGGGTCCTCTGGACTACAGGTACCCAACCAGTTCTGTGCTTGTTTGATCTGGAAATCAGGCAGAGGGATAAATGGATGTTCATTCTGCACTTAGGCTATTTATAACCTGTTGCCAATCTTTACCCACTTTCCATTCACTGAGACCACATAATAGAATATTTTTCCTTCTAAATCGATCTTGGTGGGACCATACAAGCTCTTCTATCCTTTCTAGCTTGGCCTGTGCTACGTTTTTAGTGTGATTGCTAAGGATCCTTTCTATTTTCTATTTCTTGAGTTTGTGTGTCTAATATGAATTTTTCTATTGTCCTCATCTTTTTAATTTTACTTAGTGCTTCTTTAATTGCAGCCTGCTCCATGTTCTTAGTCTTGGCCATGCTTTCTCATGATTTGGGTGGTAGCTGCCCTGAAGTTGAAATTGCAGTTTGTCACTAAGTTTTTCTTGGCCTTATCTTTTTTGTCTTATTTTTTCTGGCGGGGGGGGGCATACAGTGTTCTGAGTTGTATATGACATATTTTAGCAGGTAGAAATTGCAAAAGCAATGTGTACGTTTCCATTTCAAGAGTGCTGGTTGGGGGAAACTCTTTCACTATGGTGCCATAGTAGAAGTCTAATCGCATGAATATTTCAAGTGAATTATGCTAATCTAAGTGTTCTCCATGACTCCACATAGATTACAATATAGTCATTATTTTGAATACCTTCATAAGTGGGTCTATCTAAGCCATAATGCCATACCTCTCAACATCTTAGTACAAAAAATTGGGACAAAGCCAAAAATAATTGGGTCACAAGGCCCCAAAAATAGAGACATATTTTAAATATTGCTCTTAAAAACCTAGAAAGTTGATAGAATAAAAGGTCTTGTGTTACCATGCATTTTTCTGAAGGATATGAAGTCAGAAACTCAAATGCCTGTCAATATATAATGAATTCAGTCCTCAATGATTTGCCTGAAAAATCCAAAAAAACTACAACAAATATAAGTCAAAAATCTGGACATTCTGCAAACATCCAGATATTTGAGAGGTTCATTACTGTAATTCCGATACCCACAGCTGTAAGATTTGGAATTACAAAGACAAAACAATCACAGATAGCAAGAACACTGAATGTTGACAATCACTGTTCTCTGTTAGTTATTTTTTGCAGGGGCATCAAATACCCTGCCCTCCCGTTACACACACACACACACACACACACACACACACACACACACACACATATATGTGTGTGTGTGTGTATGTATATATATATGTATATATATGTATATATATATATATATATATATATATATATATATATATATATATATATATATATATATATATATATATATATATATATATATATAGATATGTATATATATATATATATATATATATATATATATATATATATATATACATATCTATATATATATATATATATATATATAGATATATATATGTGTGTGTGTGTGTGTAAGCTCACTGTATCTTGAAGACAAGGGAATTCTCTGAGCCACAGTGATCTCAGACATGGCATATCTCAGTCCCCATTTCCATACATTCAGTATCATTATTCCAGGACTCATACTTACAAATCTTGGAATTTAAAACTGTTACTCTATTCTCCAGCTATATCTTTTTAACATATGACAACAGAACTCCTAGTATGGCTTTCTTAGAGCTTATCTGTATATATAGTAGATGAGATAACATTTCACAACAAGATGAGTATATTCTTTTTCTGGGCATAAGACAGCTAGAACTTTCTAAATTACAATCCCTGCAATGTGTCCAGTGTAAAAAAATACACATGCAATTATTCAACCCCAAAACACTGAAAACCTTGGGACATAACTAGCCAAAACAGTGACACATAACAGACTTTATTTTTTTGTAGGGGACATGAGAGCATTTTGTTGCATGTGTGTTTTTTGTAACAGGTAGAATATTAGGTGTGTGTGTGTGTGTGTGTGTGTGTGTGTGTGTGTGTGTGTGTGTGTGTGTGTGTGTGTGTGTGTGTGTGTGTGTGTGTGTGTGTGTGTGTGTGTGTGTGTGTGTGTGTGTGTGTGTGTGTGTGTGCACAAATGTTTGCAGGGTAGGGTTAAAGTAAAGGTTATGGAAGGGGATACATTTATTCTTTGTATATGAGTATTAGTGGGGTTAGAGTTAGAGTGAGGGTTAGGCATGGGGTTAGATTTACCCCCGGATTTACTACTTCTCCGTGCAGGACTAGCTTAGTCCTGCATGGAGGCAGCCATTTAGGAGCAGGACAGCAGTGCGCCATGCATAGTAATGAGGCACGCTGCCTGAGCTCCTAATCTTACATGGCATGTGTAAGAGTGCAGGCGACATGTCTGAGAGCAGAGCTCTCAGAATATACACACCCCTGCAGTCAAGAACAGCAGAAAGAGGTAAGAAATGAGCGAGACAGCTCATAGGTGTCCGCATATCCCTACCAACAGTCCCCCTTTATTACAACATGAAATGTATACAGCAATAAAATGAACAAACCCGTGTATTTTTTTAAAAAATCCAATGAAAGCTAACCGTAGGCGCACAGGTGTGCCTATCGCTTAGCTACGGTTAATGCAGCTTAAATGGCTGAAGAGGATAACAAGGAAGATATATGCAAATGAAGCAGCATAGCAATAGTGTAGTGGGCAGAGCATTTGCCTTACCATTTTGAGTTCCACTGCAGCGCATTCCATTTTCCATGGCAAAGCATGTTATGACTAATATTTATGTTGCATAACCCACTAAATAGCATATATTTATGAAATGGAGTACTGCAGTAAATGCACATGTGAAGTGTCAGTATCATAATGAATAAAGCACTAGTAAGCAGGTTTAAGCACCAATAAGCAGTAGTAAGCATATTTAAGCACTAGTAAATGGGTTTAGGCCCATTTGCATGGGGGTAAGCAATATGCACACAGGTTAGGCAATTCTGAAGCTAGCTCTCTGTAAGCATATGTAACCAGAAGTAAGCATTGCTTACCCTTGAGCAAACCATGCAAACCTGCTTACAAATACACAAAAGTGCCTTAATCACTCTGTATCTGTTTTGTTCTGCCCATCAACAAAATAAACAGTCACGCATGTTTTGAACCCAGGACCCTATACACCAAACCTGTGAAAGGAATCAGCATACAGACATATGTGCCTTAACCCACTACATAACATAAATATGTGAACTGGAGTACAGCAATAAGCCCAGAAGTCAGGTGTAATTGTAATAGAGTGTTGAAGTCCTCAATAAAATGCAAGGACCCCATACAGTGTACATACACATGAATCATGGATACCAGGCACACATATAAGGTGTGATGAATAATAAATCGATGCCAAAAAGGAATTATAAAGCAAAGTCTAATGTAAGCAATGCTAAGAATTGCACAGGAAGCATAGGAGGTGTAAGCAATGTGTAGGCTAGCTAACTCAGTGTGCCCAGAGGTATACCCCTTTAAACAATGCCAACCCTAGGCAGGTTTGCCCATAGCCTAGCCTTTTCAAAACTGGCAAATCACGGAAAAGTGTGGGAAATCGGCCCTACTTAAACCCAGGAGGTGGAAATACAACTCATAACTGGTTTGTAGCTTCCCCTTGCAGGCACCATATCAGTAGGGGAGAAGGTGTGCGCTTTCAGGAGCAGTGCTTGTGCATCCAGGAGTCCAGAGTCATGGCAGGACTCCTTGTCAAAGACCATGATCAGAGACTGCTGCAGGGCCAGTACCAGGGCTCCCAATATAAGGTGGAGGCCTGGGATGGTCTCACCTGTGATCTCACCAGTGTCACTGGCATACCCCGAACTGGTGAGCAGGTCAGGCATCACTATGCTGACCTGAAATGGCATAAGGGGAACCTCTTGGGCAGTGGTTCCAAGAGGCTAAAGCAGCAGGGGATGTTCCAGTTGTGTGTATCACCCCTCTATGTGTGTAATAATTGCCAGCTCAGGTATATCATGGATAGGTATGGTTAAATATTCCTCTTATGTCCCCCCAGCTGCAATGGAGCAGCCGTGAACCAGGAGACCCACGTCAGTCGCCTGGCAAGGTTGCAATATGAGGCAGGTCAGTAATACTCATGCATTTACTGTCATAGGAAATAAAACTAAAAGTAGTAGTAAATCAATTGCCTGTATAAAACCTGTATTGTTCAAGGCAAGTACTGCATACACTGGAGAATATGGCAGGAAGAGTCTCATATAGTTTGTATATAAATAAAAATGTAATAGCCTGACAATAAAGGTTTAACTGCTGGACTGCATGTGTATACCCTGGTATCATATGATAATGTAGATTTGCAATCGTGTAATAGTACTGTTGTATTAAGCACTGTTACCCACACTGTGCACCATAAATTGAATGTATAGGAATGCCTGTATATGACTGGTGGAAACCCCAGAGGCCATTTAGTACAACTGAGAGACACATAGACAGAAAACAGGGAAAATGCAGACAACAAAACCCAAACAGCACATGCAACTGAGATGTGAACTGTTGCTTTTTTAGCACACACAGCCATGGTTTGAATCCTGCCAGTGGTAGTAGTCTGCATACAGAATCATACACCACAACTTTACAGATATGTCCAGAATGTCCAGTAAAGTGGCCCATATCTGTTGCCTATCAACCTGCCCCCCTGGGAAATCAGTGGGATGATCCCAGATGTATAGGCAGCAAACAGGAAATACAACTGGTTGGCACACATCTATGAGAACAAAGCTGGCACGCTAGCAACCACCCAAAACCTTATGATACTAAGAAGCCAAGTATGTCCCATTTACACCCCAACTTGTCAAGTTGTGGCCAGAGTGTGTACAGTAAAAGAGTGAGATGTATGTGCATAATAGTAATGTGGAATCTGGTACTGTGTGTGGGAACATTCAGGTAGTGCTAACAAACATTTCTCCCACAGGTCTGCCAGATACCAACACTGTGCCCAGAAATACAAGAATGATACCCTGTACTGGTACTGTTTACATTGGTATTGTATGGCATTGCATCTGATGCAGTTGCTCTGAATAATGAGGTATTACACATCACTGTTGCCCACACTGTAAAAACAAAATATTACTGTCTAGGAGATCTGCATAAGAGTGTTGTAATACAAGGTCAGAATGCAAAAGCACAGGGGATTAATAAGACAGAAAGCAGATAGGAGATATACAGCAATATCTACATAGCAGACACAACTGTGATGGACAGTGTTTAAGTTGTAGAAGACACAGCAATGGTCTGAATCCTGGGAGTGGATGTAGGCTGCATACAGAATCAAACCCCACAACTGTACAGATGAGGCCAGAATGTCCAGTATATGGGCTCATATCTGCTGCCTGTCCCCCTGTCCTCCTGGTAAGTCTGTGGGATGATCCCAGATGTTTAGTCAGTAAACAGGGAATACAAGTGATTGTCAAACATCTATGAGAACAAACCTGTCACTGTAACAACCCCCAAAACTGTTAGGAGAGTAATATGCCAAGTATGTCCTATCTACACCCCCATGTTGTCAAGCTGTGACCAGAGTGTGTACAGTAACAGAGTGAGATGTATGTGCATAATACTAATGTGTAATCTGGAAGTTTGTGTGGCAACAGTCAGGTAGTGCTAACAAACATTGCTCCCACAGTTACGTCGGATATGTACACTGTGCTGAGAAATAAAGACCATTATATAACGATCCCCCCATTAATATTCAAAAACATGCTCGCTGATTGGTCAGCATGCACATTGTAAATCAGTTATAGTAATGGAAAAAAGGTCCAGTCGCCCGGACTTTTTCCATTACTATAACTCTTTTTTAAGCAACGGAGAACACAAGATCTCCGTTGCTTAATACTGTCTCGCTATGTTAAATGAGTTTGACATAGCAAAACAGCTTTAAAAAAAGCAACAGAGATTCTCCGTTGCTTTTTTTAAAGCTGACTCGCTATGTCAAACTCCTTTGTAAAAAGCAACGAAGATCTTGCTTTCTCCGTTGCTTTTTTCAAAACTGTCTCACTATGTTAAATGGGTTTAGCATAGCGAGACAGCTTTAAAAGGCGACGGAGATTCTCCGTTGCTTTTTTAAAGCTGTCTCGCTATGTTAAACCCATTTAACATAGCAAAACTGTTTGTAAAAAGCAACGGAGATCTTGCTTTTTCCGTTGCTTTTTTCAAAACTGTCTTGCTATGTTAAATGGGTTTAACATAGCGAGACAGCTTTAAAAGCAATGGAGATTCTCAGTTGCTTTTTTAAAGCTGTCTCGCTATGTTAAACCCATTTAACATAGCGAAACAGTTTGTAAAAAGCAACGGAGATCTTGCTTTCTCCATTGCTTTTGCCCACAGCTCTGATGTACTGCGTAGGCATACGCATGCACAGTACATCAGAACTGCCGCAGAATACCAGATAGCTGCGGAAGGGCAGCAAGGAGGCATTATACAATGCCATTATTTAAGAAAAGTAATTATTTTTTTTCTTAAATAATGTCATTATATAATAATAACCCACTTCTGGGTGTGGGTAATGCTGGATTTACCCACGGCTGGCTTTGTTTGGCCACTCAGGCTTCGCCCTCGTGACCAAACCACACCAACCGTGGGTAAATCCAGCATTACCCACACCCAGGCGTGGGTTATTGCTATATTATAACCTGTACTGGTACTGTTCACTCTGGTATTGTAGGGAATTGTGAGTGTTACAGTTTCTCTGAATAATAAAATATCACTGATCACTGTCACCCACACTGTGCTACATAATATAATTGTGTAGGAAAGCATGTATATGTGTGTGTCAGGTCACTAAAAGTTGAAGAGTGCAATATTGTAGATATGTCCCTGCACACCTGCATGTGGTCAACACATGGTCAGAGTCTGTGAAGAAAGAGTTGGATAGCAATGTGCACAACAACAACATGGAATCTGTGAGTATGTGTAGAAACAGTTAGTTAGTGTCAACAAACTTTCCTTCCACAGGTATAACAGGTAAGAGGTGTACACTGCAGGTAAAACCAGTTCATGTCTAACGATGATGACAGCCATATCACTGTCTAAAGTAAGGCTATAGGGTAGTGTAGTAAGACTTGTAAGGTACAGATAACAGCACTGACTAGGAAAGTAATGTGGACTACAGGAATATACTAGTTGTTAATTGACATCTTTATCTCCCCCCACCATATCTCCAACAATAATCAACATACCCACCCCAACTGGTATGCAGTGACACCTATGTTCTGATAATGCCCAATTGTTTGATAAATATTTTAATTGTTCCCATGCATGTGCTATATTGAATTATTCCAACATTGGTGGCATGGTGCCATCAATATACCTGCATGCCGTTCTTATTACCACTGTGGCCCATATATGCATGTGTTCTGTTTGCTATGCAAGTGTTCCATATCTGGTGTTTGGGCTAATGGGAATATCTATGCATGCTGTTATACCTAATCCTGGAATGTGTCGACTATTACTAACCCACATATGATGATGACATCTAAACACTATAGCACACTTGGGAAGGCTGGTCCCAGCGGACCCACCTGTCCCACCTCAGCTGGTTGTGGCACTGGGCACCAATATGTTGGGGGCCTAACCCGGGACCTCCATGTCTGTTGGTCCTACACCACCTTCAGGTGGAACCACCTCAGGGGATGGGGCTCGCCCCCCCCTGGGAGTGGGCGCGGATAGGTACCTGTCACCCATCGCCAGGTCGTGGTGTGTAGAGAGATCAACCAGCAGTTTGGTGATCTTCTACGCCAGCTTGAGGGCCATGTGTTGGAACTAGAGCATCAGTCTGGCTCTGAGACTCAGCCCCCAGCACAGCCACCATTGGGGCTGTGAAGGTGCAGTGGTGACTGCCCATGGGTGGGGACCTCAGTTCCACTGTTTCCACTAGAAGGCTCATGGGCTTCCGATTTCCCAACACCCCTCCCCATCAAGGTGTTTACCTCCACATGTGTCATATACCGCCCTTGTATGCATCTTGTTTGTCTTGTCTGTTAACCTACGCAACCTACCTCCCCAAATATACCTACTACCCCTCCCCAACATCCCACTCTCACCTGAAAAAAAGGGCAATCTGTTCCCCCCCAAAAATCTTGCCCTATGCATAGCAATCCATTTTGCACACATGTCAACTGGACACATATAATCCAGTCTAATTGGCATCACAACTTATTATTGTTGTCCTCACCCCCTTCCAGGGGTTTGAGTGTCAAAATCTACCTCCAAATTCAGCGTATATGCACAGCTATTGCTGTAGAAAAAATGGGCAGCTATGGACCTTCCCTACACCCTTCCTGCACATCCCTGGTTATTTCCCTACCATCTTTCCCTCTTTGTGCCCCTTTTTCACCACTTTCCAATCAACCCCTTTTTCTTTTCTTTTAAAGAAATTAGCACGGGGGGTAAGTGGGAGTAAGCAGTTTTAAGCAGCAGTAAGCGGGTTTAAGCCTGTCTGCACGGAGGTAAGCAATGCCTACACTGGTTAAGCAAATTAGAAGCTGAGTATAAGAAACTGTAATCAGAAGTTAGCAGTGCTTACCTCTGTGCAAACCCACGCAAACCCGCTTACAACTGCTAAAAAAAGTGCCTTAATCACTCTGTATCCAACGGCCCTTGTTCTGCCCACAACAAAATAAACAGCCTATGCAAGGCTCGAACCTTGGACCCTGCACACCATAGACAAAGTGATTTACCATTAAGCCATGTCAGATATACATAAACCTGACGTATTCACAAACATATCATCCAGCCCAGTCATTCAACAGCACAGAGAATGTATTTCAACATGTAGATGTATGTGTGTGTGTAAATATATTAATATCTGAACAGATACACCATATCTATATATATATATATATATATATATATATATATATATATATATATATATATATATATATATATATATATATATATATATATACATATATACATACAAATGCCTACATGTATAGCTATATATGTCTACATCTATATGTCTAAATATATACAGCAAGTCATATATATCTAAGTTTCTATATATATATATATATATATATATATATATATATATATATATATATATATATATGTGTGTGTAGGTATATACAGACATAGTTATATTTATGTAAGCAGATATATATATATATATATATATATATATATATATATATATATATAGGTATATATGGACAAACATCTGTAGATAACTATGGGAAAATAACAAAAACATTTATGCCAACATGCACCGTTAATGGGGATGAGAGGCCCCAAACAATATATGTCTTGTATGAATAGGTATACTCCCCACAGCCAAACACATCCACCCTGCAATACATTACCAAGTGTTGCAGATCCCATAACTAGGACCTGACACAACATGGGCACAAGATGTTAACAGTATTGGAGTAGTGGTATTGGTAACATATCATGCAGTGCAGTCTGGCTCCCATAGGTAAAGTACAATGTGGAAGCTATCAACATCCCTAGGATACATATACACAGATACATATATGTAGATACAAATATATATATATATATATATATATATATATATATATATATATATATATATATATATGCATACATATATATGTGACTACACACACACATGCAGAGATATGTATAGTAAGATACATATGTAGAAGGTGCACACAATATGGAACAGTCACTATGCCTACTGGACACTGTATGAGCCACCCATACAAATGACAATTGTTGCTGCAACATATACCCACAGAGAGGTCATAGGATATAACACCACACACAGGTTTGCATAAATGGAAAACCTTTATTTGTGTACTGTTACAGTTATATATGCCATGTCATATAGCTGTTCAGACAGTGACATCCATATAAATAGAGTAATGTAACTGTGAAACAGTTATAGTAATACAGTAGTCTGGAAAGGTTTACAGATGCTGCTGTCCAGGATGAACCCTTCAAATAGTACAATAATAAAGACAGACTGGGCCACAGGATACCAAACAATCAACAGAAAGTAATGCAGGTGTATAGTTCAGCAGCCTCTATCTACACTCTGTACACAATCACTAGGTGGTAAAGACCTCAGTTGATACAATGGGATGTAACTGTTACATAACAAGGCATAACTGACACCATCACAAGAACACTGACAAACAGAACAGTCTGTATGGCAAGAGGCAGTAGACCTGCATTAACCCAATTTATGTAATTAATTTACATATAGGTGAACTGTATGGTAATGTACATCCAGATACAGCAGAGATATTGGCTAATATATGTGGACATTCTGACACACTCTGAACAGACCAGAGGTGTACACAGAACCCCTTAGTGCAAGACGTGTGGACCAAGCCTGACAATGTGGATGTTAACAACCATGTAGCTGGGTATAACACATAACGACTGGTATACATTTGACCCCATAGGTTATGCATTCACACATCTCTGTCTGCCCTGACACATAATAACCACTGGTACAGAGGTGCCATGGCCACATACTACCCACTAGATATTGACATACACCTGTACAGCATCCCACTGCTCTGTATGACATACATGACTGTAAAGAGAGGACCAGCAGCAGTACATCTGGCAAATATCTGGACATGACATCTCACTGGGTATGTACACTAAGCTGCTAGTCATGTAACAAAGTACTGTGCAGGCTAAAGGTAGACTGGCTCAACACTGGCCTACATTTCCTATGGGGGAATGCACATGTACCTGCATATATAGCAGGCTCTACAGGCATGTCACAGCACAGAGTACAATACATCAGTGTGAAAGTGCAAAAAACTGTCAGTGTGAACACAGCCACAGCCACGTATGTTAAGCTAGCATTATATTACATTATATGGACTATTTGTTCAACACCATCCTCATATGTGCCTCTCACACACTAAGTCTACATATACTGGACCACTACACAGTTTGGTCTGATGCCTGTCTGTGGTATGGGACATGTGTGTGTATGGCCCTACAAACATGTAAGCCAATAGGTTAACATACAGTGGAACAGCATGTAACATCAGATAGAATGGGACCAAGAACAATGACATCTACCACAGTCTGTACACAGGCCAAAGTACATATTATAAATACACACACTGTTGACATTCACCTTACATGCACAGACCTCAGTACTGTAC
>NC_056746.1:1088141284-1088183784 GCF_019279795.1 Protopterus annectens | reverse complement strand
CATATGGCTTATGTGGTGTGTGTTATGTTGTTATTTGGGTGTCCGTGACATAACATGCATTGGCAGTACGTGTGAGACACGGGCCTTTGGCAGATGCCTATGGGGCATTAGGTGTTACTGCATGCCAGATGTGGCAGGTTGTTGCATTCTGTCAGTCCTACAGTCCCAGACCACCATACAGTATATTCCCCTAGGGTGACAGGGTAGGTGTGATAGGTGTTCAAACCAACACCTCCTAACAGTCTTGCTCAGGTGGTGTGGATGCTGGCAGGGTACTACCTACAGCTAGGGACACACCAGCATGGGACACCTGCACTACATGCTGCTGTCTTCTGCTATTGCCATATACAGGTGGGGTCTTACTGTACCCATTCCTCACAGCCGGAATATGATGAGAGAGGTGCCTGTGGGTGGTGTTTGCATGAGTTGGGTGCATGTGTGCTATGGACACCACTTGGATCTGACACAGACATATGCATTGGGCACTCCAGTTATGCTTGCATGTGCAGGTACATCAGCTTTTCCCAATACAGCAGTTCTACCTCCTTTGTGATCTGCGAGTGTTTGGGCGGACAACACCAGAATCCCCTACTACAGGACCAAATAATGTGATGCATACCTGTATGTACTTTTCCAAGGGTGTGTCGATTTCACAGTGACACAAAATATACTGTATGTCTGGGGTACTTTCCCCTGTGTACTGCTTGTATATCTAGACCAACAGCCATGCCATGTCAGTCTTTCAGATGGTGACACATATTACCACCATACATTTGCAATGGCTTACTGCTAGCTTTTGTTATACTGATGGGTATTGTGTATGGCACTGCAGTTGTGAGGACTTGTTCCTGTCATCAGCAGTAGTGGGCAATGGCCACCAGGCTTACCTCAACATGCATGCATACTGACCACTCTCACACAATATGGGACAAACTCCAACCTGACACACACATACCTGCATATTGTGCAGATGCTACTACTTATCCTGCTACCTTGGCACCTATGTGCATCTGTGCTCCACTGGTATTAGACCTATGCATACATGTTACTACATTTCTACATAGCGTTGTGGGGGACACACCTGACTGTTACGACTGTTACAACGTGTGTACATCACATTGGGGGGGGGCTCACCAGATCATTACTACATAATTAAGTAGGGTCGGGGGAGCACACCTGACTGTTTCTGCATTCCTACACAGGATTGGGGGGGCACACCTGACTGTTACTGCATTTCTACGTAGGATGGGGGGCACACCTGACTATTTCAAAATTTCTACACAGGATTAGGGGGGGCACACCTGACTATTTCTACATATCTACACAGGATTGGGGGGGGGCACACCTGACTGTTACTGCATTTCTACGTAGGATGGGGGGCACACCTGACTATTTCTACATTTCTACACATGATTGGGGGGGGCACACCTGTTATTACATTACTACATAGGATGGGGGGGCACACCTGACACTTGTACACACTTGCTATGACTGTGCTGGCATGTCAGGTACTCCATTTCATTCTGTATTCTAACCTATCATGCTGACTAGAGGCATACCAGTGTACTACAGATCTTAGCTTTGATTTACCTACATATTAGTTTCTGACTTCCTACCCTTCAGAACTAATGTCCCACTGCCTTACCTGCTGTGGTCTGTCTGTGTAGGCCTGGGGGGGTTACCCATAGGCATCATTCAGAGGCCATAGCACAGCCTTTGTTTGTGTTTGTCTACACCTGTCCTGCTGGCTGTGACTGTTGTTGGGTATGTGAACACCCTTGACTGACATGTGTGAGTCACTTACATTGTGGGTGTCCCAGTATTGAGGATGGTGCTGCAGGGCTGCCTATGTTGGATGCACATAGTACACTCTCTACACATGGTTGAGCACAGGTAGTGTCATGTTTGGCATCCCTTTTACTGTATGTGAGAGTCAGAGAGAGGTGTTATTCCCTGGGTCCCTCCTGTGTCAGTGTATGTGCTATGCGTTGTCTCTTTGCCAAGGCCAGGGCATACTGGGCATGCCTCCTTCTGCCTACTGGGGCAGGCTCAGGTTGTTCCTCCTCTGAGTTACTCTGTGCCTGTGCAGGCCTTGGCAATAGTGGGGGGCTGTATTGCTCTGCACTGTGCTGTTCCTACTGTAGCTGTTTCTGCAGGAGCATATTGTGTAGCATGGCACATACGATAACAATTTGGGTACATGTAGCTGGTGAGTACTGCAGGGCTCCACCAGATGTGTCCAGGCACTGGAACCGTGACTTGAGCATCCCAAACACATGCTCTACTATAAATTCTGGTATGTGCGTGTGCCTCATTATGGAGTTCTTGTTCGAGTTTGTGTGCATTTCTGATGGGTGTCATCAGGCATGGCTCCATTGTGTATCCAACATCTCCCACTAGATGACCGTGAGAGATGTCCCCATTGGAAAATCCCTGGTACAGCTGCATCAGATGCCAGATGTGGGAATCGTGATAGCTTCCAGGGCAGACAGCAAACACATTCATTATTATACCCTGGGCATTGCACACAACCTGGTAGTTGATGGAGGGGAAGCCCTTGCTGTTGATGTAGACCCTACCCCCGCTCACTGGGTGGTGCTTTGATGCATATGTGCGTGCATTCTACAGCACCCACTACCTCAGGGTATTCTGCTATTTGGTGGAACAGTTGAATATTGCTGGCCAATGCCTCACAGGTGTTGGGGAAATATACGTGCTCACCGACATGTGTTGACCTGGCATCCAGGAACTGGTAGAGTACCCTGGATGCTGATGCATGTGAAATACCCATCACATCCCCAGTTGGCCTTTGGAAGGTACCTGTAGCTAGTATTCTTAGGCCTACACATACCTTGGTAACCACTGGGATGGGTTCCCCTCTGTTATGTCTGTGTGTCAGGGTGGCCGGCACAGCTCAACAATTTGCTGTAGGAGGTCCCTGTCCACCCTATAGCACTCCACTATCTCCAGCTCATGTAGCCCTGGTAGGTTATCCTGGATCTGTACACTCTTCTCCGTCTCCTCACTGTGGGTTGGTCGACAGCATTCACATCCTTACCACCCTCAGCCTCTTCTACAAGTTGTTTTATGATATCTATTGCAGCCTCTATCATTTTGTTGTTTCATTTGTTAAAAGTTCCCTGCTTGTATACACTGGTGGTGTAGAGTGTGGGAAAAACCAGAGGGGTAGGTGTTTGCATAGTTTATAGTAGTGTTCTGGGCTGGGCTGGTCTGCTGCCTGTGTAATTAGCTGATTCTGATACATTTCACCTGCCAGCTATGTTAGTTTCTCCTTGATTAGTACTGTTGTTTTCCCTTCCCATTGCCTTCCTGTTTAAGCCCCAGGGGTGCACTGCACAGAGTGCTCAAATGTGCACAGTGCTGCTATTTCCTGGTTTAACTTTTTTTTTTCCTTTAAAACCTAGTGCATGGCGCGCACACTCACTTAGGCAATGTAAAGAGTGCTAGGCAAATTCAGACACACCCCCTTGCTTAGCTGTGCTTAGTTTAGAGCAAACCTAAGCTATAGGGCTCCAATCCGCTTACAGTATGCCTGATAAACCCCCCATGATGTCAGCTAACTCCTAGGCTTGCACCAAGCTATTCCTCCTATTACACTGTTGGGACCTGACTAGCATGATGGGGAAAACTGAGATTCACTATCATTCCCCTCATTTGCATAGGATTGCCTGCTAATGCATAGTTACATATCTCACACTGAGCCTCCTCCCTTAGCAACCACTACTCATTGGCCATGTTGTCTTCTGCCTGCCATTGACTTTCATGGCAGAATAGTGATTTTTAGCTAGAATGCTTATTTTAGGTTTATTTTCTTATCCCCCCCCCCCCCCGATCCCATTTGTGAGCCACTGCCCTATGCTTAAACAGCCAAGATTGGCTAAAACAAAATTAAAATTGATTTTTGTATTTTTTAAGCTGTTTGCAAAGCCAGTTGGCATGCTTTCTGACTGATATGTAGCCTTTATTTGGAGCTGTCATGGCTCCGTTTTGGATTTTGCAGAAATGTAGTTGGTTACTAACCGAGTACATTTCTACAGATTGCACTAGTCCTGCAGGGCTGGTTTCAAACAAATTCACCTCATTTGCATGGATTTCTCCTGCAGATGGGGTGATTTGCATACAGGGGCTTAGTCCGTGCAGGACTAGTGCAGGAGTGCTTGTGCACGCCCCTGCAGGCTATTCCTGGATTGCATGGCAGACATATTGCCTGCTAAAGCTCCTGCACTAATCCTGCACACCGTGCAAGGCTTACAGAATCTGGGGGTTAGTGTTGTACATATGCATGTACGTGTTGGTGCATGTGTGTGTGTCTGGTAAGGGTTCACACACAGCTCCTCTGCACCATCTTAGAAATACTTGTTAAATCTGACCTTTATCCTACCTCTAACCCTATACCTTATCTTAAAAAGAAATCAGTAATACTACCACTAGTAAGACAAATTAGAAACTACTGTATTAAAAGGGTTTTTTTTGTGTAAAGAATCAAAAGGAAATTACTTTCTTTCTTTGATATTTAATGTTTAGTGCTTTGAATGTTTGATGGTGTTATTTTCTTCCCTATGTTTTGTCAGAGGTTCTGTGTTCAGCATTGTAATAATCACACTAGAATTATATTTATATGTATATATATATATATATATATATATATATATATATATATATATATATATATAAAACATATATACTATATATGTCTATCCAGATCTAGCACAAGTTGACCTAAGCAGCTGCTTAGGGCCCAGTGCTATGTGGAGGGCCTGTAAACACTGCTACAAAACAAAAGAAAGAAAGAAAGAAAGAAAGAAAGAAAGAAAGAAAGAAAGAAAGAAAGAAAGAAACTGTCCTACTCCACCCACATCTCTCAATCTGATTACCTGTCAACTGCTCTACTTCACTACCTTGATGAGCTTAGATTCAGAAAGTGTGCCTCTCTCTCATTGTCTCTACATTTGAGCTTCCTCACTTCTTGCAATCAAACATGGGTATTTTGTTTTCTAGCACTGTCTGATTATTCTTACAGCTAATGTTTGCAGCATTGCTATCTTTGTATTTTTGTTGGTAATTAATAGTTGTATTCCTGTAATTTCCACCCTGCTAAAAGGATTCTACACAGTTTCCTTTGTTTTAAGTGAAAGTACAAATTTGGCATGTTTGATAGACTCTTGACTGATTCCCACAGGGCAAAGCAACATTTGGTGTCCTTGCCTCTGCCTCTAAAGTAATTTCCTTGCATCACTCGCAATTCAGGCACAAGCTAAATACTTGTATTTAAAAAGTACACTTCCAGCGGTTATTTTAGTGATTGACTACTGATTTCTTGTTTTATGTGTGCATTTATCTGTATATCAGGCTGGAAATTAGTGTACTTGCTCAAACTGTCTTGCTATCAGGCTAATTGTTTTTTAGTTGCCTTGTCTAGCTAGTTTGTTAATTTTTTTTGTGGTAGCATACCATCACAAGCAATCTTTTTTTTTTGTGCCTTTACATTAAAAAGGACTAGGATATTCCATCTAGTGGCAGTAGGTGGTGGCCTGGACTATCTGAGTTGGAAACAACAGAAGTTAACCCATAACATTAGTACTAGCACTGTACCCTTCAGTTTAGTGAAGCATTGCACAAAAAGCTCAGAGCAAGCCACAAGAACTGGAACTTAGACTGAGAACAAGAGGCACAAATGTTAGTGTAGACAATTTATTTTCCACTTTCATCATTAGACTTTATCATAAAACAATACATTCAACAGTAAAAAATTTCAGTTTAAAAATATCTGTAAGACAATAGAAAGTACATCTTCATCCCACAATTACGTGACATCACAAACTCAACTATTAAAGACAAGCAGTTCTATTTAAAACTATTTCTTCAAGTGAACCCTGCAGATCTTTAAAAAAACACGATGTTGACTACATCATTCAACCCTGGTGCTTTGTTAGAGTTTAACCTAATCTGCCATAGTGCTTCTTTTTGTTCTAATGCTGCCCTAAAGTCCCCACCCCTTACATGCTCCCTGTTCCAGAATTGAAAACAGGAACTTATTATAGTTAGGACACTTCAAAGTGTGTTTAAAAAAATGCATTTCTACCATCCTTCTTTTTTATGCTATAGTAGTGAGTTTTGATCCTGGCACAGAGAACCCATGTGGTCATCCTGATATAAAATGCAGTACAATGAGAACATAACCCAATGTACATCACACCTTTGGTTTTACAGTTAAAATAACCAGACACTGGAATAGTGTGTGGCAAATTTACAATATTTCTAGTATGGTTTAAATTTTGTTCCAACAAGTACAGCTGACATTTCCAGGACTGTTCTAGAATTGAAAAAAATACACAAGACTGTTGAACTTAAATTACATTTTAAAATATGTTGAAAAGAGTGAAAGTAAATATGTTAAACCATCCTGTTTTAACCCACCTTTGATGTACACTTTAAAAGTGTTTGAGAATACTTGTGAAAAATGACATTCTGGAAGCTTTTATAGTCTATTAAGCACAGAGCAGGTAGCTTGCATGCCAGTTAGCACTAATGCCATATCCTAAGACTATTCATATCATATCCTAGCACTATTCAACTATAGTCTCTAACTCTTGAGACCACCCTAGAAGACCTCCGTAAACCCAGTCCTCAAACCCTAATAACCCATCCTAATACAGGCCAGACAACATGGATAGTTAATTTCCAAATGTCTCTTTATCCAGCTTGGTAGATATGGGCATCCTGAGGCAATGTAACATTTGACTTATGTTCACTGACAACCTCTTGTTTCTTAAAGAAGATGACACAATATGTGAGAGATGTACTTACAAAATTTCACTTACAAACAAGGTTGTCAAGAACACACACATTACATCCACCACACATAGTGTCCACACACATATAGACTTTCTTATGCTGAAGCACTAAAAAGCAGTTTTCCCAAACTTCAAAAAACTTCTAATCCTGCAAACAACAATGCCTATCCTCAGCAATCTTTAAAGTATACACCAAAAACAACACCAAGTACAGCACGTAAGCCTACACCCAATGGACCCCCAAAAAACATAGCCCATAAGGCAAGCAAACAATTTACAAAAGACTCTTGTCATAGAGGACTCCATTGTGTGACACACAGATGCCCCACTTCCCAGACTGGACAAGGAGAAGATTACGGTCAGTTGCTTGTCTGAAGCCAGGATCTGCGAAGTTACACTAGCATTCAAGTCATTGCACCACAGGTACCAGTATGATTCTATCACAGACCATGTGGGTGTAAATGACCTGAGACATACCGCTCTGGACTATATGAAGAATGACATTATGGACCTCTCTGAATATGTGTCTCAGACTGGTATGTGCCTTGCATTGAGCAGCATTCTACCTTCATCAAGGATGATGCCACAGTATCAACAAAAAATGATTGACTTTAACAATTGGCTTAATTTCTTGTGTCAGTCTGGGGGGGGTTCAACATCTGTCAGCAGTCACAAGAAATAATGTTGTTAGTGATAAAAAATGAATAATTCAGTCATTAATTTATCTAAATGTGATTTAAATTACGAGCAGTATGAAGTTTTGAATTTGGGTTTTAAATTTATTCCTACGGTTATTCCTAGGGCACATGTAGTTTAGCAGGAAATTTTTTGATTTGTAAGAAAATTACATTTAAGATATTTTTTTTTCCTGAGGATGTTCACAGGAATGTTAGAGATATAACACATGAAGAGTCAGATGAAAGTTTCCATTCATGTTGTGAAGAAATGTTTGAACACACAAATGCGAATGCTTATTGTAACATTGATACTTCTGAAGTTCCAGTAAAGAAGAAATTTATTCCACCATTTGAGAGTGAACAGATAGCACATTTTAGTTCAATGGTTAATTTTGAAGGGGAAAATATATGTAAGGAAGTCATGAAAAATAAGTCTACTATCAAGTATAATTTAACACTTAAAGAATGGCGTTCTTTAAAGGAATTACAAATGAATGCCATTTTAATAATAAGACCAGCTGACAAAGGCAATAAAATTGTTATAATGAATACAGTTCAATATTTAAATATATGTATGGAACACCTTAACAATAGGGATGTTTATGAAATAAGTGATATAAAAAAGTATGAGTCATCTCTAAAAGAATATGATAAACTGATAAATAAGGGCATTAGATTAGGGTATTTTACAGATAATGATTTTAAAGACAAACTTTCTAACAAACAGGGTGAAATGGCTATTTTTTTTGTCTACCAAAAATACACAAGGATATGTATAACCCTCCTGGTAGGTCCATTATTTCGTCTATAAATATTTTTTATATAATATGGGTTTGATTTTACATAAGTTGTTACTACCTTATGCACAAAAGGCTTTAGCATATATTTAAGATAGTTTAGATTTTTTGGAAAATTTCTACAGTCAAATGGAAAGATAACAACTATTGGCTAGTAATTGATGTTAAAAGTTTGTATATGTCAATTAAACATATAGATGGCTTAAAAACTATCATTCATGTTTTGAGAGATAGTCCATTGTCTCATTTTGTCACTGAACTAGTAGAATTTTGTTTGAAAAATAATTTTTTTTGTTTTAACAAACAGTTATATAGGCAAAAACAAGGCACGGCCATGGGAGCACCATTTGCTCCCATGTATGCCAACATTTTTATGTCATTTTTTGAAGACACTTTTTTATATCAACAACAGTTTGTGAAGAGATATGTAAAATCATATTATAGGTTTATTGACAATTTAATTTTTATTTGTGAAGGTGGTTCCAATGAAATTGAAGATTTTATATCACAGTTGCATAAAAACCATATGAATTAAGTTTTGATGGAGTTCAACAAGGTAATAAAGTAGTGTATTTAGATATGATTCTGGAAGGCAAAACAACTGAAGAAGTGGTGAGCAGAATACATAGGAAGTTTATGGATGGTACACAGTATTTGCATGCTTCTAGCTGCCACGCTCCGCATGTTATTAAAGCTCTCCCATATGGGGAAATCTTGAGGTTGTCCAGAACTTGTTCAGATAAGGAGGATTTATAACGGGAAATAAAAATGACTACTAATATGTTCATACAAAGGGGATATGATCCAGTGAATGTAGGTATGGCAGTTGATAAAGTATTGAGAGATATAAGTATAAAAAGGGAGAAACGAAGGGGCTATTCAGGAGAATGTGTTTATAACATCCAGAAAAATAGTAAAATTGATCCAGTGTATTTTGTTTCTACTTATAATGTTAGAAGTGATGAATTAGTTAAATTAATTAAGCATAGCTGGAAATTTTTAATGCAAGATAAATGTTTATCTATTATTTTATCTAATCAACCTTTCTTCTCGTTTACTAAAGGGAAAAGTTTAAGAAATATGTTGGTTCATGGAGATTTTAATATGCCAACATTTAATCCCGCTAAACCACTGAACAACATTGGTACAGTGAAATGCGGAAGATGTAAAATTTGTACCCATATTGTGGAGAAGGTTGAATATATTAATAATTGTAAATTTGATGTTAGAGGCACGTATTCATGTGAAAGTAAAGGTGTTATATATGCTTTGTTTTGCCTTTGTAAGTTATTTTATGTAGGCGAAACAAAACGGATGTTTTGCACTAGATTTATGGAACATTTGAGAGATGTTAAACATCAGAGGGAAGACAAAATGATTTCCTTGCATTTTAAACACTGCCATCAAGGCAATATTAACCTTTTAAAATGTACTATTTTAGAACAAATCGATTGTATGTGGGATAATGAAGAAGTGATGAAACAAAAACTTTTATATAAAGAATGTATTTATATTTTGAAGTATAATACAATGGTCCCTAAGGGACTAAATAATGAGTTAAATTGGAGATATTTACTTTAAATATTTAATGTATTTAATTGTATAATTAGTTAATTAATTGGTGCTTAAGAAGTTGAAGGATATAAAAGTGTGTTTTAGAAATGAACTGATATTCCATGAAGGTGGTGACACCGAGGCGCTAGAATTTGTTATTATAAATATTTTCATTTTATAATTTGTGCGCTTTCTTCTCTGCATTCCCAAAATTGGTTTGGATCTGGTTGTTGCAGTATTTTCATTTATTGTTGTTGCAGACAACATGGATATTTAATTTCCAAATGTCTCCTTAGCCAGCTTGGTAGATATGGGCATCCTGAGGCAATGTAACATTTGACCCATGTTCACTGACAACCTTTTGTTTCTTAAAGAAGCTGACACAGTATGCGAGAGATGTACATACAAAATTTCACTTACAAACAAGGTTGTCAAGAACACACACATTACAGCCATCGCACATAGTGTCCACACACATATAGACTATCTTATGCTGAAGCACTAAAAAACAGTTTTCCCAAATTTCAAAGAACTTCTAATCCTGCAAACAACAATGCATATCCTCAGCAATCTTTAAAGCATACACCAAAAACAACACCAAGCACAGCACGTAAGCCTACACCCAATGGACCCCCCAAAAATATAGCCCATAAGGCAAGCAAACAATTTACAAAAGACTCTTGTCATAGAGGACTCCATTGTGTGACACACAGATGCCCCACTTCCCAGACTGGACAAGGAGAAGAATACGGTCAGTTGCTTGTCTGAAGCCAGGATCTGCAAAGTTACACTAGCATTCAAGTCATTGTACCACAGGTACCAGTATGATTCTATCACAGACCATGTGGGTGTAAATGACCTGAGACATACCGCTCTGAACTATATGAAGAATGACATTATGCACCTCTCTGAATATGTGTCTCAGACTGGTATGTGCCTTGCATTGAGCAGTATTCTACCTTCATCAAGGATGATGCCACAGTATCAGCAAAAAATGATTGACTTTTAACAATTGGCTTAATTTCTTGTGTCAGTCTGGGGGGGGGGGGGTTCAACATCTGTCAGCCTGGTAGGACATGGTTAACAGATCACATTGCTTTGTCAAAGATGACCTGCACCTGTCCCCCCTGGTCTTCTGAATTTTGGCTAAAATTTTACCCCCCCCCCCAAAGCCTTTTTAGGCAATGCCAAAGTGATAAACTTACTGAAACAGCAAATAAAACCCAAAGGAACCTATAGGTGTTACTGTTCAGTGCTAGGAGCCTTAGCAATACACTGCACACCCTACATGCTCTTCTCACTCTGGAGAATATAGACACCTGTGTTGTTATCAAGGTATGGTTTAAAGCCACAGAAAGTGATGCTAGATAGAGGTCCAGGGAAGTAAATAGTGTGAGAAGAAATAACCAGGGAATTGTTATGGGTTGGCTTGTATAGGCCCTAGGGCCGATAGCCTAGTACCAACCTATGAACCTACAGTGCCCTTCACACATTTAGGCCATCAGCTGCACAGACATGGACTAAAGGTGGAGAAGTCTCGATCTACATCAGCAACAAGTATACTTCAGGATGATACACTGGAGTTCATCCATGTGCAGATCATCTCAGATAGAGCCCCTTACTATATCTTAGCAAGCTATAGGTTACCATTTATGTCTCAAGAATCCCATAGCTGTTATCTAGATCTGCTGGTGGCACTCTCCATCAAACCAAAAACTTTATTCACGGGGACTTTTACTACCCCTCTATAGACTGGAAAACATACACTGTCACCAACTTGCAGGCACAATGTTTCCTTGACTTTATTAGCACAAATACCCTTGATCAGTTAGAGCAAACTTCAGTCAGATGTTCAAACATACTGGACCTTGTTCTCATCAATATGGAAGAGAGCTGCTCCCCCTAGTGTCATGTCCTCGCTGGTGAGGTCAGATCACAAAGTTGTCTCATTCAAAATAAAAAAAAAAACAATTTGGAAAACCCAGCAAAACCTGTTACCATTAGAAAGTATTCTAAAGTAAACTACATCCTATTAAGAGACAATTTGTCAAAATGCAATACCCTGCCCAACCCAGAGTTCAGAGCAGCCTATGCAGAAATATTTGCAGAAACATTGTACAAACATGTAAATGTCTGCATCGAGGCTGCTGAACCTACTAGAAGTAAGCCCTAAACAAACCTCAAAAACAAAATAAACTTGTGGAATCCTAATCTTAACAGGATATGTAACAAAAGAAATAAGGCATGGCCAAAGTCAGAAAGAGCAACTCTGGTAATGACAAAAGCTCAATAATAAAGCTAAACAGGAAACTAAGAAGACTAATTAAATCCAACACAGTCAATTATGGGGTCAAGAAAGTTTCTCAGGCTAAAGACAATCACAATGCCTTCTACAGCTATGTCTGAAATTTCAATCGTAACATGCAAATATGAACAGAATTGATAGCAAATGGTACCACCTTCATTGAGCAGAATGACATACTGAATCTGCTGGATGACAAATTCAGCTCAAACTTTAACCCCCTCCCCACCACCCCTTGTGAAATCCCTACCCGTATACCCCCCCCCCAACTATCAGCATGAAGCAGGTCATACCAGCACTCACTAAGTCTAAAAACACAGCCTCAGTGGGGCTCAAAAATATCCCAAGTTTTCTGCTAAATAGCCTAACACATGACCTGATAAATTATTATGGAAATGACCAACAAAGACATTGGCAACTTACAGACACTGGTCCAATCCCAGTTTGTTTCTGCCAAGGGAAAGTTATTCCAATTTAACCTGACAGACTTCTTTGGTAACAAAGGCAATGGATGAATGGAAAATGGTGCATACTGCCTACTTAGACATGGCTAAGGCATTTAACACAATACCCCACTCAGGTATTGTGGACAGAATCAACAGACTAGGCATAAATCCCTACACAACTTGCTGGATAGCCAGCCAGCTCACAGGTAGGACTAAAGAAGTCACAATTGGTGAGATCACCTTTACCAAGAGGCAGGTCACCAGTGGAGTACCACAGGGCTCTGTGCTGGGGCCTTTTGAATTCCTGCACCCTTCACATACTTGCTAATTAGTGCTTCACTATATGAGATTTAAGCATGAATCCCAGCATGTGTCTAGCAGTTTAATAGTTTGCCAGATGCATTTTCAATATATGTGAGTTTCAAGGTAAGAGAATTTTAATGTTACTCAAGCTAAGTTGGTTTTTAATATGAAGATGAAATGTTGTCAGTGTTTTCATTGTGAAATAAAAATTTTAAATTAAATCCAAATTTCTGATCAATGTAAAAGTAAAGAAGAAAATATTTTGCACACTAACAGGTTTGAACAATATTCTATAGTAAATGGAAACTGACTGCTATGTAAGGGGATAATGGCATAGCTGGTGGTGGCCCCCAGCCACTTACCCTCCCTAGGCCCCAACTGGACCACACACACACACACACACACACACACACACACACACACACACACACACACACACACACACACACACACACACACACACTCAGGGGTAGCATTGTCACCTCACAGAAAGAGGTTCTCTGGTTTGATTCTCAGCTGGAGTGCCTTCTGTGTGGAGTCTGCATGTCCTCCCTGCATTCGTGTGGGTTTTCTCTGGGTCCTCTGGTATCCTCCCGCATTTACAAAAACATGTATCTGCAGTATTTCTCCCCAAGCCTCTGCTGAAAACTGGCTTCATTCCAAGTCAGACTTTCCCAGTTAAAATATATATATATCTATATATATATTTATGCCACTTTATCAAGTTTTTGGAACCTCAAAAATCATATGGTTGAGATCATATGTTCGAGTTTCCAAAACTCAAAAGACAAAAATAACAAAAATCTTATGTTTTTGCAGCAGGGGAGCAAGCCCTCTGCATCTCCAATGTGGGGGACTGTATCGCCACACCCCCTGTAAATTATATACCAATTCTAAGACTGCACTACACTGGGGGAAAAAATAAGTTCCCTACTAAAGCATTTGTACGTAGATTGTGGTACAGTAGGGATCAGGGAACTTACCCTTTTCCTCACTGTAGTACGATCTCAGAGTTGGTATATATATAATGTGTATGACAATGTAGTCAGGATTTCCCCCATGCAAAAATGTAGATTTCTTTTTTTTTCCTTTCATGTTTTCATAAACTGGAACATATGGTCTCATAAATATGAATTTTGAGTTTCTGAAAACTCGATAAAGTGACATAAACACAACTCTGGATCAAACAAACTCAAAGAAAAGAGAGAAAGTGAGAACAACACTATCTCACATTCACATTCTTCTCCATGTTTGGCAGCAATTACAGGATGCCAGCATTCTAGTCAGTTAGACCTTATGAGCATTACTTAAGTGTGTGATGATAAATGGCAGGGATCCCATTTACAATACAGATCTGTACTTAACATGATTAGATGTAGGAGCACTCTTTGAAAACAACTTTTTTTATGGTTGTTTGTTAGCAGTAGCTGAATATGATATGCACATTTCTTAACCGCCTGGAGAGGCATTTAGAGAGATGTGTATAATTTTAAAATGCTAGGGAAGGGCAAAAATATAAGGGATGAAACAGAAATTTCTGGATATGCTTCTTACTGGGCTAAATGTAATATTCAAGTCATTACACTGATTAGGTTCACAAACAAGGTGCTTTTAGTGCTGATTAGGAGTTGTACTTAGGATGACAAAACTTTATGGGGTACCTGTCGTTAACCCAGTAACACCTATGAACATAAACACTATGTTATAACATACATTTTTTTAAAATAATTATTTTGATCAACAAATTGTTTTTGAATTTTAATTGAAAGTTCTTGAAATTTATTCTGCTTAATAGCTGCATATTTTATTAAATGTGGTACTGCTTTTATTTCAGAATTAAAGTAGTAGGAGTTGAAGTAGTGGAGATATGAGCATTGGTTGTTGGGTTAGGAAAGGTAATATAGAGCTGTAATATGAAAGAGGAGATTAGATAGTGTGTGTGTGTGTGTGTGTGTGTGTGTGTGTGTGTGTGTGTGTGTGTGTGTGTGTGTGTGTGTGTGTGTGTGTGTGTGCGCGCGCGCAGTGGTTAAGGTCTCTGTCTCCCATGCACAAGGTACATGGTTCGATCTTGACCTCTGAATTGGAGTTTGCATGTTCTCCCTGTGGGGTTCTTTTCACATCCTAAAAAAATGCTGAGTGTTGCCACCTCAAACTGACTCAATAATGAAGCTGTGGACAGCAGCACAGATGGTGCTTATAATGAAGAAGAGTTGTATAAACCAACCACTTGATCATTAACTGTGATGTGCAGTATCCTCAAGATAGGAGAACACAGATCACAGATTGTCAATATCAAGGTGCAGGTACTCCACGACTATCGAAGCCAACCATCGACCAGAAAGGCAAAAATCAATAAAAAATTTTTATACTGGAACAGCAAAAGAACTTTATTCCATGGGTTGTTAGCGCTTTCACGTCTACTCTGGACACTTCTTCAGACTTTAATAAAACACTTCATCACTTCTGTATTTAAACACTTATCAATTAAACAGTTAACCAATGAAAGCCTTTGTATGAATACATAACTATAAAAAGTCAGAAACTTCTAAATAGATAAAAAGTCAGAAACTTATATTGTGAAAATTAAAAATTCAAAATTCAACATTAACACTAAAATGGGTGTATTAATAGATTATTACTGTTATTAACATTTCAGATGGCAAATAGCATATGAATATTTATTAAAAACACAAAAGCATATAAAAACAGCATGTAATAAAAACATTTCAAGTGTATGAAACTACTGAAAAACTTCTAAAAATACATATTCCTACTAACACCAAGAAACATGAAAAAATCAAATGTATAGCAATAAATAACTGCTAATGCTTCAGATGACGACTGACTAGAAAGAGTAACCCTCTCATTAAGGCCATGTCCTTCATCTGCTTTCATTCTGATGATCCATTTACATTCTTCCCTTTCAGTGAAGTTACTTACATTGCCTAATCTCAATGTGGTGTGTATCAATTCAATAACTAAGAACTCAAAGGTATGTGTGGTGCCTTGCGATAGAACATGTCTAGCCAATGCGTTCCTGTCATTCTCCCTGTTGATCGCATATAAATGCTCTCTAACCCTTTCCCTCAACGTTCTATTCGTCATACCGACATAGAAAGCCTGGCATTTGGTGCAGATGGCTAAATAAACTATGTTCCTTGTCCTACAGTCTGCATAATGATCAAATTTATATAGCACACTTGTGTCCGGGTGCCTAAAGTTATTCCTGCTCAGTATGTATTTGCACTGATTGCAACTGCGACATGGGAAGGTACCCATTCTAACAGTAAATGGTTGATCTTGAAGTCACCTTTCATAACATAACATGTTCCTTAAAGATCTAGTATTCTTGTAGGAGAAACTGGGGTGAGGACCTACAAGTGCTCTAAGCCTATCATCCAACTGTAGGATACCCCAGTTCTTTCTAATGACATTAGTAATACTCTTATTCTTGTTGGTATATGAAAGTACCATCCTCTTTTTACTTCTAATAAATGGCCTTCTTTGTTCCACCTGTTCACTAGTTGCTATCCTAATGTAAGGTCTTGTTTCTTCATTGCGTTCTGTTTGTTGCAGGACTATCAAATCATTGTCATGGTAACCCCTTGATTTAAAGTCAGCATCTAAGCCTATCAATTCATTCCTATATGCTGAATCATCGCTTGTTAGGCGTGAACAGCGTGCTGCTTGATTCTTAACAATGTTCTTGTGTATGTGGGGAGGATGCATGCTATCACAATGTAAGTATGTGTTCTTTCTACAGGGTTTCCTATAAATGTTGGTAGTGAAACACCCATTGTGCTTCCTGATGGTAACATCTAAGAAGTCAATCTGGTGACATGATCTCTCCCCAGTCAGCCTAAGAAAAGATGTGGTGTTGTTGATATAACTTAAAAACTCATCTAAGATAGTAACATCACCACTCCAAACAAAAAACACATCGTCCACAAAACGTTTATAATACTTGAGGTGCTGTGAATAATACTCATTTCCAAAGATATACATAGAGTCCCAATAGGCTAGTATAGGGTTTGCATAAGAATTGGCACATGACGTGCCCATCGCTACCCCTGAAGTCTGCAGATAATAACCATCACCATATAAAAATACATTATTTTCTAACACTAATTCCATCAGCATGGTGATCATAATCACTTTCTTGTTAGTCATGCCCTTCTCTAGAAGAAAGAGCCTCAGGAAGTCTATCCCTATATCATTAGGTATGCAGGTGAATAAAGACTGAATATCTAAAGTCATCATAATGTCATTCTCCAAGTATGCTTTTTCAACAGCACTCTCAGCTAGAGATTCCGATAGTTGTTTAGTATCTCTCAAAATGGAAAAGGTAGAATCAACTATAGGTCTAAGTTGCTTCTCAATATAAATTGAGATACATTCAGTTAGCCAGCCTCTCCCTGAGACTATAGGTCTGAAGGGTGGGTCAGACAATGTCTTATGCACCTTCGGAAGACCTCTGATGATAGGTACCAAAGGTTTTTCAACTAGAAAATAATTATAGAGATCATTGTTTATAATATTGGACATCAACATATCATACAATGAGGCATGAAGTTTATTAATAACCTTGTTTAGATCATACATGTGTATTTTTTTTATATGTGGTTTCATCCAATAACATTTCTGACATTCTATTGTTATAATATACACTATCAAACAACACTATTGCGCCACCTTTATCCGCTGGGCGGATAACTATAGTATCATTGTTTTGTAAACTTTTTAAAACTGCTGTTTCTTGTCGGCTTAAATTGTAAAATTCTGACTTAAAACCTGTTTGTTCAAACAACATATAAAAATCATTGCAACAAACTTTCTCAAAACTTTCTAAAAGTGGATGCAATTCTGGTACAAAGCATGAAGGTTTCCTAAAATTATTAATTACTATATCCCTTGTCTCAGTGTTTTCATTATCATAAAATAAATCAAGTGCTAAACCCCTAGTAAAAAGTTTTAATTGTACTATCAACTCACTAATGTCTATCCCTTGTGAGGGCACAAATGATAAGCCTCTGTTTAACACTTTCATTTCAGCATCAGTCAACTCATGGCTAGATAAATTAATTACCAGTTCATTGGAGTTTTCTTCCACAATCTCTTCTGTGGTTCCCCTGACTCCCCTGAGGGTTTATGTTTCTTCCCCTTGTACTGGGGACTCCATGTCTTGCGATCTGCTGGTAGAAATGATAAAGGGAACGTAAGATTTGTGTTGTCTCTCTCATTAGTCTCTGAATTCCCTTCTGCTGGGAGCAAAGTCTTCTTCCTCACTACCAGTCCCAAGCTCTTAGTGTCCAATTGTCTAATGGTTGGTAGAATGTTATCTGCTGTAGTATTCCTATTTTGTAAGTTTTCAGATGTTCCTCCATTCTCCACTAGTAATAAATCTGAACCATTCTCTGTTGTGCACCCCTCTGCATGAGTGCCTTCAAAGATGGCCACATTAATACTTCCTGATGTAGTAGGACGCATATCGCTGTTACCATCCTTCATATTGTCAGAAATGCAAGAGTTCGTTACATCAATAGCTGACCGGAAGGATTCCTTTGGCCAAGAGAAGACGTTCCCACGTGCAAAATCGGAACAGTCTCTCTCCAGTTTCTTCTTTTTCTGTTGCAAAAGTCTGTTGTCAGTTAGAGTTAAAGTAGTGGAAAGTTCAGAGAAGTAATCAGATAACTGTACAGATGTTAAAGAAGAATTTAAACGCTCTTCCAGAATGGAGATCTCTTTCATGAGTTCTTTCTCATTTAACGAATACTGTCTTATTAACAGCTTGATATAACTATTGCTAGTCTCAATATTAAGTTTCTGCCAGTCTATTAAAAGGTCTGGATATTTGTTACCAAAGGTGGGCATCTTTAAAATGTGTAGTCCTCTTGGAATAACTTTAAAGGATAAACATGCTTCCATATGTTGTTTCTGCCACTGCACATTCTTCATTTTAAGTAAAGTATCTTCAAATTGTCTCATCAGTTGTAACACATTGATATCTAACTGCTTACCTTTGTGGGTAACATTAGTATTAGCTAGTTGTGAATAAGAAAGTTTTAGCAGTGGATTGTAGCACCTGGAAAGCAGTTGAGAGAATGAAAAAATCATGTCCTCAGATGCAGCTTCCTCCATGTGTTTGGTTCCTTCTGTCATGTCCCCTCGAGATAACAAAGAGGCAAAAGATAAATAAACAGAGATCTCTCAGGGTAAGGTACCTGCTATGTCCCCAAACGAAAAATGTCAATATCAAGGTGCAGGTACTCCACGACTATCGAAGCCAACCATCAACCAGAAAGGCAAAAATCAATAAAAAATTTTTTATACTGGAACAGCAAAAGAACTTTATTCCATGGGTTGTTAGCGCTTTCACGTCTACTCTGGACACTTTTTCAGACTTTAATAAAACACTTCATCACTTCTGTATTTAAACACTTATCAATTAAACAGTTAACCAATGAAAGCCTTTGTATGAATACCTAACTATAAAAAGTCAGAAACTTCTAAATAGATAAAAAGTCAGAAACTTATATTGTGAAAATTAAAAATTAAAAATTCAACATTAACACTAAAATGGGTGTAGCAACAAAGCAGGCCATTTATTAGAAGTAAAAAGAGGATGGTACTTTCATATACCAACAAGAATAAGAGTATTACTAATGTCATTAGAAAGAACTGGGGTATCCTACAGTTGGATGATAGGCTTAGAGCACTTGTAGGTCCTCATCCCAGTTTTTCCTACAAGAATACTAGATCTTTAAGGAACATGTTATGTTATGAAAGGCGACTTCAAGATCAACCATTTACTGTTAGAATGGGTACCTTTCCATGTCGCAGTTGCAATCAGTGCAAATACATACTGGGCAGGAATAACTTTAGGCACCCGGACACAAGTGTGCTATATAAATTTGATCATTATGCAGACTGTAGGACAAGGAACATAGTTTATTTAGCCATCTGCACCAAATGCCAGGCTTTCTATGTCGGTATGACGAATAGAACGTTGAGGGAAAGGGTTAGAGAGCATTTATATGCGATCAACAGGGAGAATGACAGGAACGCATTGGCATAGACATGTTCTATCGCAAGGCACCACACACACCTTTGAGTTCTTAGTTATTGAATTGATACACACCACATTGAGATTAGGCAATGTAAGTAACTTCACTGAAAGGGAAGAATGTAAATGGATCATCAGAATGAAAGCAGATGAAGGACATGGCCTTAATGAGAGGGTTACTTTGAAACCCTTTCTAGTCAGTCGTCATCTGAAGCATTAGCAGTTATTTATTGCTATACATTTGATTTTTTCATGTTTCTTGGTGTTAGTAGGAATATGTTTTTTTAGAAGTTTTTCAGTAGTTTCATACACTTGAAATGTTTTTATTACATGCTGGTTTATATGTTCTTGTGTTTTTAATAAATGTTCATATGCTACTTGCCATCTGAAATGTTAATAACAGTAATAATCTATTACTACACCCATTTTAGTGTTAATGTTGAATTTTTAATTTTTAATTTTCACAATATAAGTTTCTGACTTTTTATCTATTTAGAAGTTTCTGACTTTTTATAGTTATGTATTCATACAAAGGCTTTCATTGGTTAACTGTTTAATTGATAAGTGTTTAAATACAGAAGTGATGAAGTGTTTTATTAAAGTCTGAAGAAGCATCCAGAGTAGACGTGAAAGTGCTAACAACCCATGGAATAAAGTTCTTTTGCTGTTCCAGTATAAAAAATTTTTTATTGATTTTTGCCTTTCTGGTTGATGGTTGGCTTCGATAGTCATGGAGTACCTGCACCTTGATATTGACATTTTTCGTTTGGGGACATAGCAGGTACCATACCCTGAGAGATCTCTGTTTATTTATCTTTTGCCTACAGATCACAGATTGCCCACAGTGTCAGGGCTACCCATTCAACAGAGTAAAAATTGGCTCTAGGTGATTCAGTCATGTTGACTAATGTTGCCAAAATGGGCATGGGTAGTTATCGGTGATAAGTAAGCTGAGGTCCTGGCCTATTCTGACCTATGCCAGGGAACCATGCTAATGATAGAAGGGGTGTATGTGCCTCTATTGGCTAGTATGTACCTGCCATAATGCCAGGAGCCCTAGGTCAATAAGCTACTGGCTGGCTGGTGTACAGTTGTCCAGCTTGGGTTACTTCTGTTGAGTGAAAAGCTGGACATGAAATCAGTGAATGTGCCAAACATGAAATATGAATTGATACACTTAGTGTAGTTTCACTGACAGGACGTAGCTTGGAAGTGGATGACATGATGGTAAGGAAGAGGCTGGACATCCTATGTATCCAGAGTCCAAGACAGAGGTGTAGTGCAGCAGAAGCTACTACACAGAAGGAGGACAAACTGGAAATGGGGTGGGAATTGTGATGAGAGAGGAGCTTCAGAAGAGAGTGAGGGATGTCATCATAATTAGTGATAGCCTCATGGTAATCAGACTGCAATGTAAGGAAAGGGCACATTTCATAATCTCAGCATATGCCTCACAGCAGGGTTGTGATAGTGAGGAAAAGTGTACATTCAGACAGCAGTTGAAGTAAAACAGGACAGCATCAATTGGTGTTGATAATGAGTGACCTGAATGCACATACTGGGGCAGATAAAACAGGATATGAGGACTGCCTGGGTCCAGATGGGTGGGGCAACAGGAATAAAGAAGAAAAGGCCATTCTAGACTTCTGTCTGTCAAATGGGTAGATGGTAACCAACATGTGGTTCAGCAAGAGAGACGAGCAAAAGAGCAAATACAAGACTTGCCAACATGCAACTCGGGTGGACTTTCTTCTAGTTAGAAAAGGGAATGGAATAGTATCAGTGATTGCAAAGGCATCCTCTGTGAAACAGTCAGCCACAGCATAAATCACTGGTTTCCACAATCAGCTGGAAGCAGTGATCAGAGAAGGCTTTAAGGTCAATAAAGACTAGGCTGAAGACCTGGAAGTTAACTGAAGAGAAAGCACAAGTGTTTATGGAATTACTCAGGAAGAAGAGAAAATGGGTGGAGTTAAAGAAGAATGACAGCACCTCAAAACAACTTGTGTGAGGGCTACAGAATACATATGCAGCCAAGCCAGGTATGGAAACAAGCTACATAAGGAAAGCTGGTGATGTAATATAAAAGTCCAGGAAGTCATCAAAAGAAAGAAAGAAGGAGTACAGAAAAAAGTGGGAGCTAGATAAGACAGACCAGACTAATAAGGAGTGCTGGTTGGCTAAAAAGGAAGCTAAGCGAGGAGTTGCAATAGCAAAGAACACAGCATCAGAGGCACTCTACCAGCTTATGGAAAGTGATTCAGTAAACAGCACAAAGAAATGGCATCAGGATGCAAGGCAAAGACAGAAGGATAAAGAAGGTAGACACACTTCATAGGGGATCCAGCAACAACCTGCTCACCAGACCACAGGACATCACAGGCAGAGGGAAGGAGTACTTTGAGCAGCGTCTGAATGAAGAAAACTCCTCAGAAGCTGTACTGCCCCAGACTCAACCTATGATGAAAGAAGATTAGAAGCCCACCCTAAAAGAAGTAAGAACAGCACTGAGGAAATTGAAGTCATGGAAAGCTGCAGCAGATATGATAAAGATGTTGGGTGAGATAGGCGAGAAATAGCTCCTGAGGATAGGGAGAGAAAGGCTTATCCCAGATGACTGAAGAATTAGCACGCTAATGCAAGTGTAAAAGAAAAAACGGGACATTCACAACTGTGGGCAGTATAGAAGTATCAAACTCCTGTCACACTGCATGAAAAGTCCTGGCTGATAAACAAATACGATGGGAAGTAGAAAGTAAGATGGGATATAAGCAGTTTGGATTCAGATTAGGATGCAGCACAACTGCCCCAATGTTTGCAGTAAGGCAGATAGTTGAGAAGAAGCTTGCGATGAGATAAGAGTCCAATTGGTCATTCTTAGACTTGTAAAAAGCATATGACAAGGTCCCAAGAAAGCTGATTTGAACAATCTTGTGACAGTCTGAAGTCCCATAAATGCTGGTAGAATTGGGGCAGGCTTGTACAAAGACCCAATACTGCAGTACAAACATGTTTTGGTCTCACAGAGGGGTTCCTAGTGGGAGTGGGTGGGCATCATGGTTCAGCTCTGAGCCCACTGTTGTTCATGCTGATGATGGACTACATTAGGACACAGACTGGAGGGGACATGTCAGCAAAGTTTCTGTATGTAGGTAATGTGGTCTTACAGGCAGACTCTGAGCAAGAGCTTCAACAACGGATAGAGGAATGGAATGCAAAACTAAAGGCATATGGGATGAAAGTGAGCAAAGATAAGACAGTAGTCATGGCAGAAAATGGGGGAAATCAGAAGAAGATAAGAACTGAGATAGAAGGAAAAATAGTAAAACAGGTTAACAGCTTCAAGTATCTGGGAGAGGTGGCTGAGGAGAAGGAAAATCTGAATGAGGAGGTCAAAATTAGAATTAGAGGGGCTGCCCAAGTAGCAGAGAATGTCAGGGTTAGAGTATGACAGAAGAATGCCAAAGAAGTGGAAAAGTAAGGTGTACAAAGCACTGGTGTGAACACTACTACTGCATGGTACAGAAACCTGGGTAGTAAAGGCAGAGCAGTTGAGCCAGAGGTGATGGAAATGAAGTGCCTGAGATGGCTATGTGATAGGCAGTAGGATGAACACTGTGGGACAGACAAAGAAATTAGGACATAAGAGCAGAAGGCAAAGTAGCTCCAATTGCAGACAAGGTCAAAGAAAACAGATTACAGTCATTCAGATACATGTGTAGAAAAGCAGAAGACAATCTGGTAAAGAAGATTTGGGAAAGACGAAAAGAGTGCAGAAGGAAATGAGGGCATCTAGCAAAGAGGTGGATGGATTGTGTGAGAGAAGACCTGTGCAGTCAAGCATGAGAGATGAAGAAGGTAGGTAAGTGACATTAAATCTAGAGATGGTGGCAGTTGACAGAACACCCCAACCCCATGTAGAAAATGGGAAAAAAGGGGGTCAATGATGATAATGATGGCAATTTTAGCAGTAATAGTTTGGTACGCTGAATCACAGTTTAAGATGAATAACTTATTCAGCTCGATCAGATGTATGGGAGGTAAAGGTATTATAAAAATCTCAAAAAAATCGTACATGTCTTAAAGTGTGTTTGTATAATACATTGTTAGGATTCCTCGTCTTTTAACTCATTACATCCGAGTGACGCCTCCAGGTGCATCTGCAGTTAACCGCTACTGAAGCCTCTAGGCATCAGATATTGCTCGTTCATATATGCATCGATAATTCCAAAACCATGCTTTGTACAAGGTTTTAAATGATTTCATCTTAAAGCTTATACAATGGCAAACTCAGCTGCATTAATATTTGACCTTTGTCTGGTGCAGGTAAACAGATATTAATTGTTGTTTTTATGATATTAATTAATACAGGTATAATTTTCACACTTTTCTAACTATCTCAACAATCAAGTAACACAAACAGAACTCCTTAGCCTCATATGAAAGCTCTTGGCTAGATGAATAAAATGCTTCAGACAGTATGTGTGTAACTTGAATGCAGGATTGTAAGTTCTTTACAAAATATTACAAATGTACTAGTTACTGTGTTTACTGTGACTTATAAAATTCGGTTTAAGACTTACAACCTAAAGACTACCAAAAAGTGATTTTAACTAAGTTGTAAGTTTTATATGTTTAGATATTTTTTTATTTATTTATTTTTTCACAAATGTTTGTAAAGAACTTTGAATGCATTAGTTGTTTGTGACAATGTCATTTTTGATGTATTTAATGCAAAGCTTTGAAACGGCATTTAAATTCTGATGAAGTCTGTAAATTAAATAAGATGGGAGCACTTGATGTTTATATTAAAGTTTTTTTTTTGCAGCAGTTGTTTTGTTTTTTTCAAGGTTATTCATACATGAGTCACATTTTTCAGTCTCAGAGCATAAAAAACTGGGGAAATTTCGATATGCAGAAGTATATCATGGTTTACCTTCAAAACGTCGCAGCCCATATTGTCGAAGCTGAAAACGGTGAGACCAAAACATCTTAAGTGCAGAATCACAAACTCACATCGTCTTTCCTCTCTAGGAAAGTAACCACTTGGCCACCAACGAAACAAAAACAATGGGTAGGAAATCATACCCATCAAACTGGGGGGCTTCACCCCACACACCCCCCTACTTAAATATATCAACTCTGAAGTCGCACTGCAGTAGAGAGAGGGCAAAGTTCACCATGGTGGCCAAGTTGTTACTTTCCCAGAGAGGAAAGATGATGTTTCGGGAGTTTGTGATTCTGCACTTATGAGGTTTTGGTCTTGCCGTTTTCAGCTTCGATGATGTGGGCTGGACATTTTAAAGGGGAACCATTATAAGATTATGCAGATAGATTATAATTTACTGCTGATGCAGTTTTGTAAGATAAATGTGGAAAATGCATGCTGGTCAAGGGTCATGTGTGGTACTATAATGACTTTGACTAACGTTTATATTATAGCAGAGTCAAAGATGTCAATGATTTGTTCACATTTAAGATAATGGATAGTGGCCTAAAAAGGGTTTAAAATGTATGCAGGAAACTATGATTTGATTACTAGATTTGATGATGCTTAGATTGGGCCATGCATTCTGAATGTATTAGTGCTAGGAAGATTTTTGAAATGTTATTTATTTTAGCAGTATAGGATTTGTAGATACTTCAAAAATGAGGGCTAATGTTGATACACATTTTATTTTTTCAGAAAAAAGTCATTTGTATTGAAATAACACATACATGGAAAATTTTCATGGTTGGGGTTATTGTGCTTTCTGATCATGCACTGTTACAACTTATTTTGGGTAATTAATGTAAGCATGGACAGATACTGGTGGCTTAATTTATCTTTGTGTAATTGTGGTCTTCCTCCACTGGATTCAGGAACAAACAGGGATCTTGTAATCCTAGATCATAGCTGATTAGGATCTAGGTCATTAAGGTCATGGGGGATTTTATGATAGGACTGAATAATGTAGTAAAAGGGTTATTTCTGCAGTACAGTTAATGAATTTAATACACATCTTTCACAACTGGATACAGAGTTTAAGACTCTGTAGACTTTGATGATAATATGAGTGGAGATTAAGAGTTAAAAACAACAGGGTTGAAAATTAACAGGGTTCTGGACAAAAGAGCTATATTATGCTAGTAAGACTTTGACTTCAAGATTAAATATTTTGAATCATTTTTAGCTTTGCAAAGGGTCCTTTCTGTGTGTTTAAGACAAAAAATCAGTAGCAATACAAGTGAAAGTAGTGGGATTCCTGATAACACCCATATAATCTAACTATAGATTTGCAGTGTTTGCACAATATTCTTAACATAAACAGCAGTGCAATTTGGAAGACACTTTTGGAGGATACAGATGGAACTGCATAAGAGAATAAACAGCACTAGAGTATGTGCAGAATCTTTAGGGAATGGTATGGAAGGTCATTTATGCTCTTCAGAAAACCAAGTTAAATTATGGATGGAGGATTTAAGTGTTATTGTATATCAAGGACTGGCAACAAGGTAGTTCACATATAATATATTGGTTGGCCAGATTCACTACACTATTGTATTGGATGCAATTATTTTTCCAACAGAACCCTATTTAACAAAATTATTTACAACACTGGAAGACTTCAACTTGCTTAGATAGCTTCTTATCCTTGAATTTAATTCAAATGATTCTGAAGTAATACCCATCCATCCATCCATCCATCCATTCACAACCCCCTTTTTTCCATTTTTGCACATGGGGTCGGAGTGTAACTTCAACAGTGACAATCACTGAATAAAATTATCTAAATTATTATGTAGATATTATTTTATATATTGGGTCCTCTGTAATGTCCTTGTGCTAATTCTATAAAAAATCATTGCATCCCTTTTCTTTATATTTACTAATCCCAGCTATTTTCATCTTTAGCTCCTGCTAGTCCCTACAATTTAGGCTTAATGTTATCGATACTGGAGTATTTATTTTGTTAACAGCAGGATACATTGTTATATTACATTGACTGCATGCTGTTTTGATTATGTTAAATGTTTTTGTCATATAGCATTTTATCTTTGTAGCTGCAGTCATACCTTGTTCTGAATGCAGGCAATTATCATTCCTTGTAAGAATGCCTTAGATGTCGTGTAGAGTTTTTTTTGCACACTGTGTTGATACTTAAACTTCTAGGAGTGACGAAATATTGTCTTTACCTGATGATAAGTGCTCATTTGATGTGGTTAGCAAATCTACAGCTCTTTCTTTGTTGGCTAATTATTCTGAGAGGACATTGGAGAGAATTACTGTATTTGGTTTCTTAATACTTTGATTATATTCAGTACATATGCATTCACTCTTGTGACTCATGAATGGGCAGTTTTACAGACAGGTTTGATGTCCATTGTTAATAATAGCACAGCTACAGATGCACGTAATGTGGTTCTCCCAAATAAACTTTACGTATATATTTCTAATCTTCAGTCAGGTGAAGTTTATAATGCCATTTTTCTATTCTTGCTGAGTCAGGCCTTGATATATTTACTTTCTCAATCTGCATTTTATGTTACATTTCTATAAAATCATAGCTTGTAACATAGCTTTATTTTTTTCACAAAGTTAAATAATTTTGATTTCAGATTGTCTATTTTTGTTATTATGATTGTTACAGTATAGTATGAGAGGTCAAATCTTGGTTTTGACAGCAGTATACCTTTAAGAATATCTCTTTATTGTTTTGCATGTAACTATTGAGCAGCTAATAAGCACTTAAGAAGTCAGTATGTACCTTCAAGATAGGAGTTTTTTCAAACATGGTAATAACTTTTGATACTTGCTTTACTGTGAAGAACTTGTTAAATAATTTTAGATCTGTTAACCTCAATGCAATACTGCATTTACATTTGGTATATGTTCATACAACAGCTGAATAAACTTTAATTATACAAATTATTCATATAAATATTTATATGTATTAATAGATAATTAATTAATTAACATCATGCACTATGGACATCCAAAAGTTTAACATCTCATAGGAAGAACAGCAGTCTTGGGAATGCAGCATCCTCCTTATGCTGCAATGTAGTAGAAAATGAATGCAACGGTTTACTATGGGATAGATGAATGTAGTTTACTCGAATAGTGCAATGATCGAAATATAATTATGAATTTAGTTTTACTGAATGTGTATAATGTCGAAAATTATATATACAATGTTGAATTCGATGTTTTTTAACATCCATCTATCGGGTCTCTGCAGCTGCTGTAATGCGAAGTTGATGTCATTGCCATGACTGCGGTAAACCATAATATTTAACGGTGTTCAAACTGGAATATCCATACATATCTATTTTCTTGTAATTTTCCATGTAAGTCCTTCAAGTAGTATTACAAAACACAACTGCAGAAATGTTTTCACCAGTTTTTTTTCTCTGCTACACACCAACGTGCACTCCGAGTTATTGTCATCACCACACTGTGCTCACCCTTCCATAACAGTACAATCACAAGCAAACGCATTTTGTAAACCATACAACAATAAGTGTATCTAGGTGACTAGCCAAATCAAAAAGAACAGTGTTGTGCCACCAGGTGTAAAAATCCTCTAGTAGTAATTTCATCTCTTTGAGCAAGTAGTTTATCAAAATACACTTCCTTATCCATAAGTCTCCTTCTCTTAGGAGATGATGGTATACATGCTAACATTCTACTTTTTATATCTTCTACCCTGTTCTGTTCCAACTCGATAGTGTGTAACACATCCAACAGATATAACTTAGGTTTTCCAAGTAGGCTACTTAAATGGCGATGCCATCCCTCTACAGCATTCTGGCTTCTGCAATAGCTGAGAGTGCACGTATCCCATTGGTTCCAGAATGTTATCTCAAACAATGGGGGTAAGCGCTCTGTAGTATTACATCTTATACCATAGCTATGTGGTCTGCCCGAGACGTAGTTTTCCCTAAAGAATTTACATAACAATTTTGCATTGTCAGGCATATCAGCTTCAATCTCATTGAGAGTCTCAGCTACATATTCTGGATTAATGAATGCTAAGGCCGGTATATCTGTTTACACAACTTTGAAAATGAGCTGTTAGTGCCATACAAGGATGCCAAATGTAGTTGTGGTATCTGACACCAAATTATTTGGTGAAGATGGAACCAGCAGCCCTCAGCGATGCTGTTGCAGAAATGTGACTTAATGGCATTAACTGCTCCCTTTTCGAAATTGCTCAACACCATTTTAGGGTGAAGCATCAGGTCATACTTTACACATAAACTGACAACAACAGTCCAAAATGTATTATAACACTCCTCAGCTTTTGCAGGTAATATACCATACACCACAGGAATTATCCTGGCGATGCCAGCGTCCTCTACCTTGCAATACTCAGTATATATCTGTTTGCATTCTGTTGAGCTGATGGGAAAGGTACCATCCACTAAAATAAGCTCAGACATGCACATTCATTGCAAGTTATTCACTGTAGTTATGACCACACAATTACCAGATGGACTACTGTCAACACTATACTCAACAATACATGTTCCATTCTTTATATTAACTGGGATAAATTAACCATGTCACTGAACATAGATTTACGTTTTTGCTGTCTTATGCGATTTACTGACTGCTTCAATGCAGATGTATTCGGCAATGCATTTATAACCTCAGTTGGAGTGTCTGACAGACTCTCCGACACAACTTTACAAGGATCTTCAATAAATACTGCAGCTCTCCTTTTAATATTATGTCTAACCTTATATACTTCACTTTTAAGACTGTCAGGGCCATGGTAATGTGCTGTGCTCTTTACTAATTTGTATCCTTCTCTTGTAAGACCGGTAATACATCTACCCCTACATTTTCCTGTTAACTTTTTAACGCAACACCAGTACATACAATTCTCAACTCTTTTTTCCTGCATATAATGATAGCCTTCTACACAAAGCAGTTGTTTACCCTTTTGACTTAGTACTGTAGCGTACAGATTCCCAACTGTTCCTGGCTGGAATTCAACTTCCTCATTCACAACACTCTTCCCACTACAACAGGAATTAAAGACAATACAGCAGGTTTGTTTACTATACAACATAATACTCTTTACTATGTTTGTATCACTGTAAAACTGACAAAGCATACTGTGACATGTCTGTTAACTAAGACACTACGTTTATTTCTCCTCCAACAATTCCACCGGAAAACCTTCTATCAGACAAATACACACCTCACAAAAATCACAGTACCTTGTAAATAATGCACTCATTGCGCAAATTACGTGTATATGTCTCTCAACATGTCATACATCAGTTGGTCAACTCAAATGCTCATTTCGACATTTTGTATTCGATTATTCTGGGTTCCCATTTGTGAGATTTGCAAACTATGATTTTTATTATGTCATATTAGAGTAATACATGCTCGCACACACCATAGTAAACCAATGCAACTCTCTAGTGTGAGAATAGAACCCACAGCCTTCTGATCTTATAGGCAAGTGCACTACATATTGAGCTAGTGAGACTGCAATAACAATAACCTTCATATATGTCTGTGTTGTACATGGATGATATTATACTTCCCCTCTTCAAATAAATCCTTCAGTTCTCAGTAATCATATGCCTGAGAATAGCAAAAAGTAACATACAGATTATTAGCAATTGCATAAGCCATAAGCTATTAGAAGGATATAAAACAGAAATTCAGTTAAGTTATGTTAAACATCAATAATTCTCATGGAGAAATATACCAATTGTAAACATCATTACATCTCAAATAAACCATATATCCTCACTAGAACAAGTTCATTATTAGCACTGATGTTACTAAGAAACAGGCTATAATGAAAATGAACATATAGGTACAGATTCACCAGCTTAACAGTGATGACGGTATTCTAAAATCCAAAGTACTACCTTGGCTGCCTTTATGGCTAGTTTTTATGACTGGATGGGTAGACAGGCACAAATTTATTCCTGTTTTAACATGTATGGCTCTATTCAGTTTGGGAGATGGTCAGTATTAAGTACTCAAGAAGGGTGGCAAGAACTTTTAAGCATGCCTTCTTAAAGGTGTATATGGCTCCGCACCCTATAGTCCCCCTTCACTACTTGACTTGTATTGTTTCTGTGTTCTGCGGTCCATGTAAAGAGCCTTGATACTTGCTGTGTCTACTGTTCTTCATTACAGAGATCCTCACTATCTTATGTACTACAAATCTTGAATATGATGCTAAAGAAATTGCATCAGAGGTCAAGGCTGCATTCATTTATTGATGAATGCCATTTTATGTTTAGGAACTGGGAATTTCAGCATAGACTGTCTAGGCTGGAAACATTTTCCTCTGTTTAAAACAACTATTTTATGATATCAACACTAATAAAATGCATTTGCACATTTTTGACTGCCTGTACTTAATATAGCATTAATATGAGTATATATCTGGGTTGTAAATTAATGATTTTATGCTTCTTAAAAATAAAAGCTGTTAAAAAAATCCTTCAGTTATTCCTGACAGTAGCACAAAACAGTGTACAGATTACTAGGAATTGCATAAGCCATAAGCTACAAGCCATAACAAGGCTATAAATCAAAAATGCAGTTAAGATATGTCAAACATCAATAATGTTCATGGAGAAATGTACCTGTTGTAAACATAATTACATTTCATATAAACCTTATCTTCTCACTGGAACAGGTTCATTATCAGCATAGATGTTAGAAAAAAATAGGTTAGAATGAAAGTGTACATATAAGAACAGATTTACCACGTAAAAGTCATGTTGGTGTTATAATATCCAGTTTCAAAAGCCCCAGGATATAAATTCACATTGTGTAATCTGTAATGGATAACTAGCTCTGAAAAAGATTAAACTATGCAAAAACTTAAATCATGGCTGTGAGTTTAATTTTAGACTTGCTTGGTTGTAAAAAGATACTAGCCATATACTTCCATAGAAAGCTATGTGGGATAATTCCAAAAAACATACTCACCAAAAGGAAACACCTACTTGTTGCTGTTCATAAAACTAAGTGATCTAATACAAAATTAAAGGTGCTGTTAACTTTCCATTGTTGGGGGGGGGGTCTTGAATGAAGCAGTGATTATCAAGTGTGTACTAAAGTTGAAAGCAGCCAAATTATAATGTACAGAATGCAACAGCACCTTATATTTTTATTTATTTATTTTTGTTATAAGCACTTACAAATAAGAACAGAAACTCTAAATGAAGCAAATTAAACTCAAGTCAGCTGAGGCGAAGTTCTAAAGAAAATTTTGAACACTTAAAAAGAATATTTTACAGAACAAGCAGATGATTTGATTTGTTTGATGAATATTAATGGCAGGGTGTGATACATAGAAATCATTTTATTGTTTTTAAATTGCATGAAGTAGGGTTTTAGGAATAAAGTTAAGCTATGCACTGGATTAGAACAAGTTTTCTGAAGATTTATTTATTAAACGATGAAAGTGCTCAATATATTATATTGGTTCTACTTTAAAAAGTTGACTTAACAAAATGTCGACTCCAGTAACAGTGAGACCACAACAGCGACGATTTACAACCTGGAACTCCCTACTTCACCATTTCAGATAATGAATGTTTCTAAATCTAATGTCCTCCTACTGCTTTATTTTAGAAAATGAATGGTTTTATATCTAATACTTTATTTTAGAAAATGCATGGTTTTAAATTTAATGTCTTCCTACTACTTTATTTTATAAATTGTACTGTGGACTCATTCTAATTTTAATAATTGTATAATTAATTTCATGTGGGCTCATTCTTATTTTAGAAATTGTATAATTAATTTCAATGTATATCCTTATACTTCTGTACTTTCTAAACAAAAATGTCTTTTTTTTTCTTTTTTTCTATGTAAAACTCACTGTAATTTAATTTGTCTTGGAGTTTTTTCCCCCAGGACTCCATTGAAAATGGGTTCCTTGGCCCAATGGACTATCCTGGTAAAACAACTGCAAATAAATAAATAAATAAATAAATAAATAAATAAATACATACATAAATAAATAAATAAATAAAGGTGAATTACACCTTTGGGAAATGAACCACCTGGCCAGCACTGATGAACTTTGCCCTGTCCTCCACTATAGTGTGATCTTGGAGTTGTTATAGTTAGGTAGGATGTGTGTGTGTGTGTGTGTGTGTGTGTGTGTGTGTGTGTGTGTGTGTGTGTGTGTGGAGATGGCCCCACTCCGGTTGGTTTTATTTATATATAATTTTATTTTATAATAATGTAGGTATAATTTAATAATTATGTTATCTTCCGGGAAACCAACTACTTGGCCAGCACTGAGGAAAGTAACATAATTATTAAATTAAAGAATCATATCAGAAAAAATAAAATTATACATAAACAAAACCCAGCGAACTATGGGTTGTGCCCTTCACACCCCCTACCTAAATATAACAACTCTTAGATTGCACTATAGTGGAGGACAGGGCAAAAGTTAATGGTGGCCAAGTGGTTCATTTCCCAGAGGCAAAATGTGCCATTCCAGGAGTTTGATGTTGTAAATCATCGCAGTTGTGGTCTCGATGTTATTGGAGTTGACATTTTGGTAAGTCGACTTCTTAAAATAGAACCATTATATTAGGGTTTTGTGTTTCCCTTTGGTAGGTGTTTTTATAGTATACAAGGGAGCATTTGTGGCTCCTTGGTGATTATTTGGGAAACATTTTAGAACTCAGTCACTAACAATCATGAAATGCAAAGAAAACAATCCATTAAATAAATAAATGCCTACCATAAAAGGCCAATTTTGTCAGCTTATGTAATGAGGGAAAGGACTAAAATGCTGATTCAAGTGATTAAACTAAATAACAAACCTCTATAACTTAACTTTAGGTCAGATATGTAAAGAAAAGGAAAACGTCGGGGAAAAATATGAGAAAGTTCACATTGCCATTTCAAATTCCAGAAACCCAGATTTGGTAGAATTATTCTGGAAGTAATAACAACAGATGTGATAGCTTTTGTTCATCAGCTCTCAGCTTTGTATGAGTACATTATCAATAGTTTTTTTAAGAAACCACAGTTGAAATTTTAGTTACTTAAATGAAAATTGTTTGCATGTGTGCATGTAAAAGATGCACTTTAGGTGAAAAAAACTGATAACAGATTTAAGAACCAAACCTAGTAATTATTCCATGTAGAAACTTCAAAGATGTGGTAGAGAGAATGCCTATAGCTGTGAATGATAGCATGCTGACACTGACAGTAGTTCCTGTCCCCACTGCTGGCCTTCAAAAAATGAGGGTTTTATTGAAATTGTTGACACAAACACCCAACGGATTGAGGAAACTCCTCCTAGGGGGTGATGTGAAGTGCTCTGGTTATTCAATTTGGATGAACAAAAGTACCAATGAAGCATTGAAGAGGCTAGATGAGTAGGTTAGTACATGATCAAAAAGAGAAAATAAAAAATAAACACAAAAAAGAATGTTAAACAGGTTAGAAAGCTAAACTAGAGGGCCTAGAAAGGAAACAAAATAGACTAGATAAAGACTAAGCTGTGGAACAACTCTAGAACTAGTGATGCCCTAATGATTAAATGCTTTGAATGGGAAAAGAAAAACATGGAAAATACATAAATAATACAAAGTAAATGCCAAAAGACACCAAAAGGTTTATTGAAATACTCAGGGTAAACTTCTTACTGTCAATATGCCTGGATTTGTTTTGTAAAGTTCTAAAAAAACAAAATAGCCAATAAAACCAAAATAAAGAAGAACTGAGTTTATTAAACGTTAGTTATTATTGGTCTAGCCTTGTCTCGAGGGGTACTATTCTCACAGTGATGTCGTGGGATATCTATACAGTCAAATGGAGAAATAGACCACTGAATCCAAGTGAAGAAGGAATAAGGACAGAGCTGTAGATAGGTCACTTACAGCTTGGCCAGCCCTCTCTCCGACAACTGCACCCCTCAACCGCAGCTGAAAATGAATTAAAAAAATGAGCAGCACTATACTAGTACACACGTGTGCATGCACAAGCATGCACACACACACACACACACACACACACACACACACACACACACACACACACACACACACACACACACACACACACACACACACACACACACACACACACACACACACACAAGCAAATGATTTTCATTTAGGCAGCTACAGTTTCAACTGTGGTTTATTAAATTAATAATGCATCATGCAGAGCTGAGAGATGATGAACAAAATCTGTCACACTGCTGAGATGCAAGGATTGGTTGCCACCTGTTCTGTTCATAGGATCATAGAATCATAGGTGATTACTAGGCTAATGGCCCTGGGTCACTTACAAGCCCAGCCAAGAGTTTATCCCCAAAAAAGAAACCTCAGTCAGCACCTGTCACGCCTGTCAATGAGGGACACAGGTGGAACCCCTGGGACATATTTGTGGTTGCCCATCCACTCATCAAGGTTGTACTTGAAGATCAGTGAAGTACTCTGTTTGACGTGTATGGGGAGTCTATTCCAGAGATGGGGCAGTCTATGTGAGACAAGCCTGTCTCTCCAGCAGGTTTTGTTAATGTCTCATATTAGATTTAGGCCTTTTGATCGGGTAATGCATGAGGAGTTAGACTTATGGATATGGAGCATCTCTAGTAGGGCAGGGTCTGAAATTGCCTTGTAGGTGAGAGACACAGATCACCTCTGAGTAATCCATATGATACTGAGTGGAATGATAGTGATTTCAACCTGTCCACATAGGGCAGGTGTTGGAGGCCACGGATTCTCTTTGTGAGGTATTTCTGTGGTCTTCCAGCTGGTGCAGATGTTTGGAGAGGTACATACCAAATGGGGCATTTTACTCAATTATTGGCCTAATGAGGGAGGAGTACAGAGAGGTAATAACCTTCTTTTTTCTGGATGCAATCCCTTTACTTATGAGATGAACCAAGTAAAAGGCTTTTCTGACCACTGCTACTACATGATGGCTGTATATGAGATTGTTGTCAACCTGTGTACCCAGGTTTCTCACCACAGGTCGTGTACTTAAGGGAGTTGCCATTGATGTGGTAATCAGTAGGGACGTGTTTTTGCCAAATGGTATGAAAATAATTTTTTTGCATTTAACTTAAGGTCATGACTTTGGCACCAGTCATTTGTTGCTGTGAGAGCCTCTTGTAGTATGGTAACATCATTTGGGGAGTCAATGACAGCACCCGACTTACATCTGCAAACTTGGTCAGACACAAACCTTTTGTCTTTGCCTGGACCTCTGAGAAGTAGATGGCAAACAGTAGGGGTCCCAGGACAGATCCCTGGGGAACACCACTAGTGACAGTGACAGGTCTGCTGTTGGAGGTGGAGGTGCATAGCCCATTATCGCTGCTATGGCTTACAGAAACTCCAATCTACAGGATATGCAGATCTCGATAGCACGCAAGCGGACCTATCTGGTACTGGTGTTGGATGCTTGGAAATTGAGGCGACAAAAGTTTCCTGCGCTATTCTCCCTTAAGTTGACTCTGCAAATGTGCATACCATGCAGGTGAGTGCTGCATTTCTTGTGTATGCACACTATATTCTCCTTTCCCCTTATATTTGAAGCGAAACGCCCCGGGCTTCCAGCGACAATGCTCCCTCACTCATCGAGCAGCAGGAACCTGCCAGATATATATCTCAGTCCCGGGTGACGATCTACAATCTCAACCACAGAGGAGTATATATACCTTTCTTATTGGAATAGACATAGTAAACAACGTACTCTGTTCCCTGAGTTACTACAGAAGCATGTGTTTATATTTGATAAACGTACAGAGGACTCATTTGTCACAAGTGTTCTGTTTTAAACTCTTATTAAAAAACGTCCAATTTTCTAGGTTAGCTTTGGAGCTAATGATAACAAGGCTCATAAAGTTAAAAGAGATATGGAAGCAACTATGTGATGGTTCACTACTGTTAGCTCCCTTTTTAAATTAGATTTAATTTCCATATCTTTGAGAAACGACCCCAAGTAATCCATTTTAACATTATATGTAAGTTAAACATTTCAGAGTTATAATTTACCGGAATGCCGAATGTAAATAACTTAAACAGGTCAGTGAACAAGCTAAGGGTATTTTTGCTGACATGGTAATGAAAACAGATTTCTTAAAGATACAGTTGTTTATCTCTACTATATTTGTTAGGTATGGTACATGCTCTCTATATTAAAGAGAGCACTAAAAGGTTTCATTAGTACTGTTCCTGTCCCCATGAAAAGCCTGATTCAATCTAATAAGTAGAGGTTTTAGAGTCTTGAAAAATGAAGAGGGGGATAACGTGCAAGCGCTACACTGGATTAATAGCCTAGAATTAACATATGAGCAAATGCTTGCTTGACTTGTGGTGCAGTTTGATGTAATTAACTACTATGGTTATCTGCTACCCTCCTCACTGTAGAGTTTTATTAATTGCTCTCATCCTCACTTGGGGCTTTAGGCTTGACTGTTGTTACAGCTTGGTAAAGCTAAGGTAGTGGTCCGGATAGGGCCCAATTATACAATGTGCACTGGTGTTTTAACGTACTAGTCTTTTACCTCAGATATAATGGAATCCTGCTGTCTGGTTGTATATTACTCGATCACTAATCAATATGTGTGATATCGGATGAGTTTCCTGTTTGCGGAGGCTTTCATACATTTCATTATATTCATTCAGCAGTGCCTGTAACTTGATATTTTGCTTACCTAATGCTGTCTATGGCTTATTTTAGGTGGAAAATATGCGAAAAGTGAAGACTAAGCTAAGGCACTGAACATGATCTCAGCCTTACAACATGTGCAGGATCTTCAGGGTAATAAAAACTGAGGTTACTAGTATGGGGGGAGAAAGAGTTGGGATGGGTCGTTCTCCCATTATTCATATACTAAGCTCATTAATGCATAACCTGATTTTATAGGTATATGGAGAATGTTGGTAATAGCACTCAAGAATGACTAAATGTGATTAAGGCACGGAAGCAATATTAATAAGTTCTATGATAGAGTTCTTGAGTTGGCTAATAAATTAAGCCTATGGTTATGAGGAAATGGGAAGCGTCGGATTAGATACCGGGGGGATTTCCTTGAGAGCTTTTCTCTGGGTGTTGCCTCTCCTCGGGTGGGACCTCTATACTTGGTACTTGAAAATAACATTGACTGCCTTGTCAACACCGTTTGCAATGCTTCATTAAGTAAAGGAAAACCCTATCTAATTTTTGAGGTTTCACATCACCTCATTGATAATTGATCTACTGCAAACAAACTCATGTTATCTATGTTTATTATAGATGAAAGTTTTAGTTTATTGTATAAGGCTAAATAATCTAAGTGTTACTATGTAAATAATAGTCTGTTGGCTGTTCATCTCTGCATGTTATTACCTATTCTCTTGGCGGAGTTTTGTGTTTGTTTTTGTACTGCTTGGATTAGCTATGCATCTTGGGTCATGGTGTGTTAGGCTGTACTTTCTGGGAACAAGGTTTTTCACTTATTGGATGCATCATTTTAGCTTCCCAGACCCTTCCGGGCTTAGGGGATGGTGGGTAGGCACCGGGATTAAGCGGGAAGGATGTTTACTACTTGCCCTAAGTTTACAACTCAATCTCACGTCATTACTCAACGTTGTCCATACTCCCCATTACATTTCTGATTTCTTGAATATACTTGGCTTGATTAGAAAATGTGGAACTTAGAATCTTGGAACATTAAGGGGTTACAATCACCTAAAAAAAAAAATTGCTCATGCACCTAATTTTGAAATCTACCGCTAATATTACTTTCCTTCAGGAGACGCATTTGCTCAATCAGCAATGGAATCAAGAAAAATTGAGACCTTGGATTAAAAAGATTATATCCTCAGCAGGTACTACGAATAGAGCTGGGGTGGCCATTATTATTAAAATTAGCTTTGGGCCATTTATTGGAAAGGAGGGGTCAGGGTCAGATGATGAGGGTAGATGGTGCTATTTTACTACAAACCACCCCTTATTAGATAAACCTGTTCTCCTTCTGAACATATATGCCCCTTGCACCTCTCAACAGATCTTCTTTATGAAGTTATATAACTTCCTCACCTTATTTCCTAATCACTACTATATTGTGGGGGGGGGGGGGACTGGAATTCAGTTCAGGATCCCAAAACAGATAGATCGAATCACAGGGCTCGCTTTAACCTCTCAACACATAAGGACATAAGCGAACTGAAAGAAGAGTTTAATTTATTTGACCCAAACATTTTTCTAGAACCTGCTCAGAAAAAGTGTAACTACACCTTTTTTTCTAATTGTGCCAAAAGTTGGTCCAGAATAGACTTTTTTCTTATTTCCAAGGCCTTTTACACTATGAATATTTCCTTTACACAATCTCCTAGATCTATATCTGACCATTCCAAGATTTCTATGGGTATTTACCGACGAAAGAGGGGCTTAACAGATAGTATTGACATCTGTTGGCGGCTGAACCCCAACCTCCTGGGGAGAGAGGAGATTACCTCTCAAATTGACAAATACCTGGATTACTTTCTTGATTCCAGGAAATCCTTTCAATCTCCTTTAGACTGTGAATGGGCCGCGATTAAATCAATGATCAGGGGCTTCTTGTTAAATAAAGCCGCATACTATAAAAAACTTTGGAACAAAAAAGAAAGGGACCTTACCCTTCAGCTTAATAAAGTAGAAATGGAGTCTCAAGTTAAACACACCCCCCTGTTGGAAGAACGTATGATACAGCTACAAAAAGACTTAATATCCCTACACGCAGAGAACCTGAGCTTCCATGAGATCAAGTCAGTGGCCTTATACACAGACATAATACACTCTCCCTCCAGATTCTTGGCCAGGGCGATCAACCTCACTAAATCCTCTACATTTATACCTGAAATACATTACCAGGGGAAGGAATTCCAGCAACCTAACGAGATTATTGAAACTTTTGAAATCATTTTCAAACAGACCTATGGGCCCATAGATAACATAGTTGACGAATCAGAATTACAATCCTTTCTCAAGAATCTTACTTTCCCCAAACTAACTGAGAGTCAGAATGAGCTTCTAGAAAAGGAGATAACTACACAAGAAATTATCTCAGTTATTAACAACCTGAAGCCTAACAAATCCCCTGGCCCAGACGGATTTACGGCTGAATTTTATAAAACATTTAGCACGAAAGTCTCCAAAATATTGAGCTTATTGTTTAGCCATATTACCGCCAATTGCTTTAAGGATATCCATTTAAATGCCTCCAGAACGATTTTCATTCTTAAACATAATGCAGACCCTAAAATCCCGGGGAATTACAGACCCATATCTCTAATAAATTTGGACATGAAAATTCTGGCCATGGTCCTAGCTAACAGGCTGAAAGCTGTTATTTCCCATATCATCTCCTCTGAGCAATCTGGCTTTATTCCAGGTAGACAAACTAATGATCAAACTTTATTACTGGAAGCCATGATTCATCATTCTAATGTGGCCAAACACCCCATGTACGCTCTAGCGGTAGATGCATCCAAGGCATTTGACCGCTTGAGTACGAAATTCTTATTTGCCGTCCTACCCTTCTTTAACATTCCAATCTCATTTATAGACAAAATAAAAACCCTTTACTCCACAGCATACACTACTATACATATCAATAAACACTCTTCTAATAGAATCAACATGGTTAACGGGGTCAGACAGGGCTGCCCCCTTTCTCCTCTCTTATTTAACTTATATATGGAACCTTTATTTATGCTCATCAAACAAGCCACTTTCTTCCATCCACCTAGTATTTATAACTTAAAGATTCCCCTATTGACGTATGCAGATGACCTTAATATATATTTCACCCTTCCTGACTCTGACCCAAATAAAATATTATCTGCAATTTATACTTTTTCCAACTTAGCGAACTACAAACTTAATAGTGAAAAATCTTTAATATTCCCCTTAAACATACACGCTAGACTGCCTAATATAACTTTAAAATCAGAGATCAAATCAAAAGAACAGCTTCATTATTTAGGTATACAATTCTCCCAAGGTAACCATAATCACTTTCAGGACAACGTGGTTAGGTATTGGGCAAATATTCAAAATGATATCAATAGATGGTCTATGCTTAAGATCCCTTTCCTGGCCAGAACCACAGTGATTAAGATGAACATTCTTCCTAGACTCTTATATCTGTTTCATTCAACTATTAGTATCTTACATAATAATTTCTTTAAAAAGATTATATCTTCTATCTCTAAGTTCGTGTGGGCCCCCAAATCAGTCAGGATTAGCTACGCAAAACTCATCTATCCTAAAGAACAGGGAGGTCTGGGTCTACCCGACTTTAAAACCTACTATGAGATAATTAAAGCCAGTAGAGTCTTAAAGATAGCGTCTTACCACAAAGACAAAAATACGTGGGCCCCGTCATGGGTGATTCTGGGCAATAACTATATCAAATCACTAAAATTTAGTCCTGTAGCTCTTCCTTTTCTAGATGAAACAAATATAAGCAGACTGAAACATACAAAAGGCCTACTATATAGCATAAAATCTCTCCAGGGCCTACTCAAATCTTTGAAGCTACTTCATTCCTTCATAACATTACAGCCACTTCACCTCAACCCCAACCTTCAACTAAATGGGCGCATGTTAAACTTGGTGCAATACCCTCTCCTTTTGAATACTTCTATCTCTGATTTCTTCCCCTATAGACATCAGACAATTTCTAACCTAAGAATCAGTCTGAACTTGCCCAAGATGTACCTGTCCATCTTACGACAGGTTAGGGAGCTGATTAGAAAGTACATAGACCACCCCTTGGTCTCAGACGAAGATATTTCTGTATGTAAAACATTAAAGAAACTCCTGCTCAGAGACAAAGGGATGACCTCAAACGCATACAAGGTTACCATGGCAATCAGGTTTCAGAACGAATTCAATATCTCAAAATTCTGGTTAAATATCAACCCGGCCATAACTCAAAGCTTAGTAGCTCAGGCTATAAAACGAAGCTCTAAAGCTATTCCTTTCAATAAGTTGAAATATACTCAGCTGATGATTTTGAACAATGCATATTTTACCCCTGAGGTACTAAGTAAGCGCTACCCCAATCTATCCCCTAATTTCCGTTATTGCTCGAACCAAACTGATGATATCATCCATTTGTTCTGGAGTTGCAAATGCTCATACAAGCTATGGTGTGCCCTGAGAGTGATACTTGAGAAAATTGGCTATGAAAAATCTACCCTTTCATGGGAATTTACCATTCTGCACATCCCACCACCGGGCTTATCTGAAAGGAAATGTAAGATTTTGATTCCTATTTTTATGTTAATTAAATATTACATTTCCCTAAACTGGAGAAGTAGACACGCCCTCTCGTGGGAAGGCTTCAAGCACATAGCTATTAAATTTCTCAGGGCTCACAAATACCTGTTCCACAATATTAAGCACAAGCCAGTTACTAAAGAATGGTGGGGTATTATGTCTGAATATATACTTAAATGACAAATGATGATGAATTATAATTAATTGAGTTTCTCATCTTATTTTCTCTCTTTTGGTACTCGGACAACATCCTTTTTACTCTCCAGCATATTG
>NC_056746.1:1088088784-1088136284 GCF_019279795.1 Protopterus annectens | reverse complement strand
TACTTATTGTATATATCACAATCCACCAATTTTTATGATGATCTGTAACTCTCTTAGCAGTGCTTTCACGTTTTGGCTAAAGCTATTACTGCCTCCATAGTACTTTTTTTCTGGCAGACTGTACTTAATCAACATTCCCATCTAGCAAATTCCAATTAGGAATACATTAACATAGCTCTACTTAGTACTATGAGTCTTAGCAGAAATGTACCCAAGCTTCTGTCCCTCCTGCAACTCAAACAGATACATATATGTGTAATAACAAAGAATTTTAGTACAATGAAAGCATCCTTTTATTCCTGTGCTTAGTGCTTATCATGCATTCAAACCTATGTACAAACTGGGAGGTATGTCAGTCTTTGTCAGAGACCCCCCTCCTGTCAAGACAAATTCCTAATGAATCTAATTTTGAAATTGTAGAAATCTAAGTTACCATAAAAACAACTACCATTTCATAACTAGCTATAGATCACCCTCCGTGTTCCTAATGGGGCATGATAATCATCTTAATACCATAATTTATATCCCCAAAAATCCTAATAAATTTGCTCTCTATTCCTGCAGAATAAACTGGCTCAGTTACTCTACAAATGGAAAGTGTGCCCAATGCTTCGTTGACTGGGTAATTATGAACAGCCTAGAGAATATGGTAAATATCTTGGATCATCCTTGTTGATATTGCCCATTCTTTTACAGCTTCAGAGGTGTCATCCTCCACCACCAAATCAAACCAAAAATTGGTTATGACCACACGCAATCCTGGAGATATTCCTAAAAAAAAACATATTTGTATTCAATAACTTCTCAAAAGTCTCTGGTAGCTAAATAGTGACCTAAGCAACTTGAACTATGCCCCTCCCTAGACTGATTCTTTTAATAGAACCAAAGCATTTAAGTCTGCATTCTACTCACACCTATGTAGTTTTACTGAGAAAACACTACCTGTTTGTGCCACATTTTCTAGAAAATTTAAAAAACTCATGATAGGACACTCATATAAATAAAAAAAAATATTAAGGTAAGCAACTGGTAGTTCTTATAGATGAACCCAGATCTGGAAGAGGCAATGTCCACTCTATAGGTCTTAAGGAGCAAAATGGTAGGTAGCTCTGTGTCTATAGCTGCACAATATGGACTTCATATGACACTAATTATTGGGAAGCGTGCTAGTGAAAGCATCGCTGGCATGAAGTAACAGCAGTATAAGAGACTCAGTCTCCATGCACAAGCATAAACGTACATTTGTGCATTAGCTCATGAACAGGCAGAGATGGGCATGCTAGCATTGTCTGGATGTGATAGCACAATGTGTTATGGCACTGATTCAATAACTCATCTCATTAGCATAATAATCATGCTACTAGGCACACAACAGAGAGACAAAAAGATGTGATTCTCACATTGTGGGAAATGCTTTAAGACAAGCAAGTCAGAGAGAGGGTTTCAGTGGACATGAACACTGTACTACAATATAAACATATTAAAAGAAGATAAAACACTTGACAATATGCCTTTGTATTTCAGTGAGCAACCTTGGTATATGGGAGCAACAGGAAGAGATAGGAAACAGTAAATGGTGTGAGGTAACGTAGCACAAGGGCATGGTGCATTAATGTCCAGATGAATCCTCATCATGGCAGACAACATAGGATAAGGATATAACAGTTTAATGTCCATCAGGAGGGGCTCACCATGCCAGAAACATAGCACTAGAGTATGACAGGTTTGATATCATATTTTGCCTTACATGCACAGGCTGCTAAACAGGCTACATGGGGAAAACAATGGCTCCTGTACATAGGTAATGGCATTGCCATTTATATAGATGGACAGCAGAAGCACAGGATGTGGTAGCACTATGTTCATCAGCAGAGTGCTTTAAGAGGGGGATCAGTGGTAATATGGCCATTGCTCCTGTCAGTATGGGATAGAGTGAGAATAGTTACAACACAATAACAGACATGTCTGTGGCCACCAAATGAATGGAGGAGGGGTGCAATTCATAGTGGTCAGTGGATATAAAAGTCCACCATCCAGGAAATGGAGGTGTTACTGCATGCCCTATACACACATGATATGCATATCCTGAAAAAGGTAAGACAGATAAGGCTTTCCAAGGTTAGGTGCAGCAGGTAGTGGTGCAGAACATCAGTGCTGTGAAACTCATAACAGGGAAGTGGTAAACGTGCATCATAGACTCACTGATATGATACTGTTTGTCAAGACCAAGCCAAAAGTCATGGCCAGGGAAAGGGCCACCACAGAAGGTGGGCCATCAACATAGATTGGCTCATAATGATGAAAGTGTTCCAATTTACCCTATCCAGGCAAGTGAATGAAACTCATGCATAGTGATGGCTTGGATGTAGGAGATGGGCTGGAGATGACTGCCCATGTGTCTGTAGGGGATTTTCTAGGTTAGTAATAGCAGGTACATTTCTAGTTATTGAATTATTCACATTTGATATGGCATTATTCAGCATAACATCTTTGCATATCTGTGCTCTAGGTATATCATGGATTGCAATTCCAGCTACTTGCACCTTAAGATAAACATGTGCTCCTGTGCTATTCATATAAATGGCCTGTACTAGTCAATGTGCCATAGGATAACTAGAGTGAGGCATGCTCCAGCACTGCTATAGGTATGTTATCTTTATACCTACATTGGTTCCACTGGTGGAGAGTCTACTCCAACAAAATGGCACATGCTAAATGTCAGCAGTTCACCTGTGATTTACGATAATGGCAGTGTGAATAAGAAATAGTCAGCTGACAGCGTGACATGGTCAGCCATTCTGACATTAGGGGCATGCACACATTCTGTTTATATTAGAATGATGGTGGAAGGGCAGGTGAACATCTAGCATCACCCAGGCTACATAGGAGTCACCAGCACAGGTAAATTCCATCAGTCACAGTGACTCTGATGTGTGCACACCCACCACAAGGGAGAGATGTATTGGTGGCTGTTGCTGTAATGACTCTAGGTCTTTCTCTGACCTGGACAACACATTTGGTATTAATCAGCTAATGATATAAGCATAGACAGCTACTGCACACAGTCACAGCAGAGTTGGTCAGCATGCTGTTTGTCCAGTGTGAGGAAGTACAACCACTGCATAGAGTGTGAGACAACCTGCAGCATATTTAGAGCATTATAGTATATAGGGACCTGGAACCAATATGTTTTCTGAGGTCCTTGATAGCTTATATGGCATCCTTGAGGCTTATGACCAATGGCTGCTATTGTGAATCTACCGACCATACTAGCCATGGCTGATCAAGAGTCCTGTTTCATGGTTGATGGTCACAGGATGGGCTTACACAGATGGCACATACTGTTACAATTACTCCACTACTGGAGTGCCTAGTATTGCCATGGCCATCCTCAGGATTATGGATGTCTTCTTTCTATTGCCGCACAACATGGGAACCACATTGGAGTTCCCATATATGCTTCTGGAGTACTACACCATTCCTTACACAGAAGGCACCAAACCCTGATACTGCATGACCACATGGTGTACCTGGTCAACATTCACAACATTTAAGCTCCAGTCCAACACTGCACAATGCAATCCATGACCCCCCACAACCTGTGTGTGAGTGGCTTTCACATCCACCTCCTATGACATATACATCTATGATAGTGCTGCTGTCACATGTAACTGTGACACACCCCACCTGTAAAAATGATGATGACTGTGCCCTGCCAAATCATCTGATCTGTATTGTTCAGGTAATGTCTGATATAGAGCATGACCAGTCAATATAAGGTAATGCATTGCATGGGTATGTACATGCATGCATTAATCTTATTCTCTATCATTGCTGTCATCTTGGCCCATAGTTATGAACCAGATGCTTTCTCTGTGCCAGTGCCACAAATTACTGTGCCCACCTCTACCTTGCATTGTGTGCCACTTTAGCTAGTTCCTCTGACAACTCTGTGTATGTGTCCTTTTCCACATCTGCAATAAGCTTGTCAGGCAGTACTGTGATGTTTCCGGGTTGTAGCTGCTTTTATATTATCATACTGTGTTTTGGTCTCAGGTTTGTACCGAAGTGTGTCAACAGATGTATCCAAGAAGTGGAATCGTACCTTCATTCAACCAAATTCATAATCAACAATGTTCTGTGTATGTGAATTTAGCCATGGTCTGTGAGTTTTAAACAAGGACAATTATCCATTATTCTAAAACACATCCAACATCACTTTCAAGACACAACAGTAGACACCATTGTAAGTGACCTGCTGCCTAATTCACTGGGAACCATATCTCCTGGCCTATGTAGCTGGCAATATGCATGTGACACCCATGCACTGGCCCAGCAATCAAGGAGCCTCAATCCTTACCACTAACACCAGTGGGGTCTGTATTACATTATCGAATGCTAATGTATTCGAAAATGTAATAGTCAACCCGTAAATGTCGAAGTCGTAAAACTTTGAACATTTTAAAAAATACAAAAACACACCCAAGCACACCATTTAAACACTGTAAGAAGGCAGGCAGGCCCCCCTGCAACCCCCACATGGGGGGCTGCACCATCCACACTCCCCGCTACTTAAATATACCATCTCCAAGATCGCCATACAGTGCAGACAATGGAAAACTTCCATTTCCGCACTGTACGGAGATCTCCATTGAAATGTTCGAAGTTTTATGACTCCGACATTTACAAGTCACCTATTACATTTTTAAATACATTAGTATCCGATAACGTAATATAGACCGAACCAGTGAGGGGCATCCATATAGGGAAAGGATAATAAATACTCACAAACTAAAGTACAATTTCCCTTAAGGGCACACAGAGATCACAGTCAGTCTGGGGCTGGTTTCTCCCTTTCTATCCAGGTCCCCAATAAAACTCCCCACTGGCACAGCTATAGGGTCCAGATCTCAGCCTAGTGGGCAGGCTAAAACCTCCAGCACCCTCTCTGTCCAATCAGTGCTTTGTGTCCCTGCCCAAGTAGCTGACACATACACACACACACACACACACACGCACGCACGCACGCACGCACGCACGCACGCACACACACACACACACACACACACACACACACACACACTTTGAGATAAGAGTTTATACAACCACACAGACACTCCTGGGGAAGGCTGGCACAGGTTCTCCAGCTGTGCCCCTTTTACCCCAACTATACAGTAGAAATCACTGCCACCACCCAGCTATTTATCAGCTACTCAAAGGGCCTTACGAAAGGGTGTCCAATTATACTGTGCAATATTATTATCCAAATGGTAAGTGCAACCAAACAGTCAAGACTTATTTGGAGTGACTTGGTACAATATCACTATATACTTGCAATGTACTCTTAGAGCTTAAATTATCTCTACACAAAACAGTCATGGTTGAAAGGTTTAAAAATATTTAATAATAAATAATAAAAACACAAGACAATATTTCTTACTACACAGTGATAGTTAAGAGTTCAGAGATCACAGAGAAATACTTAAAATAATACAGTAGCAAAGTTCTGACATCACAGAAAAACAAACTAGTCTAATCTTCCTATTTCCTAGCTATATCTAAGAGAAAACACAGTTCTAAAATCCTGCTTACATATAGACACAGGCAGAGTGGTGAGTTGGATGTTCTCAAGACAAATGCTCAAATGCTTTAATTCTTTCTGTCCTTAAATTGATAACACAGTACCACTGATTCATTTCAGATTACATCATTTCTTTCTAGTTCCCAGGCTAACAGACTCTCAGAGGTTAATAGCCCTTTTGATCTTGCAGCTGGTCAGGAACCAAAGCAATAAAAGAAATCATACATGCAAATTCTAGCCATTAACTCTGGCCTCAAAACAATAGGCAGAATGCCTTTATCTAAACATCTCGGCTCTGAGTTTTGACATCAAAGAATTGACTTATCAGCTTTGTTACAGCAGAATGCACTGTTGTTACATTTTTGCAGTTCCACATTTAACACCATTTTCCCCATTTAAGAGAACAAGCCTGTGGCTTATATTAATATTTACAAATGACAGAATTATATACAAAATTCTATCTGGCTAGGCTGGCAGCCTTCACCTATCTTCACACATATGCCCCCCTGGGAACACACGCTAGTTTTTCAAGTGACCCTTGAGAAACATTGCTTGAGAGGGTTAGGTCTATCTGAGTATACCTTACCCCATTCCTTGTCTTGGGAGCCCATTGGCATTGGCATTGCTAATCCCACTGAGGTGCTGCACTGACATATCATATGGTTGCAACCTTGGGCTCCATCTTAGCAACTTGGCATTTTGCTGGATGGCTCTGTTCTTCCTTGTCAGGTCTGTGAGGGTAGCAGCTATGGTACTATAACTGGGAATGAACTTTCTGTAGTACCCTGCTGTCCCTAGGAATGCCCTCACCTGCTTTTTGGTAACAAGTGCAGGTCATGCCTGAATGGCTTCTACTTTAGCAGGTTCTGGCCTAATCTTACCACTCCCCACTCTATGTCCCAGGTAGGAGACCTCTGCCATACCCACCTGACATTTGCTGAGCTTAATGTTTGGCCCCTACCTCTGTAGTCTGCCCAACACCTCCCTGACATATTGAAGGTGCTCTTGCCAGGAATGGTTGTAGATGGCAATATCATCTAGGTAAGCAATGGCAAACCCTCCTGCTCCTGCTAGGATATGATCTACCAGCCTCTGGAAAGTCGCTGGGGCATTTTTCATCCCAAAGGGCATCTTTGTGAACTCATACAAGCCAAAATGAGTCACAAATGCTGACTTCTCTTTAGCACTGGGAGTTATGGGCACCTGCCAGTATTCCTTGGTAAGATCAATGGTTGTAAGATACTTAGCCCCACCCAGCTGCTCTAGGGCCTCATCTGTCTTAGGCATAAGGTAAGCATCTGACTCTGTGTGACTATTTAATTTCCTGTAGTCCACACAGAACCTGGTGCTACCATCCTTCTTTGGCACGAGCACCACTGGGGAGGCCCAGGGACTGTTGGACTCTTGAATCACCCCTAGTTCCAACATCTGTTGTATCTCCTCCTGCAAAGTCTGTTTGACTCTCTCAGGCACCCTATAAGGGGCCTGCCTTATAGGCCTTTGGGGTCCTGTATCCACCTGGTGCTGCACCAGGTGGGTACACCCTAGTTTCCCAGTGAACATGTCCCCAAACTCCTGTAACACTGCTCATATTTCTCAAACTTGGGTAGGAGATAGCTGCTGGGACATTGCTACCCCTTCCACTGAGGTGTCAGTCTGAGCCTCACTGAGGAGAACAGTCACCATATCCCCCTCAGACTCCTCCTGCAGTCCACTGCAAATGCTCAGCACAAGGGCCTCCCTATCATGATAAGGTTTCATCATGCTAACATGGTACAATTTGTGCACCTGCCTTCTGCCTAGCAGTTTCACCATGTAGTTAAAATCACTTACCTTTCTTACCACCTTGTAGGGTCCCTTGCAAGCTGCTTTCAGCTTGTGTCTGACAGGAATGAGAACCATTACCTGCTGCCCCATAGCATACTCGCTACCTCGAACATTCCATTCATACCACACCTTTTTGTGTTGTTGGGCTTCTACCAGGTTCTCCTGAGCCAAGCCCATGAGTTCCTTGAGCCTTGTCCTGAGGTTTAGGACATATGCCACAACAGACTTTTAATGAGGCTCACACATGTTCCCACTCATTTCATATTAAATCCAGAGGTCCCCTTACCCTATGTCCATACAGCAACTCAAAGGGTGAAAAATCTGTGGATTCCTGTGGAGCCACTCTGTAAGCAAACAACAGATGGGGCAAATATTTGTCCTACTCCCTCTTAAACTGGTCTGAAAATACCTGTAGCATGGAATTGATTGCAGAGTTTAACCTCTCAACATGACCATTAGTCTGGGGATGGTAGGGGATGGTCTTCATGTGCTTCACCCCTCAGTACTTCCAAAGACAAGCCAGCAGGTCTGGCATGAAATTGGCACCTCTGTCAGTCAGTATTTCATTTGGGAAACCTGCCCTGCTGAAAATCTTTAACAAAGCATTTGCCACCTTTTCTACCTCCCTGGAGGACAGAGCCACTGCATCAGGGTATTGTGTAGCATAATCCACTACTACTAGGATAGATTTTTTCCCTGTGGAACTTGGGGTACTCACAATATCCATAGCTACCCTTTGAAATGGATCCTCAGTCACAGCCAAAGGCATCAAAGGAGCTCTCACCTTGTCTCCTGCCTTGCCTACCTTTTGGCACTGCTCACAGGTCCTGCAGTACCCTGTTACATCTCTGGAAATTCCAGGCCAATAGAAGTTATGCATAATATGTCTCTTTGTATGTTTTATGCCCATATGACCTGCAAAGGGAATATCATGGGCTATGGCTAGAAGCACCAGATGGTGGGCTCTAGGCACTACCAACTGCTGTATCCTCTCACCTTCTAGCCCTCCCTCAGGGGTCCACTCTCTAAACAGTAAACCTCTGTCCCAGTATACAGATCCCCCTTCCCTTGAGAATCAGGTGCCTCCTTAGCTACCTGTCTCAGGCCTTGCAGTGTAGGGTCTGAGAGCTGAACTTGTCTCAACACCCTCTTTGTATCCCTTCCAAGCTTCCCCTCCACAGGAATTCTGGCATCCTCTGACAGAGGTGCCTCACTGTCAGCCTGGGTACTACTACTCACCTCTACCTTTGCAGTCACTCTGTCCAAGGGAACATCAGTGGACACAAGCAGTTGTGGCTCACCTTCAGTCTCACTGCTACAGAGTAGCTCCCTTCCTGAAGTAACCACTTCGCCAGTCCTGGCTGCAAGTATGCAGTCTGTCTGGGTCTTCCCAGGCTACCAGACCCACATGCTTGTCTCCTAGCCTCACTGCATGTAACTGCATAAACACATGGTACTGCCTCACCCAATTCCTTCCCTATCAGGAAATCTGCAGGATGGTAGTTCAGTACCCGTGTTGTCTCAAGACAACCTACTATTGGCATTTTCTCTTTCCCACTTACTGGCTCTATCACTTTTTGTTCCCCACCTTGCCTTTGTAGACATCTGTATGTCACATGGCCCCACTGGTTGCATTCAAAACATTTAACCTAAGGTCCTGGACATGTACGTGGATTAGTGGCTTCCCCTGCTACTGGCAGATTCTGTTGGGGGCAGGTCTGTGCTGCCCACCATGGGTTCCTTTAAACCCATAAGCAGTATTGGGGGTCCCTTTCCTGTGCAAGGATGCCCTGCTTGCTAGGTATAGGTCTCCCTTCTTCCCCAACTCATCTGAAGTAGCACATTGTCTATCAGCTAACCAGATCCTCATGTCCTCAGGCAAACTAACCAAAAGGTCTGCCAGCCCTTTAAAAGTGGTGACCTGACATCCACTCATCCACCTATGAAAATAAGTGCTCAGTTCAGCAACATATTCACACACACTTTCATCTGCCTTGCGTCTGTGCTCATGAAGCTTTTTTCTATATGTTTCCAGTATTAACTTAAAACATTCTAACAAGTGATTCTTAACAGCAGCATAATCAAAACATTCAACATCAGACATTTTAGACAACACAGTTTCAGTTTTACCATGGAGTAAGAGGGTCAGGAACCATACCCAGAGCTTTTGTTAAACATCATACAGTTTACATACCCTCTCAAACATATGAATGAAACTATCAAACGTATCCCCTCTTTAAAATGTGGAAGAAATTTACTGACCTTTTGTGCTTCTGGGGTCCAGTTACTCACTTCCTATTACTTCCATGACTCTGGCAAAGAGTCAGCATCTCATTTTCATGCTGCCTCTCCCTTTCCTTTTTCTCAGCTTCCAGGCATAGCAGTTTCTCATTCTCCTCAGCCTGCAGACTTCTCAGTTTCTCGCTTCTATTTCCAAATGCCTGGCCTCCAACTCAAGTCTCATTAGCTCCAGATGGATTTTTAAGTCCTCTGCAGAAAGGTTGAGTTGTCCATTCTCTGAGGGTGGTACATCTCCACTGCCAGTCTGATCGTTATCCTGGTTGTTGTTTTCTGATGCAGCTGTGACCAAACCTGCAATCATGCCTGTCTTAGTCAGGTTTCCATGCACCAGTCCCCTAGCCTGGAACATCTCAGCCAGCTGGCTTCTTGTCAGCTTTCAGTACTCCTCTGCTGACTAACTGCCTGCTGTCCCTGACTAACTAAGCTAAGAAAAGAAATAAAACAATTGTGATCTGAACTCTGAGTATTTACTGTGTGGCTGATTTAGAGAACAAAACACCTTCAGTGATCACTGTACACAAGCTACAAGAATTCACTCTACCCACACCACTACAAGCAAATTAGTATTTGCCAATATGTTGTGTGGATATTCCACCACTGCCAAAGAATTAATATGTGACGCCCGTGGAATGGACCAGCAATCAAGGAGCCTCAATCCTCACCACTAACACCAGTGAGGGGCATCCATATAGGGAAAGGATAATAAATACACAGTAAAGTAAAATTTCCCTTAAGAGCACACAGAGATCACAGTCAGTCTGGGGCTGGTTTCTCCCTTTCTGTCCAGGTCCCCAATAAGACTCCCTACTGGCACAGCTATAGAGTCCAGATCTCAGTCTAGTGGGCAAGCTAAATCCTCCAGCACCCTCTCTGTCCAACCAGTGCTTTGTGTCCCTGCCCAAGTAGCTGACACACACACACACACACACACACACACACACACACACACACACACACACACACACACACACACACATACTTTGAGATAAGAGTTTATACAACCACACAGACACTCCTGGGGAAGACTGACACAGGTTCTCCAGCTGTTCCCCTTTTACCCCAGCTATACGGTAGAAATCACTGCCACCACCCTGGTAATATTTATCAGCTACTCAAAGGCCCTTATGAAAGGGTGTCCAATTATACTGTGCGATATTATTATTCAAATGGTAAGCACAACCAAACAGTCAAGACTTATTTGGAGTGACTTGGTACAATATCACTATATACATGCAATGTACTCTTAGAGATTAAATTATCTCTACACAAAACAGCCATGGTTGAAAGGTTTAAAATATTTTATAATAAATAATAAAAACACAAGACAATGCTTCTTACTACACAGTGCTAGTCAAGAGTTCAGAGATCACAGAGAAATACTTAAAATAATACAGTAGAAAAGTTCTGACATCACAAAAAAGCAAACTAGCCTAATCTTCCTATTTCCTAGCTATATCTAAGAGAAAACACAGTTCTGAAATCCTGCTTAAATATAGACACAGGCAAAGTGGTGAGTTGGATGTTCTCAAGACAAATGCTCAAATGCACTCATTCTTTCTGTTCTTAAATTGATAACACAGTACCACTGATTCATTTCAGATTACATCATTTCTTTCTGGTTCCCAGGCTCTCAGAGGTTAATAGCCCTTTTGAACTTGCAGCTGGTCAGGAACCAGAGCAATAAAAGAAATCATACATGCAAATTCTAGCCATTAACTCTGGCCTCAAAACAATGGGCAGAATGCCTTTATCTAGACATCTCAGCTCTGAGTTTTGACATCAAAGAATTGACTTCTCAAATTTGTTACAGCAGAGCGCACTGTTGTTACATTTTTGTAGTTCTACATTTAGCACCATTTTCTCCCCATTTAAGAGAACAAGCCCGTGGCTTATATTAATATTTACAAATGACAGAATTATCTACAAAATTCTATCTGGCTAGGTTGGCAGCCTTCACCTATCTTCACAATGCACTTATCAGCTAGATGACTCCAATGGGAAATCATCCTGCATGATACATTGGTAGAGGTCACAAGTGTGCCATATATGGGAATCATGGGCTCTGCCATGTGGGAATCATGGGCTCTGCCTGAGTGGTGTATAGACCTTTGCACTTAATAACCTGGGCAGTGCACACCACCTTGCAGCAGATGAGGAGGAACACCTTCTGGTTGTGGTACTGGATGCCACGTGGAGCAGGTGAGGACAATAATGCAATGTAGATGGAGTCAATGGACACCAGGCCCATGAAAAAGGTTATAAAGTGCTGAGTAATTATGGTACTCTCCCCTCCCATCTATTAAAAACAAAAACATATATGCTCTTTCACATCAAGGAAATGTGGTAAGATTCACAAGGCTGATACCTGTGAAACTCCTTATGTGTCACTTGTCAGATGATGAAAGGATACTTAATGGTACATGGACTTTTATGTCCCTGGGTTAGGCAGTTTGTGCATCCACCTTTGATCCCATGTGTGGACAGCACATATTTACTAACTCCTGTATGGCATCTTTGTCCACATGGTAATTGCAACAGTTTCATGGTCATGGAGGTAATGGTATGTCAGCTGCAGGGAGACTCATGTATGCTGCAGTGGGAAATGTTGCATCACATCACAAACACTGGCTCAGAGAGTAGCCACTAACATCTGCTTCTTAGCTAAGGCTGCTAATACTCCTAGCATAATATTCCAGCTGACGGTCTTGTATAATAAGAATTCATGACAATCAAGATAGATGAGTATCCTCAGTCTTAGTACTGATTTTATATATTTCTAAATCACTTCACCATGTTTGAGATCACCATTTGCATATGCAGTAAGCCTCAGTAGCATGATGGGACTCATTTGCATACCATTATGCAGTTACCCGCATACCACCAATACCATGTTATTTCTACTGTAGCACAGTTGCATTAGTTGTGTCTGAACTGACCTGCCCTGTATGTCACTGCTCATCATGCTGATTCACATAATGCTACTACTAGTTGTTTCTGAATGCCCCATATGTGTATTCATGTACACTAAGGTTTATATCTATCTATATAAATACACACACACACACACACACACACACACACACACACACACACACACACACACACACACACACACACTGGTGGATTTCAACACTTTAGCTTAGGAAGCAAATCCTTACTCCTCTTTATTGCAGTTGTTTTTGGAAATCTTATGGAGAAATTGTGTCTAACAAAATACACGTCTTGAAACTTAAGCATGAACAGTGAAATTCCTATTTTAAAAGATGTTGATCCATTTAAGATAAGTAGTTATCCTTTTTACTCTTTTGTTTTATTTGCATATGCTGTTTTCTCCTTGGACTTGTCAAAGTATTGGTTTAGTCATCCTTTTTATACTAACTGTTAAGACTTGTTTTTTGTTTCCAGCTCTTGTTTCTGCATCAGTTTTAATTAAGCTCTCCAAAGTGAGTTTATTTACATTCTATTATTAGATTCACCTTCAAATGTTCCTTGCTAGTATTAACCATGTTGTTTTCCCTTATTCTATTTTAGTTTTTCTTCTTTTGATATTTCATTATTAAGTGGTCATCTTATCACACTATCTAGATCTTCTGCTAGAACATTGTGTTCTTCCTGCTCTTGGTTATCTTTATCAAAACAAAACAGTTGTTTTCTAAATCTTTTCTCTTTTCTGCTTTTGTTGACTGCCCCAGGCTGTACTACGCTGGCATGACTAATTCTCAAAGACATTTGAATAAACATAGACACTGTTTAGTTAGACACCATTGCTGGATATGGAATTCATATTAAAATGTGGTTCGCGAGGTATGTAAGTTCCTGGATGCCGTACTTAATAGAAAAAATTGCTTGGATTGTGTAGAAGATAATTTCTCTATTTTATTTAAAACACAAGACCATTGAAAGCAGCAGGTTTGCAAATCATTTTTTACTACACAAAAGCTTTACTTGGGCTTTCCAAATTCCAGTTCAGGAAGTACTGCTACTATTTATTTATTTATTGCGCAATGGGAGACAGGTGGGTTTGGAATGACTGATTCTTTTGAAAGCTACTAATTAATATTATCTGCAAGAATTCTCTCATTTCTAAGACAGTTAACATTCATTTAACTAAAGGGTTTATATCAGGCATTGTCTCAGACTAGTTCAAGCATTTAGTACTTTTTTGCATTAGTGTCCAAAATTAAGAACACCTCTTAATTTCTCTTAAAACTAATGCATAAGTTCATGAATCATAAGTTTATAGCAGCAAAAATATTTAAATTTGTAGTAAAATATCAAGCCTTGCTATAGCAAAACTCAAAAAGTAAATCAACAACAAAAAAAAAATCAAAACATTAGAAGCCTAAAACATCTGTTAAATAAACATCATAGCAATGTAAAATATGTAATTTTTGCATTTGGCTCTGCCCCATCCACTCTTATTGCTCAGGTATTGCCCTACATCCCAAATGTATAAGGTCAAACAAACTCTGAAAAGAGAAAAGTAATACAAAAAAAAATGTGCCTTCCCCTTTGTTCTTAGTCATCTTACCGTTCAGTTCAGTGGATGACAGTTCTGTAGTTGATGCAATGCGCCTTTAAATTTACAACTGTTTATTTAAAGAGACATAAAAGCATCAATAAAATGAAATAAAAAGAGAAATGATCCCAACCTGTCCAGATGTATAATATAGTTTCTCCAGCAACAAATTATTCAAACCAAATTAGGCCTCTTCTAAACCCAGTGGCGGCTGGTGACTTCAAATCACAAGGGGGCTGCAGGAGACAGCTGAATGGGTGGGGTCAATGGGGAGGGGGTGGGGTCAACCAGAAAGGGGAGGAGCTATGCACAAAAACCACAAAAAACTAACTTTAATTAAATACGCTGCCCTGGGTGGCAAACCATCATTATGAAAGTCCAATCAAGACAAAAATAAGTGTAGAAGAATAAAAATATTTCAATGCATTGGCTGCATGACAGCTTACTTAATATCTAGATGGAAACAAAAGGTTGTGAGGCATGAAAAAATAAATTATTTTTTAAATACATTATTGGAATGCCAGTCAAAATCAAGTATAAGAAAAACCAGAAGCACTCAACTCAAACCACTTCTCCTTGCACTGCAGTTCTAATTATAATATATTCAGCTTTATTAAAGTACCAAGTAACATGCTGAAAGTAGAAATCTATGTGATGCCCCCACTTGTAAAAATGTTTCTTATCCAAAAAAGACCTGCTGCCTGACAACTTGTTTCATGGGGAAAACATGATAAAAGTAAAAAATGAAAAGCAAAACAAGAAACAAGCTCAAGATACATTGCTTAAAGGATTACTGTACAGGTTATGGACCACACATGATTGGCATTCTGTTTAGTTTACGGGTAAAGTCTGTAGAGATGACTGGAAGTCTCCAACAAGTGTAATGAGCTTTTTAAAATAATGGAATCCTGTCCTTTAATACCCAAGGCTTATACATCATCTAGTCAAGTATGCTCTGCATGGCAACAACAGAAAGGCTTTCAATGTTGGCAATTCTTTAACAGTATGCTTATTAAAGCTTACTTGCATCTTACGATCTCAGACAAGCTTACCTTATGGTCATTAAAGCATTGCTACTTAAACACAGAGCAACAGGCACTTTGAGTACTAAGCATAAATCTGAGTAATAAGCATAAATCAACAGTACAAAAATATGACAGAAACCAGACCATTCTGCAAAATCAAGGACAGATGAAAAGCCACTGTAGTACTTATGCAGTGTGTCCTCCCCATCCAAGGTAGATACAACTACTCCTTGCCTTGCTTGGACACATCCAGAGTCACTACATGGGGGGGTGGGGTGCAACAAGCATGTCACAATTTGAAATCTCTCTGGCTGACTGTGATGGCCCTGACACATTTGTCATACCTCTCAACCTCAAGAGCAAGAAATCTGGACAAAGCCATACACAGAAGTGGGACAAAGGCCCAAAAATAAGGACAATTTTTAAATATTGCTCTAATAAACTTAGAAAGATAATAGAATAGGTCTTGCATTGGTATGAATTTTCTGAAGGGTATAAAATCTGAAACTCAAATGTCTGTCATTTTCTAACTTCAGTCATTAGTGATTTGTCACTAACTTGCCAAAAAACACAACTTTATGAAAAATGGACTAAAATGTGATGCAAAAATATAAAATAGACACACAATACAGCTGCTACCTGTCAAAGAAGGAACACTTTAATATTAGTACTGCTACCCTGAGCAGCTGACAAAATAAAAGAATCTACATGCATTTCAAGTAATCTATAACTTTGATTATTACAGTTATTTCTTAATTGTAAACCCTCCATGTTTTCTTCCAAAATTGCTATTTTGCGGAGGGATTATTAGGGGGAAGAGCAACATTTTGAGCCAAAAATTGGGGACAGTTGAGAGGTTGGCTATGCCTAATTCTATAAAGCAATTTATTTGCATGTACCTCTCAACCTGTTAATGCAGTAAATCTGAACAAGGCCAAATATATTGGGGGCACATATAAACAGTACTAAAAATTGCTCTTGTATAAATTGAGACAGTTGATAGAACAGCTCTTATAAACATGCATTTTTCTGAAGGTTATGAAGTCTGAAACTTATTATTTAGTGACTTAATTCCTAAATGATTTGCAAGAAAACTACAAATTTTATGAAGAACAAACCAAAAATAAGAAGGAAAATCTATTCATTCTTTGAAAATCTGGACAGTTGGGAGGTATAGTTCAGCTGGGCCTGTCTGAGTTTGCTGCCCTTCCCCCCTGACAAAATAATGGTTGAATGGAGCCTCTGCAGCCATTCCAATGAACCATTACTTGGCTATTTCACTCCATTTACCATAAACACTAATGTGCATACTGCTTTACTTCTATGATGAGTTGGACTTCATTTGAAAGTTTTATTTTGTATTTTACAGCACAAACACTAAGTCATCTGTTAAACAAAGCAATGCAGTCTCACAATGAAAACTTAGCATTAAACCTTCTCTGCCCTTGAAACTCACATTCATTGAAACAGCATTGAAACCCACATTCAAAGAAAATACATTTTGCCAGTGGCAGATAAAGATTAATTTTGGGCTGTTTTCAAATCATAGGCCCCTTGCATATGAAGCATACATGTGCTCTTTGATACACCTTCTTCATTGTACTAAAATTATATTCCTTGTACAATACAGTACACTTGTTAGAGGGTGTTTTAAATTTGTTTTGAACATTTTTCCAGTAAGTAATGAAACAAACCATATGCACCCATAATGGCAAAACTGCCCAGTTGAGAACATTTATCATAAAAAAGTCTACTCAGACTTCCACAGTCCACCATTATTAGTAAATATACACAATTCTACAGTCCACCATTATTAGTAAATATGCACAATTCCACAGTCCACCATTATTAGTAAATATGCACAATTCTACAGTCCACCTTTATCAGTAAATATGCACAATTCTACAGTCCATTATCAGTAAATATGCACAATTCTACAGTCCATTATCAGTAAATATGCACAATCTCTGAAGTAAGTCATCTAAACAATTCCACATTAAAGAAATCTGTAACTAATGAAGTGGTTGCTGCTAGCAATCACCTTTATATTTCATGGTTTCATCGAAAAATAAAGTGTCTGTTGCCCCTCAGGAATAAATTGCCTATATTACATTAAAAAATGATAAGCTAGTAATAATATTGCAAGAGGAAATGGATGGCAAACTGATAACAGACTCATAGTTAGTATCTTCACCAAGGAGAACATTCTCAGTACGGCAGCATCCACCCCTTGTGGGAGTAGAACCCACAGCCTTCTGCATCAAAAGCAAGTACACAACCTGTTGTGCTATAGTATTAACTAGGCAAAGCAATAGCACTAAACTTCTATTCCCCTGCAGCTCTCAGCTCCTTGTAAAATCTACTCAATACTCAACTGCATCTCAACTTCGCAGCTCAAGAAAACTGGAAAAGCCAAAATGTATTGGGGGTCAAAAGCCCAAAAACCAGGGACACATTAAACATTGCTTGTATAATCTTGGAAAGTTGCTAGAATAAAATGTTGTGTTGCCACCATACATTTTACTGCCAAGGGCCCTGAGCAAAAACAGTCAGAGTAACATACCACTACGCCACATCAGCTGCTTTGTAAAAGAGAGGAAGACTGAAACTTAAATGGCTATCATTTAGTGAATTCAGTTCTCACCATAGCTGTCAACCTCTTAGTACAAAACACCTGGACAAACCCAGTAATGAGGGAATACAGCCCTCAAACATATTCAGTGAATTCAGTTCTTGCCATAGCTGTCAACCTTAGCACAAAAACCTGGACGAAGCCAATAATGGGGGAATACAGTCCCAAAAATAGGGACAAATTTAAAATATTCATCTTATAAACTTAGAAAATTGCTAGAAAAAAAGGTTGTGCTACTATGTATTCTGAAGAACATGAAGTTTGAAATTCAAATGCCAGTCAATTTTACTGCGGACAGAACAAAAACAATTTTCAGCAGAGATGCAGGGATTGATACTGCAGACACTTCTTTGTAAAATGGCAGGGCACCAGAGCAAATCCACACAAACACAGGGAGGAGATGCAGACTCCACACAGAAGCCACCCCAACCAAGAATCAAACCAGAAAACCTATAGCTGTGAGGCAACAATACTACCACTGCACCATCAAGTATGCAAATAATTAAACATTCAGAAACCTGAAGTCTGAAATTCAAATGCCTGTCAATTTTACTGCGGACAGAACAAAAACAATTTTCAGCAGAGACGCAGGGATTAATACTGCAGACACGTCTTTGTAAAATGGCAGGGCACCAGAGCAAATCCACACAAACACAGGGAGGAGATGCAGACTCCACACAGAAGCCACCCCAACCAAGAATCAAACCAGAAAACCTATAGCTGTGAGGCAACAATACTACCACTGCACCATCAAATATGCAAGGAATTAAACATTCAGAAACCTGAAGTCTGAAATTCAAATGCCTGTCAATTTTATTTAACATTTGTTAATCAGGACAGTCTGACTTGGAACAAAAAAACAATTTTCAGCAGAGGCCCAGGAAGAAATAATGCAGACATGTCTTTGTAACATGGGAGGACACAAAAGCAAACCCACACAAACACAGGGAGAAGATACGGACCCCACAAAGAAGGAACCCCAGCCAAGAATCAAACCTGAGAACCTGCAGCTGTGAGGCAACAATGCTACCAATGCACCATCAAATAAAAACAAGCCCATACAAACACAGGGAGAATATAACAGACCCCACAAAGAAGGAACCCCAGCCAAGAATCAAACCTGAGAACCTGCAGCTGTGAGGCAACAATGCTACCAGTGCAACATCAAATAAAAGCAAACCCACACAAATACAGGGAGAAGATAACAGACCCCACAAAGAAGGAACCCCAGCCAAGAATCAAACCTGACAACCTACAGCTGTGAGGCAACAATGCTACTACTACACCATCAAATATCAAGCATTGCAACATTTACAAACCACAGATATTATGAGGAACAGATCAGATCGAATATGAGGCAAAAATCTGCAATTTTTTTACAAATGGTGGTGGGTAGGGAACTCAAGTCTTTAACACCTGCATACAGGGTTCAAGCCTGAGGTATTCCCTACCACACCACCATGAGCACCTGGGGCATTTTCACACACACACACACACACACACACACACACACACACACACACACACACACACACACACACACACACACACACACACACACACACACCAAATCAATCCAGTATAAACATTGTAAAACTAAAAAGCACCATACACACCAAATTCAATTCAATATAAACATTGTAAAAGTAAAAAAGCACCATAAACTTACCTGTCTGTTCTCCATAATATATCCAGCTAACGTACAGCCTGCCCGTGCAAATACTCCAAAGACCCACGAGATCCCAAGCAAAGCTCCTTCCCGACGAGACTGCTACTTCCCGACGAGGCGAGACTGTCCTAGCTGCTGCTGTTGCAGTCCGGACCCAACACATAATCCCAGCGAGTCTGTGCACTTTAAAAGTGCACAGACGTCTCCTTGTGTCTCCCTATGGGGACTGCCAGACTGCCTGGAGCATGCGCATAGACCGACAGTAGTCGGGACTACTGCGCATGTGCGAAGTCCGCGAAATTAAAAAAAAAGTTTTTTTTTCTATTTTTTATTTTGAGGGGGCTGCAGTCCGGCAGTCCGATAGCGCGGGCCGCCCCTGTCTAAACCTCAAATTAAAACAAGTTTTTTCAGGACGATGGTTCATTTGGTCTTTTAGAAAACATGGACATTTATTTTAGATATGTTGTATGTTGTTGTTTTAGTGTAGTCATTTAGTCAAGTCTAACCGTATGATCTCAAGGGCATTTTTCACACTAGGCCTGTGTTTCAACAGTTAGTTCTTTAAGTTCCAACAAACTCATATTCATTATTTCAGTAATTTTGTCCTTCTATCTTAGCCTGTGCAACCCCTGGTCTTCTCCCTTCAATCTTGCTCAGCATCAGTATCTTGTCTACCGAATTCTGTCTTTACAACATGTGGCCAAATTATCTGAATTTCACTTTTACTGGCAGTACCCTCCAGGAAACAGTCTGGCTTTTTTTCTTTATGCACTGATTGACTTGATCTTGCAGTCCATGGACTTCTCAAACGTTTTCTCAAACACCATACTTCAAAACTATTAGTTTTATGATGCACTACCTTAGTCCAACACTCACAACCATATGCTGTTACTGAGAAAACAATGTTTTGATTATATAGACCTTTCTTTGACAGTGTAATGTCTTTGCTAAATCTTATCCAGATTTGTAATGACTTTCCTTCCAAGATGCAAGTGTGTTAATTTCATGGCCGTAGTTATCATATGCAGAAATTGTACAGCTTTGGAAAATAAAATCTGTCACTACCTTCACGTCTTTCCTAGTCTATCTGCAAAGGATTGATAATGTAAAATGTTATCATTTCTTAGGATGAGCACCAAGCTAGCTTTTGCAAATTTTGCTTTCACCTTTATTAGCAGGATTTTCAACTCTTCATTATTTTCAGTCATCAGTGTGGAATCATCTGCATTAATATTTCTCCAGGCAATTTTTATTCCAGCATCGGTTTTGTTTAAGACACCACTTTGCATAATACACACAGCACATTAATTAAAGAAGAAGGATGCCAAAAATACAGCCCTGCCAAACTCTTTTCCCAGTCATAAACCAGGTTGTATACAGATTCCTTAGGGGGAGATAAGGTAACTATTTTTTTTAGGAAATTGCCATAATTTGTTATGATTAACATAGTCAAAAGATTTAGAGCAGTCAATAAAGCAGAAGTAAATATTTTATGGGAACTCCTATGCTTTCTCTTTTATCCAGCAGATGTTGGCAGCTTAATCTCTGGTGCTCCTGCCCCTTTTAAAACCAGCTTGTACATTTGGAAGTTCCCATTCCATATCTTGCTGGACTCTAGCTTGCAGGATCATGACCACTGCCTTGATGGCATGTGAAACAACTTCTCCCTACATCACCATGTGCGCTAACCCTAACCATACTACTGCCCCCAACCATACACATTATGGTACTACATCTTGCCCTAACAGTAGCACTACACATGAAGAATACACACAATCCCAAACATGCACAACAGTAAATCTTTCCCCTCACCTAATCCTTACTGTACCCCAACCCATGAGCACTTACACACACAAACTAACTGCTATAATGTGATCTTTACAACTGCTACCTTTTCACTTCTACTTACTTCCAGCATATAAAACTTTAATCCAATCATATGTGATTCACTCAAATCAGCAGTCACTCATTTGTGTTTTCTCTTTTTACACTCACAAAACTTTTTTTCTACTAAATGAGTAGTCTACTTTCTGAGTTAAAGATATCTATATCTATATCTATATTTATACCTACTGTATATCTATATCTATGTCTATATTTGGACCTACTTCACATGACTGAAAACTCATTTGACTGAATTTCATTTGCCTGAGACCACAATACCTAATTTTCAAAATACTGAAAACTCATTTGTCTGAATCTCATTATACTGAAAGCTTACAATTCCGAATTTCAAAATACTAAAACTAATACTTAAACCAGACATGCACACTTAAACACCAATGACTAACTCTTTCCAGAACTTAAAAACTACTTACTTACCCTCTTAACAGAAACTGGACAATATAAAACCAAACTAGATGGAGGGCTACTACTCCCACATCTCCCGATGTGGGGAGGGGTGCCCCCCACAGCCCCTAACTATATATATTAACTCCAGGATCACAGTACAGTGGGGAAAAGGGCATATAACTTTTACTTTACAGTACTCTACATGCTGCCAGTACTGCTGGGAACACACAAAACATCCACCATATTACTTTAGATACTTCCCATAAAAATATAAAGAGACATACTAACATTTAGAAACAATATGACACTACTTTCTACATGACTATCAGTATTCTGACAAGTCAGCACTTTAAGGTACAGTAATTCTTTTTATCACAAGCAAGTCACAGGTGAAGGGAAATCCACATCATGTCTATGGCTTAACATTCAGTATAATGAGATTCAGTCAAAAGAGTTTAGACTCAAATGAGAAGTAGACCCCTATATATATCTATATCTATATCTATATCTATATCTATATCTATATCTATATCTATATCTGTATAAAACAAACACTGGGTGCAAGACCCTTACTGTCTGGTTCTTGAAACTATAAATATAAAACACCAGTATTATTCCAGAACTCAGACCTAAGAAATCTCTCTACTTTATTGCAACCAGTGGAAATCACAGTAACTCAAAGCACAAACTGCTTTCAATCAGAAGAAACATAAAGGCAGTCCCTTGACTGACATATCCAACTATAGACCCATAGCCATTCTGTCTCCACTTGCCAAAATCATAGAAAAATGTATACACAGAGATATTATAGCATTTCCTGTCTAATAATTTATAATCCAATACACAACATAGCTTCTGGCCCAGGCATAATACCAGTACAGCACTAATCAGCTTTACTGATACTGTATACCAACTTAAAAACAAAAAACAACTAGTCTCTGCTACTTTCCTAGATATGTCAAAAGCATTTGACACTGTATTGCATCAAATACTTATTAACAAACTAGTCGTCTACTACTCCAGCCCTGAAGGTCTAAAATGGTTTCATAGCTGCCTGTCTGATAGAAAACAAGCCACTCTATGGGAAAATAAACTTTCCCCCCAGCTTCCCATAAGATTCAATCCTTGGCCCACTTCTGTTCACAGTCTTTAAAAATGACTTTCACACCACAGCTAATCCAGCCTCAATTGTACAATATGCTGATGATGCTTCTCTAGTCTGCTCCAACCTCACTATCAAAGAACTATTAGAAAAAACTCAAGCAGCCCTCTACAATATAGAAAATCATCTAACTCTCCATCAACTTATGCTTAACCTCCAAAAAACCAAGCTTATGGTCTTCCACCATATCCCAACATCAACAATAATATACCTCCTATCTATATTTCCTCTTCCAATGGCACTATAATAGAGCCCATAAAACATACAAAACGTCTCAGTGTTACAATTGATAGTTGACTTAAGTCTGAGAAACACCTTGCTCTAACCATTAAAATAGTGCATATCAAACTGGGTTCACTCTATAGGGCTAAAACATATCTCACTGACCAAGCCAGACTCACAACAGCTCAGACTCATCTATTATCTTCTCTTCTATACTGCTCTCAAACATTTACCAATCTTCACAAATTTGATCTAAAAGCCTTGAATCTTGCTATAACAAAATTTCCAAATTTGCTACTAATCAGTCTCAAAGATCTCACCATTGTACTGCACTTCTTCAGCAAAAATGGCTATAGCTGTCTCAACTTCTTACCCTGAATCAGCTACTAACCGCTCATACAGTCTTATATAAACCTGATAACTGACCAGCATTATCAGGTCTTGTCCAGCCCTAGAGTAACCTAACATCCCTTAGGTCTGCTGACAAAATATTGTTAAAAGTTAATAAAGCCCAAAACTCTTATGGCATCCCCCTGTTCTCCCTCATCATTGCCAAACAATAGAACTTTTTTCCACAGCATATTTTTATGATCAATGATACACATACATTTAAACAGACCCTAAAAGAATATTTCTCTAAACATAGGCTTTGCTCCTATTCTCTCCCAGGCTAAATACTTTAACCCATAAATATCAAAATTCTTTATTTATACCACTCTTCTTAATATCTTCTGGCTATTTAAGCCTTCTTGCTCCCAGATCATAATATGTTCTCCCACAAAAAAAAAAATTGTTCTTCTTTCTGTTTGATAATGTTTCACATTGCCTATAATTGTTTAATATTGTTTGATATCTCTACCTTTGTTTTACTTCTGTTTTAAACACCATGGTAAGAACCTTGCAATTGTATTACATATGTATTATTGTAAGTACTTTAATTATTGTAACTGTCATATGTCACTTGTAAAAACTATTGTAATCTTCTTTGGATCTTTTCTTCCTGGGTCTCTGCTGAAAATGGGCTTCTGGCCCAGTCGGACACTACCCAATTAACAAAACAAATAAATAAATAAATGTGCTAGAACCACACACACACACACACACACACACACACACACACACACACACACACACACACACACATATATATATATATATATATATATATATATATATATATATAGGGTCTATGTTAAATAAACAAATGCTTAAAATGTCAAGTACAACATACTCAAACACTTTTAAGTGAATGTTTATTTAACTGACAGCTCAGAATGTCATAATCTAGAATGATGATACGTTTTGTTTGGCCACCTACTCCTCCCAAGTGCTGTACAACACTACACCAACTGACAGCAACTTCAAATCTATCATAAAAAAAAAAAAAAAAAAAAAAAACATAAAAAAAAGAAAAACATACCTTAGTGGTGCAAGCAGTTGGCAACCCCCCATGCACACCCCCCTACTTAAATATACCAACTCCTAGACTGCACTTCTGTGCAGAAAAGGGAAATTCTTCCATTCTGCACCGTATGACACCATTAGGAGTAGCTTACATGACGTAATACGTCACATATTTCGGTGCTGGCCAAACAACATATTTCCGTACTCCTTTTTCTGACATTATGAGCTGTCGATTAAATAAACGTTCACTTAAAAGTATTCGAGTATGTTGTACTTGACATTTTATTTAACATAGACCCTATATAATATATATATATATATATATATATATATATATATATATATATATATATATATATAGATATATAAATTTTGTAATGGAAAGTAAATCCATGACTCATAAAATTAGGTTATGTAATCATACAGTGCAAGACATTTCACATATTAACCAGAATCACCAAAATTAGATGCTTGTATATTTCAGTTAGGTGTGTGTATGTGTGTGTGTGTGTGTGTGTGTGTGTGTGTGTGTGTGTGTGTGTGTGTGTGTGGTGGGGGTGTATGTGTCTTATCTAGTTTTAGTGGCTTTAGCTACTGTTTCTCTATTTGTTTCCATGGGCTCTGGTAATAACTTATCTAAAGATCAGAGAGTTAAGCAGTTTCCACATATTTTATAAATGGGATATCTCCTGGTTGTTTTGTACTGTAGTTTGAGGTGATTTTGTATTATTTTAGTTGTGTATGAGGATTATATTACAGTATGTTACTTTTAAAATGTAGCTATGTTATTTAATTAGCTTAATCTTAGTGAATATATTTGGAAACTGGTTCTATTTTATTGATAATGTAATATTCGGATTCACTAGTTGTGATACAGGTTTTGTTTTATTTACTGTACTTTTTTTGACATTTAAAGCAATTGAATTTTATTTATATGAATTTGATTTGCTGGGTTACATTTTACAGAGGTCTGCATGTGTGGTGTTTAAAGTTTTTTTTGTTCTTTTTTTTTACTCATATAATTTTTATTTAAAACATATACCATAATCAATACTTATTTTATATTTTGAATTACAAATTAGATAACTGTATACAATATTTACATTTCGCTTGACATAAGTAAATTTAAGATGCCAACAAATTTCAGCATGGATAATGTATCATAATACTGTACATGAGTTATCAGGATGAGACTGGTTCGATTTGCAAAGTGTCAATAAAAAAAGACTATACATATGTATTTATATATTTATATATTCATTGGTCAATGTTTTTTAAAAGGATTCCTAGGTAGGCAAAGAGATACAAGCACTAATGCACTTTATTTATATGTTAAATTAATGAATATTCATGAACTACTACACAAAATTTGATTTGTGGAATTCAAAAAGAATTGAGTGGTTTTATTGGATTAGTTTTAATTAATTAATACGTTAAAAGTATATAATTGGTTTTTTGGTATAACAACTTTATCTGATGAAGTCCTGCTTGGACGAAAACACAATTGTGTGGAAGGAGCGTTAATGTCGTTTTTTCTGTCAATAAAATCATGGTATTAACTTGCTTGGAGGAGTTATTTTTGGATGAAGGCACTGTTTCTTGGTTTTTGAGTCCCGTTTGGGTGCCTAACACACACTTTTTTGGTAAAGTGTCAATAAATGACAAGATTTTCCTCCAAGGATTATTGACCAATGGCTTAGGATAAATTCTCAGCTCTTTGGTTTTAATCTCCATTAATGCTGTCTTCTTCAGTAAAGATAGAAAGTCCTTCTTAGTAGGCGTTGAGTTGGAGTTCTATTTTTTGGTTATGCACTTTCTAAAAGCCGAAAGACACAAACAAACAAACTTTCTAGGTATTGCTAGTATTGTTCATAATAAATACAAGTTTGTTTTATTCATTTTACGTTCAGTAAGATAAGAGCCTTAGAAAAAACAAATGATTCTGTGTTTATAGCTTGCAGAAAGTTATTAATATCATTCCAATATGTTTTGATATCAGTACAATCATATAAATATGAGACCAATCTGCTTTAAATATTCTTTGACACCTCCAACATAACCCATTATGGAAGAGTTGATTTTTGAAATTTTATCAGGTGTTAAAAAGGATCTATGCAGAAATTTCCAATTAATTATTCTCCAGTATTGTGAATAAGATGTTAGCTTTACTAAAAGTAAGATATTTGATTTATTTTCTGATGACAGATTTATTGAAAGATCTTTAGTGATATATTGACAATAAGATAATTTAGTTGTTTTACAATTTATTATTTATTTGCATAAAAGTGAGATTATATTCTTCATATTAATATTATTATATATAATTCCATACAACCAGTTTATAAGTTTTGGGATACTCTTGAAAGAAGAGTTGTTGCATATCCTACACAGATTCTTACAGTATGTTAAAACACTCTGTAGTATTAACCAATCTTGAAAAGTTAACCCATAAGCTATCAATAAATATTGTGTATCAAAGACCTTTTGGTCATTAATGCAATGTTGCCAACAAATTAAATGTTTGCATTCCCAAGAAATAAACACCTCTCTGTGTACCCTATCAAGAAAGTACTTTGTAATGCTGAATGGAATTAATAATGTAAACCAAAGCTTTATGTCCATATACATATTAACAGATTTCCTAAAGATATTAAAAAGATTTGAACTGGTAAATTTTGCCATATTATATTGTATATTTATGCACAAAGAATACCATAATTTATTGACTTTGTCTGTTACTAAGAGATATTTTAACAAGGAACTTTAATTTATTATCATGACTGAGTACATCAGTTTGGGATTTATCCAATCTATAACAGTTTTGAGTATAGCGGCTCTTATATAAGATTTAATATCTGGAAAATTTAATCCCCCTTGTTTCCACTGCCTAATGTGATGTGAGAGTGGAACTCTATTTCTTTTAGGAAACCATAGGAATTTTAACAAGAGTGAAGTTATTTACTTAAGTATTCGTCTCTCAGGCAACAACAGGACAGCTTGGGCAACATAGATTATCCTGGGGAGTAAGACCATTTTTATCAATTGCAGTCTGTCTTCAAAAGTTATAAATGTGTTGTTCCACTTATTTACCGATATTTTAATTAAGCAAATAATTTTACTATAATTAACATTTAGTTTCTCTTCCATATCTTTACACAATACAATCCCTAAATAGTTTAAAGTGGAGACTTGTTCACCAATAATGTGTTTTTTGTTTACTTGTATTTCTTTTTTTTTGTTCAGTAACAGAAATTTTGATTTATTAAAGTGAAGGCCTGAAATCTTATAGTATTTTCCTATTAATAAATCTACTTCATCTAATGCTTTTTTGAGTTAGGTAGGGTTATCAGCACATCATCAGCAAATAGCACTATTTTAGAGCTGTATTGGTCATGTATATCTATACCTTTTATCTTTGGGTTGATGCGTATTAAAATAGCAAGTATCTCTATGGCCAGTACAAATAAAACGGGTGACATTTTAGTACCTTTAGTAAGTTGGATGGCTTCAGAGGTGAAAGGTCCTATTTTAACATATGCTAAATTATTTTTGTAAACACCCTTTATAAGTGAAATGAAAGAAAGGGGAAAGCCAAATAAATATAACATTTTAAATAAATAATCCCAGTTTAAGGAGTCAAAAGCCTTTTCTTTGCCCAAACCAATTATCAAAGCTGCTTGGCTTTCCCTGTTTAGATAATCAATTAGAGTTAGTACTCTTTTAATATTGTCATGTGTATGTCTATTATATATGAATCCAGTTTGGTCATTATTAATTATTTTGGATAATGGGATTTTTATTCTATCAACCATAATTGACATGAATATTCTGTTGTCATTGTTCAATAAAGATATTGGTCTGTAGGAACTACAATGGTTAGGCTCTTTGTTTTTCTTTAAAATAAGAGTGATTAAAGAATATCTCCAGGATGGAAGAATTTTTACTGTTGTTTGAACTTCAAGTAGCATTTTATGTAATAGAGAAGTTATCTATGTAGGAAAAAATTATATAGTTCTATGATTAAATAATCTATCCCTGGGACTTTATTGGGTTTGCATTCTTTAATTTTATCCTTAATTTCCTTCTGTGTGATTGTTTTTTGTAGCTCTGTCTTCAATTCTTCAGGAATTCTTTATGTTGGTGGCTATAGCTTCTAAATTTAGTTGTTCAAGTGGGGTATTTCCATTTTTGTAGTGTTCTGCATAATCATATTTAAATGGATCCAAGATATCACCTATATCTGAGACTTACTTTCTCTTCCCTTCATATAAGATGTTAGCAATATTATTGGCTTTTAATTGCATTTTAATCGTCATAGATAAATTATGCAAATGCTTAGGAGAAGTAGCATAAGAATTTATTTTTAGTCTTTCTATGGCTAGGTTGGTCAAACATACCTAGAACTTAGAAACAAAGCCAAAAAATGCTGAGAACAGACAAAATTAACTACTATCACAGCATACAAATGAAATATCAACACAATCCAAGAAAGTTTTGGACAACTATTAATAAGGTTTTTCAACCAGGAACATCTAAAACCCCTCCCCCTGCTACTACAAACACCTCAAATAATATTACCACCCAATTTAACAATTTTTTACTGAATCCATTCTCACACTAGCAAACTTTCAAAACTCCCCTAACCACAATGAGATGCACATACACCTTAATAATGAAAATCATTTTACCTTTCAACTCATCCCTATAGGTCTGATTAAAAACTACTCAAAAGGCTAAAATCAACTGCACTTGCTGCAGATGGACTCCCAGCCGAATTCCTAAAAATAGCCACTGATGCAATTAGCTTATCCAGTTGCCATTCTCATCAACTGCTCTATTTCAGAAAAGCTAGTCCCTGACCTCTCAAAAATCTCTCATATTATTCCCCTTCATAAAGTGGGCAACTCAAATGAACTAACTAATTATCACCCTATAGCCATGCTGTCTCCCTCTCTAAAATACTAGAAAAGTGTATTTACATACAAATTATGGATCACCTCAGCATAAAGAAATTGTTTACTAACACTCAACATGGTTTCAGGCCTTCCCATAGCACAACCACTGCACTCATGTCATTCACTCAGTTAATGGACACAGAAATTATGGTAAATATGTATCAGTCATCTTCCTTGACCTTTCCAAGGCCTTTAATGTGGTTAATCATAACACACTATTAAAAGCTCTATCAGAATTCAGTCTTAGCCAAAACACTATAGCATGGTTTCACAGTTACCTAACAGGTAGACAGCAGGCAGTTAAATGGCACCAGGAACTATCTCCTCTTCTCCCAGTAACAATAGGGGTTCCACAATGTTCCATTCTCGGACCTCTATTGTTTACCATATTTACCAATAACCACTTTACCTCTACTCTACACTCCTCAGTCATCCAGTATGCAGGCGATTCTACATTAGTGTGTGCCTCCTCTTCACTCCAGGAACTACACCAACAAACTCAAGCCTCCTTTCTTTCTGTCAAATCTTGGATCACTGACAACCAGCTAATTCTGGACCAAAACAAAACACAGCTTATCATCTTCCAACCCACACAACACACTAATCCTGACCTCTCATTCAACATCATATCCATTAACAAGACTATTATATCTCCTGTTACTCACACAGAGCTTCTCTGTGTTGCGATTGACTCAAACATGAAATGTGATATCCATATCTCTCTTACCATAAAGAAAGTCCACAAAAACATAGGTACTCTATATAGGAATAAACAGTTGTTAAAAGATACCACTAGGGCCACTATTGCATGCATACATCTTATCTCAGCTCTGCTATATGTTTCTTCAATCCTAACCAACCTTCAAAAATCTGACCTAACCAAATCAGAAGCCTGCTACAACAAAATTGCCAAATTCACTACCAACAGTTCCTTCAGATCACACCACTGTCTAGCTCTCAAAAAGCTCAAATGGCTAGAACTTCATCATCTAATACTATATAATCAACTTACCCTGACACACAAAATTCTATATCATCCTGAGAAAACTCCCTCACTACGACATCTGATACTTCCATACTCCTGTGCCAGACAGCTATGCTCAATTAACAAATCTCAAAGTAACTAAAGATAATAATACAGCAGGTTCATCCCTCTACTCTAAAAATATAGCAAAACACTGGAATAAACTCCCACCCCCCATCATAGCCACAGCTTCTATATTTGAATTTAAAAAGTCCTTAAAATCACATTTGTTGCACTCAAGGCTCTGCACATGTGACAGTACAGGCTAATACTAGATCCTCCCTTCCTACTCTCTCTCTCTTTCTCCTTTCATGTGATCATCATTTACACTTTCTCACCATTTTTCTACTCAAATTTCTTATATAATCACATCTATCCATGTCTTATCCTTGTTTTTCCCTTGACAGCTGCTAAATGTAAAAGATACTTTATAGTTAATCTAAGATTGCAAATTGCTGATCCTTTGAAATACTTTTTGTTATATGTTAAATACTGCTAATCATCATTAGTATTTGACTGTGTGAACTAAATTGTAAACTATTATTGTTTATGTAAATGTTATTTGTGGAGATTTTCTCCCCGGGCCTCTGCTGAAAAAGGACCTATTTTCAGTCGGACTTTCCCAGTAACCAAATGTAAAATAATAATAATAATAATAATAATAATAATAATAATAATAATGGGTTAAAATTTCATTGTATTTTTTTATTTAGATCAACTTTTTTCTTTTTGTTTTCAGAAGAATTTGAATCCTTTTTGGATTTAAGTAATACATGTAGATTTTGCAATTCCTGTACTTCCGATTCCCATTTTTTAATTTTATTTTTGAACCAACTAAGGGTTTTGCCATATATATAGGCTTTTAGTGAATCCCATACCATAGTTATATTAATTTCTGAAGTGTGGTTGATGTCCAGAAAAAATTGAGTTTCTGATATTAACCATGGCTTAAATTCTTTAATTTTTGTAATGCAGAAATTAATTTTGGAAGTAATAATTAATGATTTAAAATCCACTTGAAGTTTCAGTACTAGAGAGTTATGATATGAAAATGGACATATAATTACCGAAAATTGATTTTTTTTTAAATATAGATCTTGGGAAATATATATTTTATCTTTTCTAGTTTGAGTACCAAATCCATAGCCTTGGTGGGAAAATAGTAATGATTTGGTTTCTTTAGTGTTGTAAGTATCTCTTAATTTAAATGTCTCAATCTATTTTTAAGTGTTTTGCTGTAGAGAAAAGATGTGGGGACGTTTTATTAGTAGTTTCAGAAACAGCAGTAATACAGTTGAAATCACATCCTATTATTATGTTACCTTTAAAGTTATACATTTTCTAGTGTCCATATGTCCATATTCTATTATTAAATTTCAATAGAACAATATGTATAAGTCCATCTTTATCTACATATTTGAATGTAATTTCAGGGTTGATAAAATTCTTCTTCCATAGAATTGTTTCCACTCTAGTCTTTGATTTATAAAAAGACTGAGTTAGAGTTATGCATTTGTTAGGGTTCCATATAGTTTTGTCATTTATTTTAAGGGGAGTTTCTTGAAGAAAGACTACTTGAGCTCTTTTAAGTTTAAGTATCTTAACAAATCGGATTGCCTATTTGGATTATTTAAGCCATTAGTATTTAGAGATACCAACGTTAGGTCCATATCAAACTATTTTTAAAGAGGAAAACTATTCTGTTATTTTTCCCTGATACATACATTTCTTCCATTAATGATAATACTACATTAATTCATCCATTTCTGAATAATTTAATCAGAAATACTTCTTTTATAAATGTAGGTTGAGAAAAAGTTAAGTCAGTTTTAACGAAAATGAAAATAAATTTAATCAATAATATAATAAGTACAACTGATGTGGTATAAACTTTAACCCATACCATACATGGAATGAAAATCATCCCTAGTCCAACAGATATATATATATATATATATATATATATATATATATATATATATATATATATTATATATATCTGTTAGACTAACCCACATAACTTATCTCTCCATTTCTTCTGAGCTCCATAAAGAAAAAAAGTTGTTTAAGGAGACTCTTTCTAGTAATTGAATGTATATATGTCAATAATAATCTATTAATCCAGATGTAAAATTGATAAATTAATGATTAATCAAGTATATAACTCAAATATGGAAAAAAATAGAAAACTCTAAATCTTAGTGGTTTAAGGTTCAGGAAGATATACTAACTTATATTTCTCAATGTTTTAAGACTGATTAATCTGTTAATTACTGGTAATTGGACAGTAAAGTTATAGAATTTAAAGTGCTTTAACAAATCATATATTTATAACAATGGTGTCATATATTATGTATAAATATTGAGTGAAAGCTAAATATTTATCTGATTTAAGTAATCTTTAACCATAAACTATCAATCAACAACTTTCTGGTTACAATTCACTTGTCTATAACAAACAGTAAATAAGTTGCTTATATATACAAGCATTTGATTCATATACAGCTTTCCGTTAGTGTTATACATGTGTTATTTTCTATTTAATCTACATCTTTAATAATTCTATTAATATAAATATGAGTAACTTAATCACAAACCATCACTCACTATGACCAATGCATAACACTTCAGATACTTCTAAAAATGTTTGGATATCACTCTAAATCAATGGTACAACTAATGATTCCCATTTATTACATATTATATATAAGGAGTATCATATCAATTTTTTCTCAACTGAGAAGATGTTAAATGTATTCACAAGTTACAATGTATTAATAATGATTCAGCATCTTTGCTGATGAGGGCTAAAATATGCCAATAATAATATTATTATACCTAGTGTTATCCCACATACTGTTCTGATAGCAGCACTAGTAAAAAAAAATGTATGCACTGGTAACCTTGTGAAATGGTGTGCTGGATGTGACTTGCAAAGGAGCTTAACCAAAGGAGAAATATAACAGACTAAAAAACTGTATGTGAATGTATGTGTGTTTGCGTGCATGTGTGTATGTAAGTGTGTGTGTATATGACCCAAATTTATTTGGCGATCTCATCTGACCAAATAGTCGAACTATTTGACTGGTTAATTTTTTGCTATTTCAGTTATAATAATATGTGCATCACAGACATAAGAAGCCTGTATCATTCTAAGTCACATAATGGTAAAGCAATAAATCTGATCAAACCATTATGAGTTTCACCCTGAGTCATTTAAGTAGATATGACATTCACAAATAAATGGCTTAATAGTACATGTACCATGGTAGTTAACTGGTTAAGGGAATGGTGTACTTTATACTCTTATGAGAGTTTTGGGATAGAGAGCAAGCAAAATGCAAGTTTTGTTAAGTAGTGACCAGATTTTATATAAAAAGTTATGTTATACTATTTCCATTATACTCTTTTCAGGATTACAATTTTACCGTTGTACAACATACTATTTAAACTAACCTCCCCTTCCCATCTGTGCAAATTCTGCTGTATCCATAGCATCCATAGTTACACATCAAATCTTAGAGGCTGAAAATCAGATAATAGGTTTGGTTTGTAAGCTGTCTCGAGCTTCAAGAAAGTTTCACTTCAGACAGCTATTAATATCCTTTATTCTCCTGCCTTTCCCCTGTCCAACAAAAAAGCATCAACAGCAGCAATTCTCGTGTTCTGCATATTAGATAACAGGCAGTGCTTGGTTCTATAAAGCATACACAAGTGACAATCCACGAAACCCACACAGCATTCAAATGAGTACCCAGCAATGAAAGCCAAACTGCATCCAGACAAAATGTACAAGGCAGCATAAATAAAAGAAAACGTTAACTGTTAGTCAGATATTAGCCATAATAACATCAATTATCCGGTAATCCAAAATGCCCTTCTGACCACCCGACACAAGCAGATCGTTCTGCTTCATGAACATTAACTTATTAATATGTAGACATATATTTTATCAGCAGTACTGGTTCAAAGTGAATGATACTTACGTATCACTGCAGCCAAGTTTAACATCTTCAATTCGGAGGCAGTACAGACCATTATAGCCTCACCTCCCCAAGAAAGAACGAGCATCCAACCAAAATTGGAGGACAGGCTTTACATAAATGTCTGAGTGTACAGTCACACAGGTCAAAAGTCCACCACAATCAGTACCCAGTCCTAATGCCAACAGCCCTATCAACACAAGCGGAAGGTCATTGCCACCAAAGCAAATCACTGCATGTAGTTAGTCCAGTTTGCTTTCACGGAAGTACATGCTATTTTACACTGTAAAGTCTTAAAGAGGGTATCAGTCAACACAGATGGAAAATAGCTTGCTCACTTCAATCTTTTAGGGTACACCATAGCCCATCTCTACAGTCTTCTACAGACAACACAGCCATGCTAGCCATAAGCAGTTGGCAACCTCACCTGCAAAGCAATACAATATAACATGACCATAGGCAAGTGATCACAAACATGCCAGAAAGCAATTACATCGCACAAAATATCAGCTGTAATATCAGAAGATTTCATGTAATCTCATAAACAACAGAAGATTTAGTGTGAACATACATGTGTAAATATCTCTTTCGTTGCGCTTGCAGAGTGACAAATCTCAGTGAAACTGCTGCCAGTATAGCATGAACGATGAAGTAGGGGTGAAACAAACCTAATGGAACAAAACTATACACAATACTTCTTTCTATGTCCAACAAGGTAATACATGGCAATAAAATAAAACAAACACTCATAATAGGAAACTTGGATTAAACACTATCCAAGTTCACAGATAACGTCCAGAACACTCGGGATAGCTCATAATGGCCAAAACCCACCTGTCAGTGATTAGCAATTTCAAAGTATGGCCAAAAGATAACAATTACTCAAAGACAGTAGTTTTTGTCAAACAAAATGACAACGGAGATCACATGTAGTAGGGACTAGCACATACAATTGCACATAATATCATTATAATCAATAGATTTTGTCTTATATGTTGGCAAATACATTTCCAAGAATGGTACACGCCCCTTTGGAACCAGGATGAATTACTTTAAGAATAATATTATAGGTCATAGTTATCTATATATCTAGTCATGTCAGCACACAAACACAGAATAAAATAAAAAAACATGAACAGAACTTACATTTAAGTTTATATACCAGACACAAATCAAGTTGAAGCAGATGCTTTGTGAGATTTGGTAGGAACAGCTATTTTAGATTCAGCTTTTTGTTTTTTTCTTTTTGACATCAGTCCAGGTATTCTTATCAGTGCCTCTTGTCAGGGAATGAGATGACCAATCCATATCTTCGGGAATTGCAATGATAGTATTATTTTTTGATGAATAAGGAGGCTTCTCCTAAGTTGTCAAAAATCCTCATTTCCTTTTAGTATAAGATTTTGATTCTGGCTGGAAGAGCAAGCTGTGTTTTAGTATTGTTTTGCTTAAGTAGTTTCAACAATGACCAAGCTTTCTTTCTTTGTTCCAGTACTCTGGAAGAATAGTCATTATCAAATCTAATTACATTTTGTTTATATTTTAATGGAGTTTTACTCCAGACGGTTTTTAGTACTAATTCTTTGTCCATGTAGGATACAAATTTTATAACAATTGATATTGGTGGTATAGAAGAAGAAGAAGAAGTTGAAACTGGCTTTCCTAAGGCTCTGTGTGCCCTTTCAATGCCATATGAGAGACCTTCTTTTAGATCTAGTATTTCAGGAATCCATGAGTTTAAAAATTAAATAATATCCTCACCAACTCTCTCAGGCAACCCAAAAATTCTGATGATAGTCCTTCTCTCCCTGTTTTCAAGATCATCCACCTTATTGAGAAGCCAGGTGTTTTGTTTAAGGAGAAAATCTTTCTGGGTTTCTTCTTCCTTGAGCCTTCCCTCATATCATTTAAAGAAGTTTCTATGTTTATTATTTTAGTCTGGTGTTGTTGTAGCACATCCTTAAATACATCTGTTTGTTTTTGACAGTTCTGGTAAAGTAGTAGACATCAACTGTAGTTCTCTCTTCAAAGCCACTTCAGAGTGAGAGTTCTTTGAGTTGACTCATCTTCACAAGTCATAAAAGTCTCCAGAGTAATTTAGGGTTACCGCCTGTCCCACTTTGCGATGGACAGTCCTTCTTTGGGCAATTGTGTCCTGCAAAGAAATCAAAAAAATGGCAAATGTCCTGAGATTTTAGGACAAATATATTTCTTATATTTTATGTAATAGCTGCATAAAACACTTATTCTGTATCTGAAACACGTAAATGTTATAAGAAACAGAATAAGCAACTAAAATGCTACAAGAATAAGTGTTTATTTAGGGAAAAATGAAGTGCTGTCCTTGGTGCTGGCTGTGGATATGTTTTGCCCTGCAAAATCTGACGTTTCTACCAAAAATGTCCCACTTTGGGCATTTGAAAAGGTGGCAACCCTAAAGTAATTTGACAGGAAAATGTTTATGAAAATCCACTGATGTCTCTAGTTATACAGTTTTAGCTTTCATCTACCAGTTTTGAATGTTTTTGCTAAAAAAAGAAATAATTATTTCCTGTGTTTTATACTGTCTTTATGGAGCTCTGAAATTATGCTGTTTTCACTTAGCCATTCAGGCTCGCCCCCAGTTTTTTGTTCTTTTGTAGTAAGAATGGGGAGGAGTTTTCTTAGCTGATGACATGGGTAGAATGAGGAGAAAGATAAATACATGACAACATAGGCATATGTGGTGATAAAACTATTTGCACTTTGTTTCAGATACATGTTTTTGTCATAACATTTATTAGATGAACATTTACACATATTACCTAAAACTGACTTCAGCTTTAGTAATTAGGCTTGTGTAATTCACTTACATTTTGCATGTTATTCTCATTAATATCAAAACAATTAATAAACACTTTTCTGTTCATTGCCATGGATTCCATCAATGTCTGACATAGAAATAACAACTCACATAGTATGTGGAAATTGAGAAAGACCTGAATGAACTCCACAAAGTCTCTCTAGTAGTCTCCTCAGCATCTACAAAAAAACTTTTTAGGATGCCACATTTTCATTCAAGTTAGATTAAAATGATCTTGTTGAAAAAAGCCATATAATACATCCAAAATAAAAGTGTAATATCTAATTCAGCAAGTTCCTAACAGAAATAATCTACCTTTGAGTGTTCTTCTTACACAGTGAGATAACACTTAAGGGAACTCTATAATATTTTGCAAATTGTAAGTGTTTTCAGTAGTTTGAAATAGAAGTGAGTTAAAGACTCTATTTGTGATATAAAATATTTTATTCATATAAAACTGTCATAAAATATTATTGTTTTGCTACACGGCTGTGTGAAAGCCCTTTGGAATTTTACAGAATATGATATTCTTCTATGCTTTGGCACTAAGATTAATATATTCACAGCTCACATTATTAATGACTGCGCGAAATGGAGCTGGAAAAAAGAAAAACAAGGCAACCACATATAAAAGGAGAAAAAAAAAACATCCTTGTAATTCATCAGCATTCAGTAGAGACCTTTCTGATTGTTCCAGGAGTCATTTCTTAATGTACTGTGCAGTAGCCATATAGACAATGAAGTGTCTATACAACTTGCGCCTGCTTTGCATGGAAGTAACAGCTGACTCTTTCTAACACTGGTTCCATAACACATGTTGTGTTTTTGTGGTATAGCTTCTTCAAGAATATGTGTAGTTTTACAACAGTTTCACCTTGTAGAAAAATACTAGAAAATGTTAAATACATAATGTGGATTCATGTTTTTTTTCTCACAATTCTTTGTTCAGTGCCATTTTCGCAAGTTATGATGACTATCCAAGATGCAATTCAAAACAAACAAAACATAAAATTGTTAAATATTGCCTGTAAGTTACTTTCCAGGAGGGACAAACTGTAATCTCAATAAGGAGTTTATAAGTATGTTAATTTATTTGCTTCAAGTTTATGGAAGTAAATTGTACTGATTTCTATTCCTTATATACATTACTGCTATTTATCATGAATGGCACAGGTCATGAGTGATAGAGGTTACTGCAGAAGAGTTCCAACTGTCTGGGTCATGTAAATAAACAGCCATTATCAAATAATTGTCTTTAGGGATGTTGTGTTTGGCATATCTTTACCTATTTGATCTAACTAAAATTTTGCCGTTAAATTCAGATTTCCAGTCAGTGACAGCTGCTGTCTACAAAGCAATGGGAAGGGATGGCTGCAGGAAGAAAATGCATGGGTGGGGTTATATTATGGGAGGTCAGTGACTTTCATTCATAGATTGCCTCAGAACCCTCTCATTCTAACATTTCAGAAGTCCAAATGTAAGCAAATAAAAATAATTATAATAATACTCACAGTAATGCACTTTGCTTGTTTTACTTAACTCACGCAAAACCTACCAAACCAGATCAACAACTGTTAAAGTGTGATAAAATGACAACAGGGGTTAGTCAGTCAGTTTCATCCACAGACTGCATATATGCCTACCAGTTACAGCTACTTTATTGACTCTGTCTATGTCAAATGACTAATTGTGATCAAATGTTTGAACAAATACATAAATAATGGCCAAAGTAATATAATTCAGCTCATTGCTGTTAGATGAATACACTGTAACCCAATCCAACCTCCTACACAGCTGTGCAAAGCTATTACAGCCATGTTCATGACTGGTGTCTGATTGCCATCAAATGAATGAACAGATACTTAAATAATGGCCACAGTAATACATTTAATTTTATTGATGTCAGTCACATACAATGCAGTCTATTACAATTTCCCTGCACAAACACATGCAAACACACACACATGTGCACACACACTGACATGTCCACCTATTATAATGCAAGCTTCCTACACACAGAAGTGCCTAGCTGATACAGCCACTTTATTGATTACATACAGCACAGGCTTCTCGCTGTGATCAAATGAATGAACAAATTTGCAAATAATGGCCACCGAAATGTATTTATTGACTATGTGCACCTCTGATAGCTCAGTGTGACTGAATGAATTAATAAATCCATAAATAATGGCAACAGTAATATATTTCAGTCTGACTTGTTGCTTTTAATACAAATAGGCTAACTTACTGCAACCTCCTCTATGCACACACACACACACACACACACACACACACACACACACACACACACACACACACACACACACACACACACACACACACACACACACACACACACACACACACACACACACACACAAAATCATGTACAATATTAACTATCAAAAACATACCGGCCATTATACAGATTAGCTGACATCGGAGATCATGGGTTATTATTAAAAAACTTAATAAACTTGCTTTCTCTCACACTAGCAGTCTCATTTGCAAGTCACTTCAGATTCTCTCACTTTTGATTCAGACTGTCTCAAGTACCAGTCACCTGATATAGTCTGAGGCAATGGGAAAGTCTGTTTGCTGCTTCATCTGCCAGATCAGTCACCACTTAAGTGTAGCCATCCCCAAAAGTATAACCACCTTATTTTCTATGGCAGTATGCACACCAATGCTGATATGTTTTAAACATTTTCCAGATAAATTCATTTTTTGTTTTAAATAGAAATCAGAAATTTGACTATACACTATTTTAGCTCAGAGTTCCAGGTCCCAAAACGGGGAAGTTAACTATTTCTAAGCAAAAAAAAAAAAAAAAAAAACAACACACACACACACACACACACACACACACACACACACACACACACACACACACACACACTAAAAACAATGAGTACTTTTACTATGGGAAGACTGCAGCACAGCAGTTTAATACCACAAGACACCTCTAGTTCTAATTTCATATGTATGTTTGTAGTCTATAATATTTTTCCCAGATTTCATGTCACCTATGTTTAGCATATAAATAATTCCGGACATTTCTGTCTGTCTGTAATGTGTTTGATCTGCTATTTCTTATTCACAAATTCACTGTTGAGTTATCTTTACAGGAGATCTAATTCTGTTGAAACAGAGATCCCTTGGAAAGATAACATCTGAGACAATCTCCCTGAAGTGTTGGTTTCTGGAATGTGTTTGCTGTGTTTTGAGCTTTGTGGAAGACTGGGGTAGTGTAAGTCATGTTTTACTCTTAAAGACTGTGTTTATTTATCTCCAAAGTGTGTGTGTGTGTGTGTGTGTGTGTGTGTGTGTGTGTGTGTGTGTGTGTGTGTGTGTGTGTGTGTGTGTGTGTGATACGATGGAATGAGTACACATAAGCAAGGTTGGTGTTGAGGATACAAGCAAGCTTGTTGCCCTGCAAAAACAAGTCGTTTTGTGATTTTCCCTAAATGTGCAGCTTATGTGCATTTCAGGAAATGTACATGGGGGTATGTGTTTAAGGGGAATCATGTTCTCATTTCTCATAGTGTATTCACTCTTTGCATCTCATATGATTTATTTTGCCTGTCTGTGCAGCTACAACCACTAAAGAAGTTTGGTCAATAAACTGAGAACATAAGAGGCAGTAGAAATTAGGACAAAAACCTTTCAGCACATCTAAAGTGTTGTAGTACATATGGTTTGTAGGTAGTGGTGGCCACTATATTTTCATCTCTTGACTTCATTGCTCACATTTCCAGGCCATCTACATGTGGTATGAATTGTGCTGCAGATTAAAGCTACCCAGTATTCAATGTATTATTTTGTTGATCATGCATATTTACCAAAACTGCTGTCGTTCAGCTCTAATGCAAAGTGATACTTGACAAGTTCTTGCATATTTTTAATATTAGTGCTTCTACACCATTAGATTTGTTTTTCTTTTCTGAGATGTATAATGAGAACAATGAAAAAAACATGAAATATTTATTGACCTTTTTCTGGGACACTTTTCTGAGTAAAGGGTTCTACCTAACTGTATCATCCCACCCAGTGGACCGCAGCACACACCTAGATAAGTTGCACATATACATTCTCTGAAGTGTAAGTGAATACAAAAAAGTGATGCAGAGCTTTAAGCCACAGTTTCCTGTTTTTGCAAGTATTTTATGGTTACATCATGGAAGAGGTTATATAGCAGTACATGAAAAGTGAACAAGGATTTTTTAAGTATGGCAGGTGATGATATAATGTTATTATTCCTCTGGAAGAAACCATTAATGTTCAGAATTTCCATTGCTGCTTATGTCAGTGTGTTAGCATGTAAAACTGGACAGAAGTCTGCTTTTCATACATTGTTGTTATTAACTGTATCTGTGTAAATGTCTATGTCTCAGAACAAATCCTATGTCATACACCAGAAATCTATGTTTAGGGACACCCATGCTACCATGAGGTTATAAGTGCTTAGCAACAAACCTGTACTCTTGAACTAGACTCAGAATCTGTAACACTAACATAAAGCATACCATTTCACCTTTAAGGGAAAAAAATATTCTATTAAAGTTAACAAGCACAAGTGATAGAAGAGAAAGTCTACAAATGACCACATGCACACAAGACCCACAACATTTCCGTTAGCATCATGTTCTCCGAAAGCATTAATCTTGAAATGTATTCTAAAAAAAATATTATATGGTACCTCTGCCAACTGAGAGACAGCCAGAGAATGCTGACAGGGAACACTTTTTTACACTGCATATACAAGATCTATTTTATTTAAACTCTCTGGAAATAATGTATCAACAAAACAGATGCTGTGGACCTTATGTTTATGTGGCCTTTTAAACACTATGAGAGTAGAATTATCATATGAAACTATGGTTCAGGTCCTATTTGCAAGATGTTGCTCATATTTGCTTGTGTGTGACCATGGAATTAGTACACATGTAGTATATATAAATAAGGTGGATGTTGGGAGAGGGGTGTGTGGGTAAAGAAAACAGCAATCTACAAAAAATGTATAAATTGCAGACATGAGCTATATATACCAAATTCTGCAACATGTTCTTGCATTTAACCAGTAATAGGGAAATCGACCCGGTGCATAATGCCATTGCAATGACTGCTCCTATAATATTCTAGTTAGACTAGTGATGTTAGAGTATACATTTCCATCTCCAGAGAAATGACTAAGGGAATATTTACATCTGAGGAAATGTGGCTGCAATCCAACACAGAGTGAGTAGGCTTAGCATATGATAGGTTCATAGCCGAATACTAGGATAACTGCCCTACAGGGTCATTTTAAACCTAGCCAATAACCCTAGGTCAGAATCAAACCCTGCACCTTGTGTCTATAAGGTGAAGACCTTAACTATTACGCCAAACCCACCCCTTTAATTTAATCACCTGGTAAGAGCACAGGACATTGAAGGATGCTTATGCACATGATCCTTAAGTCACTGTGGAATTCAAATCTAAACTCTGACTGCTCTAATATCAACAACCTATGTTGGCAAGAAAAGCAGTTTTCAAGGACTGGGTCTTAGACCACACTGTTTTCTCTTCTGGTCTTTCTGTATCCTTTGCCATCATCCATTGATGGGTATTTCCAGCCCACCGGTGGTTGGCAAACATGCTCGTAGAACAAAAAGTAGCCACAAATGTCTAATTGCCTTTCTGTTTAGCAGCCTCACCAATCCTGTTAAAGCAGGATTCCCTTCTGAAAACATGATGTTGATATCAAAGTAACACCATTTACAAGTCATCAGGAAAGCAGAAGCTATCTACCATGTTAACATGCATTATATTCTGTGGTTTAGGTGTTACCTATTCCTCACACAATTCACATTTGTTTATTTTGTTTTTAATCAGTTTTGCTAGTTGTGTAAGCAGATCAATGACACAGTAGTTAGTGTTACCACCTCGTAACACATAGTCTTGATTCGATTATCAGCCGGCATGCCTTCGGTATAGTCTCTGCATATCCTCCATGTGCTGACATAATTTTTCGCCAGGTAGTCAAGTTTTCTCCCATTTACTTAAAAGTGATTCCCCTAAATCCTTCTAGAAGTGTGGGCTCACTGTGAGTGTGTAACATGCATACTGTAATAGACAGGTGTTGTGCCCAGGATTAGCTTTTCCGCCTTGTGTGCAAAGATTGCTGAGATAATCAGTAACTCTCATAATCATGAATTAGATAAAATGGATACCAGTGAATGAATAAATAGATGAAGGACTGAGTAAACCTAAAAGGCAGAACTATCTCTATCTTTTTAAAGGGGTGACCAGGGAGCACTGTCTTGTTAACTGATTTGTCTAGTTTGCCAAGTAAAACTTGAAAGAATCAAAGCCAGGCCTACAAGATAAAGCACTTCAGAGGCTCATATAACTATCTGCATTAAACAATCAGGACTTATAAAGGCAACATGATGTATGTTATGTCATGTATGGGTAGACAGGCATTTCTGATGGACAAGGAATTGCAACAGAGTAATATAAATGTTATCAAGCATGGCTATTGTTGAATAATCATCTCTTTTTCATGAATGCACTTCATATTTTGTGTTACCGAACATATAAAATAATGTGATAGGGACATCTTCTGCCCCGAGAGGCTTGCATGATGTTCCTGATGAACAGATGTGGCCAGATTCTACATAATTTATGCTCATGGCAAGGCACTGCTCTAAGCTTATGATATAGTAAAAAACAGCTGTGATTCCAAAAAAATTATTGGATGAGTTGTATGCAAACTGAGAAGAAAGCAAACCTTCAGGGGTAAAGTTCTTACAGCTGATTCCAAGAAACTGAATCAGGACATCGGTCTGATCCTCAGAGAATGTAAAAATGGAAGGTTTATGCCTGAAAAGCCAGGCATGCTATGTAATATAACTCATGTGGAACAGAATAACATGGCACCATTACAAAAAATATTTTTTCACTTGTGTGCAACCCTAAACCAAGGCTAGAAAAAAACATAACATTTCCTTTTTTAAGTGCTATGATTTTATCTGCACTAAATAGTATGCCTTTTCTTGGCCCTGAATTAATTGGAGAGAAACACATCTGTTACGGTCTGTTTGGCATGTTGCCAAAGGATTTGATATAATATTAAAGAAAGCTGTACTACTAGCGGCTTTTGGCACTTTCCTAACAAATACACTGAACCATATTCATTTCTGCATTTATGTCTGTCTATATGTATATTACTCCTGTTGATCTCTGCTAGGACAGCCCTCTGAGGAAACATGCATTAATATTTAAGTGCCACAGTGAGATTTATGCAGTTGATGACATATAACTAAATTATGCTCTCCTGTAGTCCCTTCAAAATGGTGATGTGGCTTAGTGGACATTCCCAATCAAAACAGGGCTACAATAACCTTTAACTGCAATCTGAAATAAATTTGTAGAAGATTATAACAAATCCTCTTCTGGGCAAGCATGTGCAACTAAAATACATGTCACACAACAGTACGCACATAGTAAATATACACCATAACAATACCCATAGAAATTTGTACTACTCTTCAGGGGTGTGTGGTAACATGGGTTGGTGCAGCAGTATTTTCTGGAATCCATAAAAGATGACAGTAATCAACAAAAAATGAATGAATGAACTGGCCTCATGTCTGGAACATATTCCTACCCCATGGGTCCACTACATGTCCTCAGTGGCGACTCAAGAGACACTTGTTCACTGCCACTTGCTCTATTTGATAAGTACCCTAACTTTCACCAACCTGTCAGCCTGATCATAGTAAATTATCTATCTTTCCCTTCTTAAAACTCCACTTAACTAAATAGCTCTTCTAGAACTAACTCTTAGCCTAAAAACTCCCACCTGGTCCCTGACCCTAATCATAGGAATCTCATGCCTAAAGTAAATCCCTGATTGCTCACTAACCCTAAATATCCACTCCCTCCTTCCCCCTCCTCCCTAAACCTAAAGTCCCCGTTTGCTCCCTGAAAGTAAAACAGCACTACCGCTCCCTAATCCTAAGCTCCCTTTCTCCTCTGAAAACCTAAGCCACCCTTCCCACTCCCTAATCTTAAAGTCCACAATTTCTCCATAACCCTAAAAATCCCATCCTGCTCTCTAACCCTAAAACTCCCTTTCCACTCCCCAAACCTACAACCCCCTTCTTGCTTCCTAAACCTAAAGCCTCCTTCCTGATTGCTACTTAAAACTGCAACCTATGCTCCTGTCCCCACAAACACTGCACTAACCTTGCCTGAACTCGAATACTGTGTTTGGGCAAGGTATGGCAACTCCACTCTTTCCTCGTGGCTACTGCACCTCACTCACAGTGTTCAAGTTTCAGCATGAGTGAACAACCATATAAGATACAAGTAGTTTCAAGGTGTTGGTATCTGAGCATCTGGGGCTTGAACAGCTGCAGTAGATTCCTATCACTTCAATAGACCTGCTGCTGTAGGTGCTACAGGATTCAGCTTACTGATATCAATTATAAGATGTCTTGCATACCAATGCAATTCATCTGAACTGCATTCTGTAGATCATCATTACAAATGGTTTTTGGGCAGTGTGGTTGCAGTCAAGAAGAAGTTGGCTGCTTTATTGATTGCTAAACTCTCTTATATGGCCATTTCAGAAGTTTACACGTGATTACTTCTACCCACAGACTCTTCGCCATGTAGGCATTCAGAGCTATCTGCTAGCTATGCAATAATTAATTCTTGGCAGCATATGCTATTCTTCTCTGAACTTTTGGAATTCAGCCCATTCACTAATAGCTGAGGAAAGGAACTACTTTCAGTGGCGTGATCTGTTGGATGACAACTCCGAAGGGAATAAGTAAATTACCACTTAGACTATAGTCTAAGGTTTGAAACTTCAAAACCAGAAAAGTAGAAATAGTTTAAAAGGGACAGATTCAGAAATATTTGCCACATTGTGTTAAGTACTAAGTGAATATGCTTGATGAGCGATCATGCCTAAGGTGGGTGCGATTCAGAAAACCCAGCTTTGTGACGTGGTTAGGCCAAGTAATGTGGTCAGCCATGCTGTCTGCTAATGACTGTATAATGATGTACCATGTATGATAATGAGATAAAACAAGATGGTGGAGTAATTCAGAATTGTCTAAATGTCCCATACACGTCAAACAGAGCACCTCAATGACCCTCTTCAAGTGCAACCTTGATGAGTGGATGGGAAACCACAAATTTGTCCCACAGGTCCCACTTGTGTCCGTCACTGACAGGGATGACAAGTGCTGACTGAGGTTTTTTTGGGGGGATAAACTCTTGGCTAGGCTTGGAAGGGCCCCAGGGTCATTAGCCTAATAACCTCCTATGATCCTACGATCCTATGTTGACAATAATGCTGCAATGGCCTTAGATTTGAACTCGGCTACATTCCCGTGTTCAGACTGACTACATCACATAAATATGCTTGTGATTGCCTCAGCCATTGTAAATGTGTACCTGCAGGCTCTCACTGTGGCTACTTTGTCCAGCAATGTGTGACATTGCAACAGACAAAAAAATACATAAAATATATATGCAAAGTACAGTATGAAGCACATATGCAGAATATCAGTGTGTGGAAAACTATCACCAGACTGCATATACCAATAGGTAAACCAACTAAGAATGCACAAAGACAGACCACATCATCATTTTCACAAGTGAGGAAGAGTAACATCTCTATCAGGAAGTGCAATGGATAAACCACCACTCTGACTAGAAATCTGTGCTGTAAAGCTTCTTCCTTAAAGCAAATGAAGGTCTCTGCTTGTCATATAGATTCATCTTCTGTGTGCGATGATTATGCTAATTAGGGCTCTGTTCATTATTGTATCTGATTCACTTAATTTGCATGACAGTCACACCTGATTAACATCATGGTGATTTCTACAAGGTGCCATGCACAAACCTGAGCAACTACGTGCAGCTCAGTACATGTGCAGGTAGTCAAGTAGTTTAGAGGGTGAGGGAATTGTCCACCTATATTTAACCATACATTCTCAGCAGTATGCACACAGATGGTGGCCTGCCATGTCTCACACCATAAAGTGACATATAACAACAGAA
>NC_056746.1:1087986284-1088083784 GCF_019279795.1 Protopterus annectens | reverse complement strand
TGATGACACTACTCAGTGTGACAAATAATCTCCCACTGTGTCTTAGCTGGCAGGGAATGTATCTACAATATGCAATCATATCATTCAAACAGGTGTTCCCCTCCCTTTTGTGTCCATGCCTATCGTTGTTGACTTAACAATCCTTCCCTCACCTTTGTCTGCCCTCCGTTTGTTTGAAGTAACATCTACTTTGTGTTCCCCCTCCCTTAGTGTGTTACTTTACTCCCTGTTAGTAGTAACTGTCTTTTCATGCTACCTTATTTACCCCTCTTACCTTCATCTTCATTCCTTTATTTCTTTCCTCAACATTTCCTTCTCTTAAAAAAATGGTGGGTATCCATCCCACCAAAAATTAATTATTCATTCTATACCATCTCCTTCCTGTTCATTTCTTATTTGCTTACCTTTGATTTATGCTCTGCTTGCTTCTTCTTTTCATGTCTGTCATGTACATTTCCAACCTTTAATTTGTCAAAAATAGATAAACACTCCACACACGTCCAAAAAGGGCTTATAAAATATTCATCTTTTTTTAGTCGTACATTGCATAACAGATCATAGAGAGCACATATCTAACCATATAGCAAAAGTAACACCCAATCTATGTCATGTGCTACAGTTATTACCATTGGTTGTTCAAATGAGCTGAGCCCCATTGTGTGACAGTTGACAAATATGAGATGGAGTAAAGCTTGTGTCTTTATTCTAACTGCTGCCATGGCACAGATTGTTACTGACCTCTTTTGTAGATGATCATTGCAGAGAGTGGGCGTTCTAATCCCCTCGTGGTTGTATTACTGTTTTTTGTTTATCTGCTTCCATTCTGTTGTTGGGTAATATTCCCCTTATATGTGTTTCCTCAACCCCTACAGTATGATTCCTGTAATATCTCACTTATTCAGCGGTGTGTTTAGGAAAGAATTTCTGAATAGGTCCCAGGTTTAATTCCCTCAAGGCCTGTCTTTTAATTACTACTTCCGTAGGATCATAGGATTATAGAAAGTTACTAGGCTATTGGCCCTGAGGCCCTTATAAGCCTAAGCAAGAGTTTAGCCCATGTTTAGACAAGTCAGCACCCAAACCCCTGTCCAGCAGGGATACAGATGGAATCCCAGGGGTGTATTTTTTGTTTCCCATCCAGTTATCCAGGTTGCGCTTAAAAAGGGATGATGAGGTACTCTGCTTGACATGGAGACAGAGTCTATTCCACAGATGTGGGAAGCTCTGGGATGCAAATCTGTCCTGCCAACAAGTCTTATTGATGTCACAGACCAGGTTGAGGTAACGCGTGTGGATTACTCGACTGGAACTTGACTTGCGGTTATGCAGCAGTCCCATCTAGGTGGGGTCTGAGATTGCTTTGCATGCCAGACAGAGGTCACCTCTGAGGAGTTTGTATGAAAGTGAGTAGAGGGACAAGGCTTTTAGCTTATCTGTGTAGGGTAGATGTTTGAGGCCCTGGATTCTCCTGGTAAGGAACCTCTCTGGTGTCTCCAGCTGCTGCATGTGCTTTCTGAGGAATATGCCAAAGGGGGCATTCTACTCAATAATTGGCTTTATCAGGGAAGAATACAGGGATGTTATGACCTCCTTGTCCCTGGATGAGATACCCTTACTTATGAGGTGGGCCATGTAGAAAGCTTTCTGTACAACAGGAGCAACATGGTGGTCAAAAGTCAGGTTGCTATCAACCTGGGTGCCCAAATCCCCCACGACTGATTGCGTGCTTAGAATGTTGTTATTAATGTGATAATATGTGAGGACATCTCTCTCCCCAAAGGGGATGATGATGCATATTTTGACATTCAGCTTGAGGCCATGTTTTCGGCACCAGTCATTTGTTTGGGTGAGACCCACTTGGAGGACGTCCACATCACTTGGGGAATTGATGACCATACCTAGCTTGCAGTCATCTGCAAACTTGGTCACCCATAGCCCACTGATTTTGGCCTGTATCTCAGAGAAGTATATCCCGAATAACAGAGGCCCCAAGACAGATCCCTGGGGTACTCTCCTCATTACAGGTCTACTGCTTGAGGTGGCTTCCTCTATTTTGATTAGGTGGGTTCTATCAGTGAGTCAGTTTGCTACCCATAACATGCTGTTATTTGGTAACATTCCTCTTATATTTGTTTTCTTGACTCTTCAGTTATGGCTCCTGCAGAAGTTTAATACTTTGTTTGCAAATATCATTGAACTGGTTAGTGGGTTCAAGTCCCATGAGGACTGGTATTTTCTTTTTTATTACATTTATATTATAGTATAGGCACACTGATAAAATAAAAATGTGATCATGTCATGGGTGGTGTAAGTTGGTACATCATAATCTTTATTGTATCTCTCCTATTCTGTGTGAGTTTCACATTTTGTCTAATGTTGCACATTTCATATGAATATCTGGGGATGCGTCATACCCCTTTTCAGTTGTGCTCTGCATCTCATCTAAGTTCACTGGCTTCCTTTCTGGTCTTCTGTCAGTTTCCATTGTTTTTATTTCCTTACAGTACTCACACTAAAACTTTAACAATCATAGCTTTACTTTGAACTGTAAGACATTTTTCAGCATATCTTATTGCCTTATGTAACAACAGTAATTCAATACATTAAGATTCATGTGTGTGTCCACGTGCAATTACATGATGACAACAATAAAGCCTCATGCATAGTCAATATTTACAATGGCTGCTCATACCTTAGTGGGGATGAAAGTTAGTCTAACATGATTTTTCCACTGGTTCCTACTGTGGCCATGCCAAGGAGCTGCTTAACTTGCAGACTGGCCTGGCTGCATACATTCATAATAAGCATCAAGGCTCATCAAACACACATAGTAAACGGTGTTGGGTTGGCATAGATCATGGATGCGGTATTTCTGAATCTTTGGGAAAGTTATTTAGTTGACTAGAATAAATCCTTACCACCATTTGCTGACATGTCTCTGTTCAGTAGCCATAAAAGAAATGTTATGAACAACCATCAAGAACTGTTTAAAGAATAGGCAATTGAAATCCAAATCAGAGATGTATTATAAGAAATCTACGTACTGTATATGTACCAAAGGGACCTTGCATTGAAAATAATTCCATATAGGAGTACAATAATTAGGAAGTACAATATGATATAGAATCAGATGTAGAATGCAAATGTGTAGACAAATGTTATGCAAGTGAGTTTCAGTTTAATTATTTTATTATGGTTTCAACAAGAAATGGCAGATGTGAGCTCACCGGAGTCAGTGGGAATGGAACCATGTTCTTTCACTGACCTTTGGGTTGGGTTACTGATGTCAGGGACCGAGTATAACCATTGGCAACATACATGGCTAACACTGTTTAAAGAAATAATCACAGAAATAGGGAATTCTAGGCTGAGAATCAAACATGAAATGAACCCCCAATATATATCTAGGGAGCAAAGACACTCAGCTCAGACTGTCTGCCTATGATACATGCCTATGCATTGATTTTTGTTGGAGATAATGCATTAGCCACTCCTACAACTACAAATGTCCTTCATTGCACACTTTCTACATTCAGTGACAGCTTCTTTAAAAACATTGACAGCATGTCTTCTTGCCAGCTGTTGTGTTTGAGTCCCTGGGATCGCTGTCCTATAGTCTATGAGAAGATAGGCAACTACTCACCTGAATCTGCATTCATCATGCCATTTGATCTATAGCAGGGCATTTTGCTTTGGGTAACTTTGGAGATTTCTTTTAAAGCAATCCTCAACTTGGTCATTTTTCCTCTTGTCCCCACACTCAGGGATTCCTACCTCCATATAGAACATAAAATGGCATTATGCACCACACTTGGAGGGTATTCCTAATGCCCTTGCTACTCAATTTAATTCTGAAACATTGAACAAGTAAAGAGGTAAACAAGAAAAATATAACATACAAGGATATATAAATGCATGTTTGCTTTACAAACAGAAGACTTCATCCATAACCATTGAATGGACAGAATGTTCAGATGAAGTGGAAAAATGTGAACTTAATAATCACCCAGAGAGCAGGTCCCCTCACAGATCAAGCTCATATGGTTAGTACTTTACATTATATCTGTCTGTGGGTGACTTCTGCATTGAGCAGCTGCAGGGATGAATTCCAAGAAAGAAACGATTAAACCTTCCAGAAGGCCATAGCTTGAGAACTGCAGGAAGACTTAATCCTAGAACACTGGTATGCCAAAAGAGGCGCTTCCTTGTTGCCTGGCTTGGATTACGTCTAACACCATCTGACATACAAAACTGATATAAGTATATTTTTGCACTTGCTATAACTGTTTCAGTGATATTTAATAATTTTGTGTTTAGTGTTGCAAAGTTTGTGTGTTAAACAGGTCTCTGGCTTACTTCTGAACACTTACTCTGTGTTTCAGTGATATTTAATAGCTCTCTGCTTAGTGTTGCAAAGTTTATGTGTTAAACAGGTGTCTGGCTTACTTCTGAACACTTACTATGTCTGGCTCCATTTGATTTTCCCTCCTGCCTGCCCTATTGTTGTTGTGTTCTTATAACTTGGTGACTTTTGCATTGCCTGCCTCTTATTATAAATTTGTTATTGGATATTCCTCCCAGTCCCATTGCATCAGCTCATTCTACTGACTACAGTGAGATTATTTGGGAAGGCCCACTCCCTTAGCTTATTAACTTTGAATTATCTTCCGTTTCCTCCCTTTCTACTTGACAAAGAAATTACACTCTATTCAGCTGCTTTTACTGTATTTTACTGTATTTATACTGTCTTTTCCTACTTTAATATTTTATTTTGCTTTTGCTGCTGTTCTTAAAAAGTGTTCAATTGCAATTATAATGCCTCTTTTATTACTGCTTGTTAGTAGCCTGATTACATTGAGAACGTTGTTTTACCGAATTGCTGCTTTATACCATTTTTTGCTGTCATGACTGTGATTTTAAGCACTTTAAATTTCAAATATCTCTGCACTTTTTAGCATAGGCTAGATTCACTCTTATGGAATCTAGACTGTCTTGTATCACTTGTGCACTAAAACCAGCTCTTCACTGAGATACTGAAAGATCTGAGGCATCTGTTGCTTCCAGCTAACTATAAGTGCCTGATTCAGCTCTTATATTGCACTCTTAATTAGTATTTGCATTCTACTCTCTGTTTGAATTATCAGAACTGTTTTTAGCCGCATTTTACTGCATATTGTACTAGTTGGCTGTAGCATTGCCCAGTTCCGGGCTTGCTGTTTATGGATCTGTTTTGTAACTTCTGAGCATCAAATTCAAGCCATCTTTGTTGGAAAAAGCCTTTCTGCACCCTTGTGGGAGGAGAGTGTGGCCTGGGTCCCATCTAATCGAGGGTGATTGGACTAGAGCTCAGACAGTGTGTCCTTATTGGTTAGTTTGAGTTAAAAGGGTTATTTCTTGTTTTATATAAGCCCCACGTCTGTGCTTGTTTGCATGTAGCCCACCATCATGCACTGCCCTGTAGCGGTAGTTACTGTTAGTGGTTATAGTAGCAAACGTTTTGCTTGTTAAATTTTCCCTTACCACTTTGCTTGTAGTCCTCCAGAAGTTTTTTGTGGCTCAGCTCTACTGTCAAGTAGTACGCTAAGCCTAGTCTCAGATGTACCAACACACCTCTCACTAGCTAGCCACTCCTAAGTGTGACCTCTCTTTTTGACCACATAAATTTACCTAACACTGTGGATGTACAATTTACCACAGTTTCTCCAGTCAGCTTGGTTGACATGTGCATCCCGAGACAGTATAGACAGTGTAGTAACTGCCTCATGTTCACCAACAACCCTCTGCTCCTAGACCACACAAACTCAACATGTGAGAGATGCAACTATATTAAGAACCTTGAATCCATGCTCTCTCACAAACCAGTCAGTACATATGACAATGAGCGGGTTATAAGCATGCACACCTCACCTCCTACTCTACCCAAACCCACATCACACATACCTACATATGCGGAGGTCTTCACCAGAAACATACCTAAACACCAGAGACCTCCCAAACACAAATTCAAGTATACTACACATAATACTTCTTCTGCAGAACACAATACACATAATGGGCTGGTTTATTAACACTTGACTTTTGGCTTTCTCAAGTCCCCCTTTTTCTGTCAGGGTTTAATACATTTCTTTTGTGCTTAACTGAGCACGTGCTCAATAAAAATGTTTTTTATTTTGACAATGTTTGTTATCTACAAGTCAAGGGCACTACAATGGGAGTGTCTTTTGCTCCCATTTACGCAGACTTGTTTATGGGCTATGTTGAACATCATTTAATCTATGATATGAACCATAATCTATTTTTGGGGGAAATAGATATCTGGCGTCATTATTTGGACAATTGTTGGTTAATATGGAGGTCAGATAAATATTATTTAATTGAGTTTGTTGAATATCTTAATGAAAATAAATGGAGAATTCATTTTGCATTGAATTTTTATCGGGAGAGGGTGACTTTTTTAGATGTAGAGATTCAAGTACTAGAATGTTTACAAGAAATATCCCCAGTTCAATAATTTTCTATATGCCTCCAGTTGCCACCCCCCATGTTATTAAGAACATTCCTAAGTCTAAATTTCTGAGAGTAAAAAGAATATGTTCTACTGTGGAAAGTTATAATGTTCAAACAGGTGACATGGCCCGTAGAGTTTATGATCGAGGTTATAAGAAATATGATGTTGATATAGCCATGAAGAGGGTCCATGAAATTAATAGATAACAAACTCTTATATATAAAGACAAAAATTCTAGATCTGATTCCCAGCTTAGATTTTTCTAGAAATTTGGGGGCAATACCAGACAGTTACAAGGGATCATACACAAACATTGGAACATTTTATAAATGGAGGAGACATCTCAGTTTTTGCCTTCTAGATGTAGGTTTGGATATAGAAAAGGAAAAAAAACTTGGGGGGCTGGTTTAACCATTACAAAAAAAGTAAGATGGTACATAAAAGTTGGCAAGCCACCTTATCAGGTGGCCCAGTAATGGGTAGTTTTCCATGTGGACACTGCAGATTTTGTAATATAGTCCCTAAACAAAGTTCATTCACGTCCTCCAATTGTCCTAAAGTATATGATATAAAAGTTTTTGGAAATTGAAGTAGTGATTGGGTGATCTATTTGGTTAACTGTACTTGCCCTGCCTTCTATGTTGGGCAAACTTCTTGCCCATTCAAACTTAGAATATCAGAACATATCAGTAACATTAAATGTCATAGAAACACAAATGCTTTATATAAATATCAGGTTTTACACCCCTCTGCATGGTTTAGATTTACAGTGATAGATAGAATATATAAATCAACCACTTCTTCAGAAAATTTACATTCCCCTTTGGATTACAAAGAAAAAATGTGGATAATAACACTGGGTGGCTTATTTTCTCCAGGACTCAATGAACAGTTGGATAATTGTGTGGTGCACTATTTAATTGCAATGTGTATATATATATATATATATATATATATATATATATATATATATATTAGGTTTGCAACCTTAATTGTTATATTGCACTGATGAAGGCTTTATGCTGAAACTGGTATGCTTCATCACCCTTTGGGTGTTGTTTTTTTGTACATTCATATATGGGTACATTTGCCAATACAATTTTGTATCAAAATCTAGTACTGGCCTATGTGTTTTTAGGATCTACATAATTTTAGTTGGGGCGTGCACATTGCCGTACATGCGTGGGACCTGTGTTTCTGTTTCCAACATGGCTCAAACAAGAATTAGCAATGCTATTGGGTACTCTTTTCAATCATAGTCTAAGCACTGGCTTCATCCCAGCTGAATGAAAAAAGGCCCTGTTATCCCCTTGCACAAAGGTGGTACTTCCACTAACCCTGGGAACTATAGAACTATTAGCCTGACTTGCCTTATCTGCAAGGCCATGGAGAGAATCATCATGGACCTTATCAACAAAGATACTGGTAATCTCCAAAAACTTGACCCTACTCAGTTTGGATTTGTCAAAGGGAGATCATGTCTGTTAAACCTGGTGGACTTCTTTGAGACAGCCATCAAGGCCCTACAGCCTACCTAGACTTAGCCAAGGCTTTTGACAGTATCCCCCACTCAGGCATAATTGACAAACTTACCCAGCTGGGTATCAATCCTTATATCATTAGGTGGATCACTAACTGGCTCACTGATAGAACTCATATAGTCAAAATAGGGGACTCCACCACCAACTGCAGACGTGTAACCAGTGGTGTTCCACAGGGATCAGTCCTGGACCTCTACTGTTTATAATCTATTTCTCCAAAGTGCAAGCTAAAACTAAAGGTCTGTGGCTGACAATGTTTGATGATGACTGGAAACTGGGAGCAGTCATAGAATCTCCAAATGATGTAAACATCCTATAAGAGGGTCTTACACCAACAAATGACTGGTGCCAAAGTCATGGCCTTAAACTCAATGCAAAAAATGTATTATCATCCCTTTTGGTAAGAACGATGTTCCTGCTAACTACCACATCAATAACAGCACCCTAAGTACACACACAGTGGTGAGAGACCTGGACACACAGGTTGACATCAACCTTACCTTTGATCACCATGTCTCCACAGTGGTAAGAAGGGCATTCTATATTGCTCATCTCATAAGTAAGGGCATTGCCTCCAGAAAAAAAGAAGTTGTAACCTCCCTGTACTCTTCCCTCATTAGGCCAGTAATTGAGCACAACTCCCCTTTTGGTATGTACCTTTCCAAGCACCTGCAGCAATTAGAGAGACCATAAGGGTTCCTCACAAAAAAAAGTCAAGGACTTCAGCATCTGTCCTATGGGGATCATCTGAAATCACTGCCACTTTATTCTGTTTCATACAGACTGCTCAGAGGTGATCTCTGCCTTTCACATAAGGCAATCTTTGACTCTCCTTTGTTGGAAATGCTGCATATCCATAAGTCAAATGGTACACAGGTTACTCTCTTTAATGGCCTTAACTTGGTATGTGACATTAATAAAACCTGCTGGAGGGACAAATTTGTCTCTGAGAGGTTACCACAACTTTGGAACAGACTCCCACTTCATGTCAAGCAGAGCACCTCATTGGCCCTGTTCAAATGCATTCTGGACAATTGTATGGGTAACCATAAATTCACCACAGGGTTTCCACCTATGTCCCTCTTGGGCAGGGATGATAGGTGCTGATTGTGGAAATAAGGATAAAACTTGGCTAAGCCTGTTAGGGCCCTAGGGTCATTAGGGCCCTAGGGTCATTAGCCTAGTAACCTCCTATAATCCTATGATCCTATGATCCACTCCTGGAATCATTGTCCAAGTAATAATACTTGATGAAGCTCAGAGGCTATAGCACAGATATCCACAATGAAGACATTCTTAAAGCAGGCATTAGTAACAGATATGCCACTAGTGCAATGGCCTTTGACAACATCATTTATCAATAGAATGTTCATCACTAAATGGCAAAACACAATACAGTTAGCAATCCATGTGGAAAGGGCTTACAACAACCCCTCCCTGGGGAAAAGAATATGAGCAGCTGTTCGTTATTTCCAAACCCATTCACCCTCTTCAGGTAAATACTGAGCCAGTGGTGGACATACAAGGCATGGAGGTCTCTTTCTTACTTAAGATCCATTCCAGAAAGAAAGCAAGGAGATTAACAACCTGATTTAACAATTATGACACCAGTTTTGTGAGGAAATTGGTTTGGTTATAAGATATACAACTCTTTATGAAAGACTCAGTATGGTTCCTTACACATAAAAACCTGAAGCTCTGAGAACCATTGAGCAGATGTGCTAGCCAACAAGAATGCATATTCCAAGACAAAAATTTCAGAGGCTTACAAAACCAGCAGGTTCAAATGGAGGATGAGTAAGCTTATGAATCATGATGTCAGGGGTTCAAGGATGATAAGACTTCTTCAGTGGTGGGTGAAGATGGAGAATCCTTGAAGAATAGCTTAACTAGCAGTGGCTGGATGACATTTCTGCTCTCCAGAAAGTCACAATGTATATTAATGAATAAGATATATACCTTGACCATAGAATAATTGAGATCCTATTACATAACTGGCCATGGAATAATTGAGATCCTATTAAATAGTTGTCTGAGATAAGTCAGGATAATTTACAAAATGCCTAACACAGGATACCACTCTAACCAAGTAAAGAACTTTCCACTAACAGGCTGCACCATTGTTCAGACTCTTGAATTCCAGTGTGAGCAAGACAGTTAAAGCAGGCATCAGGCCCCAAGGTGAAGCAAGTTGACACTATAATGATGAGAATGTCCTTTGCTTATACTGGGATAGTTTTCTGCACTGAAATGGACCTAATAGCCTATTGTCACATCCTTCTCAACTACTATCTAGCAACAAAGCCCTATCTTCTTTTCTTCCCAGAATTTTCTGATTAGGAAGGTAATCCTAAAGACTGAGATAAGCATACAGTGCTGTCTTACAAGAGAAGAATGAATGCCTTCACCATCAACTCCATTTTATCCTGCTGAATGAAGCAGAACAAGAGAAAAAAAAACATATTTTCCCTAGTGGCAATTAAGCTGATCTCAAAGGTGCTTCTCAATAGAAGATCCTAACCAGACAGGATGCTGAATTCTTGTGTATGTTAGAGAAGGGGGGGTTGGCTCAAGGAGTACACCAGTGCATTCCATTTTCCTGGGATATGCAAGTATGATGTTTCTGTCAATGAAAGCACATCACCATGCTTATGCACCATACTTCTGATTAGTTGCCTGAAATGGAAGAGTGGTTTCACCCATTCTTCCAAAGCCTAAAGTGCAAGAATGGAGTTACAGAAAATAATCAAACCTCTATCTATAATTACAACTGGAAACATCACAAAAGTAAAGTCAACAACAGAACAGAGCATCTGAAGCTGAGACCTGGTTCATTGTATGCATGCAACTTGACTTGCCATTCCATGATCTTAATATTTCTAATAGGATCTAGTATGGAGTGCAGTAGTCTTGTTTCATAGCCACAAGCTAAAAAGTCTCTTTCTAGGTTGTTAAGTCACAATAAAGTCATTAATCTCTTTTTAAACTCTTAGGAGAGGTCATTCAGAGTGTAGCTACAAACATGGAAGAAATCATTGCTTTATCTGACCCTGAAGTAGGGTCCTTTTTATTTTATTTATTTATTTAACATTTATTGACCAGGAAAGTATGACTAGACAGAGCCTATTTTCAGTGGAGGCAAAGGGAGAAATGCTCCAGCATCTTCTTCCCAACACAGAGAGGGGAAGGCATGCCCTCCTGTGATTCCTACTGAGGGATGGGCTTGTCCATACTTCACTAAGGTGCATGAAGTTAAAAGTGTGATGGATAGATTTTGGAGGTTAGGTGAGAGGCCCGCACAGGGCTTAGCAGTTGCATCTGACAAGGATCCTAAGGGTATATTCCTGCATCTATTAAGGCAGGTTCCAACAAATGCTGAAGACCTGGTGTATGTCAACTGCCTGGAGTTCTACTCTGGGCCCTGTTGTGTGGGAAGACACAATGGACCATCCTCGATTTAGATAAGTGAGAGACCTGTTGGTCTTAGAGGGATTGCTGTGGAGAAGAGTCTTTAGCTTCAAGTGCTACAACTTAGCATTAGCCAGGGTAGTGTAAGGATGGGTGTGAACATGCTATTTCACCTCAACTTTGGGGGAGGGGCTATGGACATCCCATGAAGCATACCAGCAAGGTGGTGGCGGGGGTAGTACTGAGGGAGTGCACTTTCCACAGACTGATATGATGGGTGTGAGTTTAAGCTTACTAGTTGAGTAGGAGCTGGTAGCATGGGATGCCTGTGAGACCATCTGAAGTACAGACTTGTGAACAGTGTTTACCTTTCTTTTTCTTTGACCCTTCCTGATACTGCTGCATCAACCTGATCACATGAAGGACCTTTCTGCCCACTATTTGCTGGGCACTCTCACTAGCCACCATCTTTAGTAAAGTTAGATATGCTACTGCCTCAGATTTTCAGGTTGCCAGACTAAAATGTTGGTATGCATGGCATTATCCTGACATAATGCTTCTCTCCTAGGGAACAGAGAAATTGCTGGCATATGACTCTTATGATCTACTGGCTACATTTACATTTAGAAGGCTTGAACTTGTTAGGCATTGAAGCTCCAAAACTTTCTGTGATTAACATCTTGAATGAAATTAGAACTGTAGGAAAGGCACAAAAGAAAAACACGAATTAAGTTCCAAATGATCAAAGAAGAAAACACCACGAACAGTGGATCCAGCCAAATAATCCTTAAAAATTTTTATTCGATGCCAAACGTAATGTTAAAACACAATAAAACACAATAAATCAAGCGCTTTCGCCTGATAATATCAGGCTTTATCAAGATACTTCTTTGAAGGATGTGCTGTGCTTTAAATAGTACAATTAATTTCCGGTTAGTAATTAATTTGTTGAATCAACAATCAATTAATACATCAAAACAGATCAAAACAGATTAAATTTTTAAAGGCACAAAAGAACTGAATAATATAGAGGTCAATTATGTCCCATCCTGGTGTATGATGACACATCATATGCCTTTAGATGTATTATGTCACACAGCATGGACCAGCTGAAGGCATGAGAACTTCTGTAACTTGGGATGAGAGGGAAAAATATTTTCAAGGTAAGGACTGCAGAAGGAAAAAAAAACAAAATGACTTTCTGTTGAAGGCCACAAGTCAAATAATTGAAATTGTGTCTTATATTGAAACGACTTTGGTATGCACTTAATATGAAACTTGATGCATGTAATTACTTTAAATTTGTTTAATTTCTGTCACGACTGCTAAATAACCAGTAACCTGCATATGACAGCAGCCAAGGCTAGGTCATGTGCATGATCTGGCCGTGTGGATGCTAAATTACTTAAAAGTGGGATCTGAACTGTAAAAGGAAAACAAATTCTCAGACAGAAAAATGTGGAAGAATGTGAAACACAGAAGCAGAGAATATGAGTGACATCTAGGAATTTGTCAGTTTGCTTTTAAATTACAAGACACAACAATAAACATTGCTATCAGCTGAGGGGAAAAATTATTATTGCAAAGAAGCTACAAGTTTCATAACTCTAAAGTAATTTGCAATTGTTCTGTCTGAAAGCAAAATACAAAGTGTCATTAATTGCATCAAACCATTCGGATAAAAATACTTCCATGGGTGTGATACTTAAATTCAGGTCTACTGCACATTCCAGACTTATTAAACATCCCATAAATGCCTTCATAAGTGTTTGGTGTGTTAACAAGTTACAACAGTAAAGTAATAACAGTTTTATTTTTTTAATATCTCATCATCCTAGAATGAAAAATGTATCAATTATAATTAACTACATTATACATTCTTATATGGTAAGTTCATCTCTGAGTACAGCAGTCCTGCTCATTGATGTATTTTATAACACATTGCCACCTGTTTTAGTATCTAGGTTGAGTTGATATATTTGGTTGTGTTAGTACATTAAAGTACAACCACATAATTTGTTTGTTTTTTATTCTGTGTGTATTTTTTTGTATATTTCTGAAATGGTATTTTTTGAGCTAATAGTCAGTCTTCTGACAATGTTTTGTATTTCCAGGAGGAGCTCTGAAAAAAAACAAACAGTAGTGCAGAGTGAGGGGGAATGCCATGTCTCATAATCATTTATTTCATTTGTGGAGATATGAACTGCAAAGTGGTCTAGTTGCTTGATGTATCTCCAGCTGAGTGTCAAGTCTTTGGTGCAAAGTAGTTTATGATATTGTTGGATTGCCAATTTTTTTTCTAGGTAACACCTGCATCCATTAGTAGTGTTTCAATATCTGATTACATAGAGCCAGTGGCAGTGATGAAGATGTTGAGGTGCAATTTGTGAAGAAGCCTCCCAAAATATCATGAAATGCAATTTTTTTATGGATAAAGTGGTATCAATTGATATGCAACAAGACAACCAAAACTCAAAACGCAGGATGTGTTTGATTTCATTTTTACCTTTTTTGGCTCTGCTGAAGCTGTCCATTAGTTACTCCCTGTGCTTCTCCTCATAGCAAACCTGATTTGACCTCCCTGGACTGACTCTGTTCAGGGCTGATGAGGAGATTGAGGCAACCCGAGGTAGTGTCATAATGCTGATTAAGGTGTGTGTGGTGCCTAGACCATAATCAGTACTTTATCCCTCTGTGCCACTTGGAGAGGTACAGGATGACTTTGAAGGTTGCAGCATCCTATATAGAATGGCAGATGCAGCTGAGATAATTTCCATCAGCATGTCATTTTTGTGCAAACTGTGGCAGTATACTGTGATGTGCCATTTTCTGTTGGCTACTGTGCTTGGTTATGGCTACCTTTGTACACTGCATGTCTCTATAGGAAGGTTTCATTATGGCACTGTCTTAAAAACTGCATTGTGGTTATCTATTCCAAGCACCTTGTAGGCAGGTAGTGAAAAAGTGCAACAAACTGAATGTCTTTCACAAATTTTTTGCAGTACAACATGCAGGTTAGACTAACAGTTTGTGAATGATGTTTCTCTTTGTTGCAGTTCTGAGCCCAGTTCCCACAGTCTGTAGTTAAATATAGACTTAAGTTACTTACTGAAACCAGAGCGTCCTGGCTGATCCTGAAATTAGGAAAAGGCAGCAAATTTAAAGAAAAACAAACAGTAGGTCATTGGAGAAATAAGTAAGTAAAGGAACAGTTATATGTTTCCTTAAATGATTCTCCCCTCCCATGACAGTCAAGCCTTTATCTTGAATTTTCTAGTCATTCCTCCTAACCCATGCGAATTTAGCAACAGCTAGAGATTACAGATGTCACCCAGCATAGCGGTTAGGGGGCTGCTATTGTATGCCCCATCTTTTGGCTGGAAAGTGTAGTGGAATGCCTGCCATGGTGGACCAGTGCACATTGCTACACATCTGTAATTCCAACTGTAATGCATATACATTCTTTGGTAAGTTGGTCATAATACCTACAGTCACTATTTGCAAGGGCTGAAAAATCCCAGGCTTTCTCTTATGTAGAGAGGTGTTGATGAAGGACTCTGCCACAACCTACCCTCTGATGGGCACGTTGACATAGGCTGTCAGTCCCATACATCTCTAGATGGCTTCCCCAGTGGCCAGTCCCCTAAGTTGGTCAGCAGGTGCATAAGACAAAAATCTCTACTCCACTGAGCTGATATCACAGAACCAGGAATATTACTCGACTTGCTCATAGACTGAAATGTGCTGTTTTCAAGGACAGAAGCCCAGTTTTGCCAAACATATAATTCTGTTGTGATATGCTGCCTTACTGACACTGTAGGGACAACATGGAGGCAGTACTGCAATTATTTATTACATTACAACAGCATATTAAAATGCTTTTATTATGGCAAGCAACATTCATGATCTTACCCTGAAATACTAGGCCTGTGCTTCAGTAAGTGAAGTATGAGCATTATCTATCAGTTGCAAGGCTAACAAAAAGGCATAACACAATAATTCCTCAAAGAGGGCAGAGTCCTGACAGAAAAACAAAAGATAAGAGCCGTCTGAGTGCTAGTTGAATTTTTCAGCAATAGACCATTTCTGAAAAAAAGAACACACCTTCTTAGAGTGCTCTAAGATAAGAAAGCACATTACACCTGACTTCCATGTTCTTTGATGTTGTTTGATGTGGTAATCTACTAATATCCAACAACTGCTAACAGGAAGCTAAAAGGATTTCTCAGAATGGTTATTGAGACAATCAAAACTACGAAAAAATCAAAGTACATTTAATGAAACTTGACATATATATCTCACGAATTACACACACACACACACACACACACACACACACACACACACACACACACACACACACACACACACATATTTGTGTGTGTGTGTGTGTGTGTGTGTGTGTGTGTGTGTGTGTGTGTGTGTGCATGCACCTGTGTGTGAAATAGTTTATGCATATAATTAACAGACAACATAAATAAATGTTAAAAGACTATAAATTATAGCTATGTCCTTATTTTATTTATAATATATGTATTTCCACACCATTTATTTGTGAGAAAATTTGCATAAGTAATTCCTTACTGCTTTAAAGTTTATTTCTTTCTAGAACTTGGGCACTTCCTTTGTTCTGACATCAAGGTCTGTGTATAGCAAAGATGTAGAATATCTATATTTATACCTGGTATTTATACCTGTATTTATACCTGGTATTTATACCTGGTATACCTGTATTTATACTTTGTATTTATACCTGGTATACCTGTATTTATACCTGGTATTTATACCTGTATTTATACCTGTATTTATATTTGTATTTATACCTGATATACCTGGTATTTATACCTGACTCTTCGTACTTTACACATGCAGTGCTAAAACTGGCAGCAAAATGACCAGCTTTGTGGAAACAGTCGGAATTTATGTTTACACCCATATGCAGCCTGAAAATTAAAAGTATTAGTTTTATGGGAAAAGTAACATTGACCAGGATATTGAGAAAAATATCCCTTATGTTTTCTTGGTTTATCTGTGTGCATTTATGTGTGTGTGTGTGAGGCTACTTATCTTAGGAAGATGAGAAAAGGTGTTTTCATCTCAGTGTCCAGTAACTACGTTTTGTGGTGATGTTGTTTTTCATATTAGAAGTAGAATCCCTGATAATTTAGCAGATGCCTTGCTTAGGGATGTTGTTTCCACTTTTGAGACCTGCTCTGTAACAATAATTGTTATTCTTGGGATGATTTCTGAATCAGATACTTCAGAGCAGTTGTGAGGGATAGAATGAAAAAAAAAAGATGTGGTGGAAGGGTGAATGCTCAACAGAAGCAGACTGTTGTGCTGGGAGACATCGTTGAGGAAATAGATGGGGTGATATAGCAAAGTGTCCAGAAAAATGACAGGGCTCACACAATTTAGTGACTTCCTGTTCTGCCAATTGCAGCAGTATTTGCAAGTAATATTTTCTGTTAGAGACAGTGGTATGTGTTTTCATATAGAACCCTGTTGCATTATCCCTGATTTGTATGCAACATGGAAGTTGTTTCAACAAACTGCTGTTTTTCTTTGCTATATATATTCCGTCTTTGACTCACCTCATAGTTGAGAGGTGTGTACGGCAGTGTATGGGATAATGTGTGACACAAATTTTGAAAACTGTCAGAATTTAAAACTATTTTGGAAACAGTGCCCAGGCTTACAGCTTATTCCAGTTTGGGGTAGTTGTTTAGAAGCACTAGTTGTACACCTGCAAAAGACTGTCTTGTGATTAGCACAGAGAATTAAGGTTATAAGCAGATACAGAGCTGCTTTCTGTAGTCCAGTGTTTGAGTCCCCCAGTCTCCATTTGTTGACTTTGAACTAATCACTTAATCCGATAGTGGCTTCCAGAACCATTTGCGACATATAAATCTAATTATTTAGAGGCTGACATAAACCAGTTTCATTCTGAGAGCATTGAATGTCATCATTAGGACTGCTGGCTTAATTCAAAATACAATGTTTCATCCCAAACTGAAAGAAGTCAAAGATAAACTGTCTGGGAGATGGTAGGCACAAATTCAATTGCTTAAGAATGGTGATGTTATTTAGCAGTTTTCATATGTGTTTTATTTAGATGGGGGCTGTTTACTTAAAGAGTGTGCGCGCACGTGCGCGTGCATGTGTGTGTGTGTGTGTGTGTGTTTTATCTCAGTGCTGCCTTGTAATGTCACAGACTGCCCAGAGTGTAGTTCATTTGGTGTCATACAACGTTATGTTCCAGGAGGAGTATATGCACTCTTGTTTTTAGTTAGGAGATGTGGCTATACTGCTTGTCACAAGAAAACATGGGGTAAGGGAACACAAGTTATAATGGAGTTTCTCATCCTCCTGTGCTTTTCTCTGAAAAGTGCATGTGGTGAGTGTGTGTGTGTGTGTGTGTGTGTGTGTGTGTGTGTGTGTGTGTGTGTGTGTGTGTGTGTGTGTAAGCATTCCTTCCAGCACCACAGCATAATATCTTGCCACCTAATACAGTTACTATAGAAGGAGATAATGACTAATGTATCTCTCGGTATGGGTTTGGTTTTAATTGCAGGAAATCTTGATGTGGGTCACCTACTGTGAATGATATGAGAAGTGCTGTCAGAAAATGTATTGTTTCCTGCAACCTACTAAATTAGAGCTAGGATATTTATTTTCTTTAAAACCTTCAGCCTAAGGTTTCTCTCCTCAATTCCTTCACTCGATTACACCAAACTGCTACACAATCACTTTCTTCTCTTCAGAGCCCAAAAACATTTCTGTGAAGTCACTATTATATAACTGAGCTAAGCAGTTTTTTTTTTTGGTTATCACAGTATGCAAAAACTAAATGTCTACATTTTCTTTTTTACTTTTGATTCCCACAGTCAGCACTAAAGATCTTCCCCTGAAAACAGCACTGCTACTAGACTGTAACTGCATGCCTACAAATGTATGTGTAGAGGTTAAGACACATTGATGTTTAAACAGCAACTCTAGAAATTTGCCTGAAAATGTATGTCCTTTGCTTCATAGGTTCATAGGAGGTTACTAGGCTAACAGCCATAGAGCCCTTACAAGCCTAGCCATGTTTATCCTGATATGCCCTAATTGTGGGTGGTTAGGTGAGTGAAATTCGCACAGGTAAGGGTCTATGGTAGTTAATACTTATTTCCTCTGTCCAGGAAGGACATGGGCACCACTCCAGGAGTGAATTTGTGGTCATCCATCCATTGATCTAGGTTGTGTTTAAAGAGGGTCAGGGAGGGGGTCTATTTCACATGAATTGAAAGTTTGTTAAAAAGAAGTGGCATTCTCCGGGAAATGTATCTATCTCTCCAGAATGACGTGTTTGTATCAGAGACTATGTTAAGATCCCTGGAGTGATGACTTTCCTGCAGTTTGATTTATGAATGTGCATGTCCAGATTTTTGACTCATATTTTTGGTCTGTTTCTCTTAAAATGTTGTTTTTTCTAGCAAATCACTGAGGGTTAAAGTCAGAAAATAAAGACAGACATATGAGTTTCAGACTTCATACCTTTCAGAAAATTCATGCTAATGCAAAACCTGTTATTCTGTCAACTTTCTAAGTTTGTAAGAATAATATTTAAAATGTGTCCCTATTTTGGGCCTTTGGTCCTCATTATTTATGGCTTTGTCCAGATTTCTTGCTCTAAGAGGTTGAGAGGTAAGCCTATAAGCAAGGCACAGGTCACCCCTTAACAACCTGTAGGAGACAGAATACAGTGACAGGGCTTTTGGTCTTTCCACATAAGACTTTTTTTTGTGTACCCTGTAATTTCCTGGTGAGAAACCTCTGTGCATTCTCTGTGTATTCTCCAACTGGTGCAGGTGTCTGGTGAGGTAAATGTAAAAGGGAGCATTGTACTCAATAACTGGTCTGATGTGGGCCGAGTATAATGGAATTCTAACATCCTTAGAGCTAGATGTGATGCCTTTACTTATAAGATGTCCCACATAGAAGGATTTCCTTACTACTGTAGATATGTGGTGGTTAAAATTAAGATTGTTATCAGCCTGTGTACCCAGATCATGTACCACTGGGACTACACTGGGAGGGGGGGTGCTGGCTATAATGTAATTAGCAGGGATGTCTGTTCCCCCAAAGGCAATGACAATGCTTTTTTTGCATTTAGCTTTAATCTGTGACTTTGGCACCAATCATTTGTCTGCGTTAACACTGTTTGTAGTATATTAACATCAATAGGGGACTCAGTGATTGCTCCTAATTTGCATTCATCAGTGAACCTGGTCAGCCACAGACTGTCCAAGTTTGCCTGGACTTCTATGAAATAAATTCCAAGCAGTAATGGGCCCAGCACATAAACCCTGTGGTACAGCACTGGTGACTGGTCTTTTGCTAGAGGTAATTCACCCACTTTGACAGTATGTGTCCTGTCAGTGAGCCAGTTGGCTACTTATCTGGTAATGTAGGGGTTAATTCCCAATTGGAAGAGTTTCTCTATAATACCTGAGTGGAGGATTGTAGCAAATGCCTTGGCTAGATCAGGATAGGTGGTATGCGCTGTCTTTCCCACATCCATGGGACTTTCTTGAGGAAGTCAACCATGTTTAAGAGGCATTATCTACCTTTAATGAAGCCGAACTGGATTGGGTCCAGAGATTGAAGATTACCTATGTCCTTGTTAATAAGGACCATAATGATTCTTTTCATGGCCTTGCAGATGAGGCTAGTCAAATTTACGGGCCTGATGAAACACTGATGTTTAAGCAAGACTGCTAATATTACACTATAAAAATAATGCTATAAATATTTTATAATTGTAATACCTGCCAGATTACACATGCAATGAATGAGTTTAGCTGAACGCAGGTTAATGTTTAAGCAAATGTGCAACTACTACACTGTAAATATAATGCTGTAAATAGTATAATTGTAATACATAGCTGTACCTACAACCTGTACATTTTTCTACATAACTGTTCTCCCAATATTACTATTTGCTTTTCAAATTGTACTCATGTGCTTGCTTTTGTAATATATAATTATTTGTATCTATTCTTCCTGGACCTCTGTTGAAAAAAGTTTTTTCAGGGCTCAGGCAGACTTTCCTGGTAAACAAATGTAAATTAGTAAATAAAATTACAGGCTTAAGCTGAATGTGCTATGGAAATTATATGAGAGGGAATGTTTAGTTGGGGAATGAGGCATTCTCTTCTGGAATTGAGATGTTAGTGCATTCCAGTAAAGTTACTGTGGTATATTTATTTATTTATCATTTGTTGATCAGGAAAGTCTGACTAGGACAGAGTCTATTTTCAGCAGAGGCCCAGGGAGAAATGCTCCAGAAGCATGTCTTTGAAATGTGGCAGAAAACCCACATGAATGCAAATAGGACATGCAGACTCCAAAAAGAAGGTACCCCAGCCAAGATTCAAACTGGAGAACCTCTTGCTGTGAGGTGACAGCATTAACCATTGCACCACTGTGCCACCTGTATGACATGTAATTAATTATGCTATTTCTCCCTTATAGGCTTCCTTTTTCATTTGCTTGTCTCCCTCTGTTTTGTTAAGAGGGTTGCATTTTTTTAATTCTCTGCTTTGTCCATTTTTTTCACAAGTTATTTCACAGTTCTGAGTGGTAACTTTAAATACGTATTACATCCAAAAGTAAAAAAGTCTGACCATCACGACTGGTAACATACACTTGAACAGCAAATAAAAATGAATAAAAACAGATTGCTTTCACTCATGCTTATTCAGGAACAAGAGCTATTTAAAATACAAAAGACCAATCAAAAGGCAATATAATACATAAGTTCAGTGATGTAATAGCCATGCTTTCAAAGCTGGTTTTAAAGAGATATTCCCATTTAAACCAGAAGATTTATCAGCTTGCATACTTGCTATCCATCTCATTTCAGCTACTTCAATTCTAGTGACCAAATCAAACCCTCTAATGTGTCAAAATAATTTCTAACTCCATAAAAGTAAATGAATGCCCTGAATTATCACAGATATGTTTAAATAATGCATTAAACATATTCTCCCTTTTTATATCGCTAAGGTGTTGCAGAACTCGATCCTTCAGCATCCTATTCATTTTACCAATATAGAATGCTTTGCACATTCTGCAACTAGCTAAATAGACCAAACTACTAGTTCTACAGTCTGCATAAAATTAATACTAAATTTTCTATGTGTTACAGGACGTATAAAGTGTTACTATGGGACATTAAACTACATGCTTTACATGTCCTACATGGAAAAGTACCCTTCTGTTTGATTTTAAATCAAAAGTCTTATGAGAACCATAGCACAGTTGTCTCTTGAGTGATACATTATTAAAAAAAAATTTTCTCTATTCCTTACCACTTGTTTGTTTTTGTCATCAGAGAGAATAATTGACCAATTCCTGTCAGTAATGTCACAGACTATTGTAATGTCACTGCTGTAGGTGAGAGATATTCTACAACTGTGGGAAGAGCTCCCTCCCTCAGTTGGAGCTTCTAATCTACACCTCTTCCAACCAAATTTTGTTTTTAAAAATAATTTATTACTCATGTAAAACATAGAACATTTATTATTAATTTTTATGTGGACTGTAAGACTAGTAATTTAGTCTATTTAGCTAATTGCAGAATGTGTGAAGCATTATATATTGGTAAAATGAATAGGATGATGAAAGATTAGGTTCTGCAATGCCTTAGTGATATAAAAAGGAAGAATGTGTTGAATGCATTGTTTAAACATATATGTGATAATTCAGAGCATCCTTTTACTTTTATGGTGTTAGAAATTATTTTTGACAACATAAGAGGTTGATTTGATGAATAGAACTGAATTTGCTGAAATGAGATGGATAGGAAGTATGCAAGCTGACAAATCTCCAGGTTTAAATCGGAATATCCCTTTAAAACCAGCTTTGAAAGCATAGCCATTACATCACTGAAGTTCTGTATTATATTGTCTTTTGATCAGTCCTTTGTGTTTTAAATATTTGTATTTTAAATAGCGCTTGTTCCTTCCTATATGTTAGATCTGAAGAAACACGAAAGTGTGAAAGTGCTTATCTGTTTTTATTCAATTTTTATTTTTATATTAAAGTGTATGGTACCAGTCGTGGTGGTCTGGCTATTTTTCTTTTGGTTGTTGTTACTGTTATAGCCTGACCTGTGTTTGCCTGCATTACATTATTGTACATTTTAAATATGTATTACATAGTATTGCTAGGAGGTGGTGACTAGAATGATGTGGTTATGAGTCTGGTCTTTAGGACAGTGAGTTTGGTAATTCTCTGATGTATCATAGAAACTGAAGAAAACAAATATCGTACTTTAAGTGGTTGAGCTCAAACACTCAATAAGTTCATAGGTTCATAGGTAAGTACTAGGCTATCTGCTCAATGGCATTTATAAGCCTAGCCAGAGTGTGTTGGCTTTCGCCACCCCCTTAGATTAGTTCCCTGTGCCTCTGACCAGCAGAGGCATTAGTTCCGTGCGCCTCTGTCCAGCAGAGCCACTGCAGTGATCCCTGGGGTAAATTTTCTGTTTCCCATCCACCCGTCAAGGTTTCTCTTGAAGAGTGCTAGTGAGGGGCTCTGCCTAATGTATATTGGAATCTTGTTCCAAAACATGGGGAGTCTCTGGGTCAGGAATATATCCCTGCAGCACGTCTTATTTATCATTGTGGTAAGGTTTATATCCCTAGAGTGTGTGGCTCTCAAAGATTTGTTTTTTTTTTTTAGATGGAGCATATCCATCAATTCTGGGTTGGACATGGCCTTGTATATCAAGCAGAGATCACCTCTGAGTAAGCGGTATGCAACCGAGTACAGCTGGAGTTTCTTTAGTCGGGCTGCCTAGGTCATCTGTTTGAGGCCAGTAATCCTCTTGGTGAGGTACTTTTGTGGTCTTTCCAGCTGTTGCAGGTGTCTTGTAAGGTACATCCCAAATGGGGCGTTGTATTCTATAATGGGTCTAATAAGTGATGAGTAGAGAGGCACAATAACCTCCTTTGTTCTGGATGAGAACCCTTTTGAGATTAGGTGGGCCACATAGAAGGATTTTCTAACCACCTTGGCAATATGATTATCAAAGGAGAGATTGCTATCTACTTGGGTCCCCAGATCCCTTATTACTTTTTCTGTATTTATGGGACTACCACCTATGTGGTAGTTCACTGGTACTTTGTTTTTTCCAAAGGGGATGACTATGCACTTTTTGGCATTCAGCTTGAGGCCATGATTTTGACACCAGGTATCCGTCTCAGTGAGACCCTTCTGGAGGGTGTCTGTATCAGCCAGAGAATCAATTATGGCCCCTAGTTGCAGTTGTCTGCGAACTTGGTCAGCCAAAGTCCTCCTGTGCTTGTCTATATCTCTGAGAAGTATATACCGAACAGGAGGGGTCCTAGGACTGAGCCCTGGAGGACACCACTTGTAACTGGTTTAGAGTCGGACCTAGAGTCTGAAACTCTCACCATGTGGGTTCTGTCCATGAGCCAATTTGCAACCCATCTTGTGATGCAGGGGTTAATGTTCAGGTTGGTGAGTTTATCTATAATACCAGAATGGGGAATGGTGTCAAAAGCCTTTGCAAGGACTAGGTAGGCTGTGTGGACCCCCTTACCCTCATCTAATACTTTCGTAACTGTCTCAATGAAGTCCACCAGGTTTAGGAGGCATGATCTGCCCTTAACAAAGCCAAACTGGGTGGGGTTCAAAGTTTGGAGGTTCCCAATGTCTCTGTTAATGAGTTCCATGATGATGCGCTCCATAGCCTTGCAGACCAGGCTAGTCAGGCTTATAGGGCGATAGATCCTGGGGTCCGTTGTGGCACCACCTTTGTGGAGTGGGATAACTGTTGCTGTGCACCACTCTGTGGGTATGTAGCCTGTAGAGAGGCTGAATTTGAACAGTGTGTTTAGGTGAGGGGTTAGTTCATTTTGGAGCTCTTGTAAGATATACCCTGGGACACCGTCTGGTCCCATTGAGGCTGTGTTTTTGGCTTTGGATAGGGCTGTTTTAACCTGTGTGTCAGTGATCGCTGGGGCCTTACATTCTTCTGGTATGGTTATGGGCCATTTAGGGGGTGAGAGGGGTGTGAAGTTTGCACTGAACCTGTCTGCCAAAATGTTAGCAATATCAGTCAGTTCAGTGTATTTTGTGCCATTCTGCACCAACTCAGAGCAGGTCTGAGAGTTTCCACTTAGGTTCTTGACATAGCTAAAGAATTCTTTGTGGTTATCTTTGGAGTCCTTTGCAATTTTTTTTTCAAAGCTAACCTTGGATGATTTAATGAGGGATTGTAGTTTCTTGCTGATCAGGGATGTCTTTCCTTCTAGGGATTTTGCTCTTATCTGTACTAGTTTCCTCCTTCTATTGTAGAGCCTGTTTATGGTACGGGTCCACCAGACTGGTTTTCTTTTCTTGGAGGAGTGAGTCTTGGTTTTACTTTGGATAGCATGATCCATGCATTCCTGTAAGATGATCATAGAGTGCATTTGTATAGGTTTCAGCAGCTTGGACAGCATTGTCCATTGACGTGGGGGCTGCGAACCTTTCCACCTCGGTCTTAAGCAACATGAAGTTTGCTGTTGAAAAGTTTTTCATGGTGGTTTCCTTGATTGGGGTTGGGGGCGGAATGTGAATATCCAGAGTAATTAGTCTATGGTCTGATCTAACCAGTGAGGCAGGTGATGACCAGGTCCAATATGTTGTTCCCTTTGGTGGGGCTGTGAACCTTTCCACCTTGGTCTTAAGCAACATGAAGTTTGCTTTTGAAAAGTTTTTCACGGTGGTTTACTTGATTGGGGTTGGGGGCGGAATGTGAATATCCAGAGGGATTAGTCTATGGTCTGATCTAACCAGTGAGGGGTTGACGTCAGGTGTGGAACACCGGTCACCCATGTTGGTGATGACCAGGTCCAATATGCTGTTCCCTTTGGTGGGGGTGTTGACCAGTTGATCCAGGGCATTCAAGTTTATAAATTCTAGGAAGCATTGGGCAAGGGAGTTAGTACTTGAATAGTTCTCCCAGTTAATGTTTGGGTAGTTGAAATCACCCAGTATTAGGGTGTTTGGTAGGACCTTCATATTTCCCAGTGTCTCCAGAAATGTGGAATGGGGGTCCTGGATCATGGTGGGTGATCTGTAGCAAGCTACAATTTGGATTGCAGTTTTGCCTGTTGTTAGTTGCACTTGGATGATCTCTGATGCATCATGCTGCACCACTAACCTGGAGGTATGAGTATCCTTGATTAATATGGATACACCCCCACTTTTTGTGTTTCGGTCCTGGTTCTGTGGCTGAAAGGTATGGTATGAGTTATAGCCTGGTAGTGCTGGGGTGATCTCTGGAGCCTTAAACCAGGTTTCTGTTACTGCACAGATGTCGATGTTCTCCATACTGAGGAGTGCTTTGAGTGCGTGCATTTTGAGGTTTAGACTTCTGGCGTTAAGTAGCATTACCCTCAGTTTTTGGTTACTTGTGCTATTTATGGTGGTGGGTTTGTCTTTTGAGCCTTGCCTAAAAAAGGCACTATGGGGATGGCAAGAGCCTTTGCCAGTATTTGAAAGCCTAAGGGTGACAGGTGCAAACCATCTCTTGCGAAGCAACGTGGCTTGTTGAGCATGTCATCCCAGGCAGACAGATACTGGATCCCCTTTGAATGACACCAGAAACTTAGCCAATTGTTGAAGTTGATCATTTTTTCTTTATACTGTGGCATCATTCTTTGTGAGGGTAGGATGCTATGCAGGGTCATGGTCATACCTGCCTGGGCTACATGATCAGAGAGCTCTTCCATGTCTGTTTTCATGTAGTCCAGGGAGGTATGTCTCAGGTCATTCACACCAACATGTACAATGACAGAATCATATTTGCACTTGTTCTGGAGTGACCTGAGTGCTTGTGTTATGTGGCGGATCCTGGCGCCTGACAGGTAACCTTTTTCTTGTCCAGCCTAGTTAGTGGGACATCAGTATGCCTGACTATAGAGTCGCCTATCACTAGTGTGTTGGGTATGTTATTTTGCCTTAAGGGCTGTGATTGCGTGGCACACTGATTATGTGAAGTATGTGTTTCATGGCTGGTGATAGGTTGTGGAGGTTGCTTGGATGTCTGCTTTGGAGGTCTCTGTTGCTTTTGTAGATTTTTATTTAGAGCCTCTGAGTATGTTTTCGTGTATTTATGTGTGTTATTTGCCTGTGTTGGTTTGTTAGGTCTATGTGAGACTGGTGGTGTGTTGCAAGTATTACCCTTCTCCTCTTAACAGTCAGTTACAGTCTGGGGTTGAGAGAGCTTTGTTTCCAGTCTGGCTGTATAATTCCATTTCTTGCATATATTAGTATTTGGTGGTAGGAGGAGAGGGTTGTCTGTGTACATGAGGCAGTTGTAACATTGCCTCAAAATGCCCAGAGTCACCAGTTGGACTGGAGACTACACTGGAAACTGCCCTTTGGGCATGCCTGAAAAAGTAGAGTGAGCTGTTTTTCTGATTTACTGCTGTGGACGAATAGAGAGCCTTGTCCTTCTGGACATTATAAGGGGAGGCTAGTGCTAGGTGTATTTAGTGCTTGTTATGAGTTTTATGCAAGTGCTGGGCTGTAAAATGAATGGTTTGAGTGCTAAAGTTGAAGGTTTGTCTAGTTCCAAGGGAAAAACTGAAGATTAGACTTTGTGGAGTCGGGAATAGTTTAATCCTAGCTAACTGGTGCTAGCTGGTGAGCAAAACTGCGCAAATGTGTTTTTTATATCAGAAAGATTAAAGAGATAGAAATTAGCCCAAAATGGCCAATAAAACTATAGTTTCTAGGCAGAAACCACTCCTCCAAGGGCAGCTAGGCTGTTCAGAGCTCCCCACTCTCACTGGTGAACAAAGAAACTTCCTTTTTGCCCAAGTAAGGTATGGCCAAACACAGAAGCTTAAACACAGTCCAGGTATCAGCAGGTATCTGAAACTGAACTTTTCTAGCTTAGTAAGGTGGGAAAATAGCAAGATGTTTTTGTTTTTTTTCAAGAAACAGTAGAAACAAATGCAAAAACACTTTTATAGTGCAATAATGGCTGTCGCACTTGAGTTGGAAGCCAGCAACAGTTAGAAATACAATTTACAACAAAAACAAATTTTAAAGTGCAGGCACAAATAAATGCAGTTTCAGTGTAAAATAATGCATTCTGAGAAGCAATAAACACCAGAAAATTAGCATTTAGGTGGAAATGGCAATAAGCAACAAGAAAAACAACAAAAAATGGTATTTAAACATTCCAAAGTCTCTCCTTTTGTCTCCCTGGCATTGTATGTCTCTGCAGGACACCTGGTCGGGATCTGCTGAGCTTATACAAACACAAAACTGCTCAATTGTGGTTTTTATATCAGAAAGATTAAAGAGATAGAAATTAGCCCAAAATGGCCAATAAAACTACAGTTCCGGGCAGAAACCACTCCTCCAAGGGCAGGTAGGCTGTTCAGAGCTCCCCACTCTCACTGGTGAACAAAGAAACGTCCTTTTTACCAGAGTAAGGTATGGCCAAACACAGAAGCTTAAACACAGTCCAGGTATTGCAGATATCTGAAACTGGACTTTTCTAGTATAGTAATGTGGGAAAATAGCAAGATTTTTTTGTTTTTATTTCAAGAAAACAGTAGGTACAAATACAAAAACAATTTTATAGTGCAATAATGGCTGTTACACTTGAGTGGGAAGCCAGTAACAGTTAAAAATACAATTTACAACAAAAAACTAATTTTAAAGTGCAGACACAAATAAATGCAATTTCAGTGTAAAATGAGTGTTCTGAGAAGCAATAAACACTAGAAAACAAGTCTTTAGGTGGAAATAGCAATAAGCAACAAGAAAAAACAAAACAAACGGTACTTAAACACTCCAAAGTCTCTCCTTTTGTCTCTCTGGTGTTGTAGGTCTTTGCAGGACACCTGGGCAGGATCTGCTGAGCTTATACAAACAAAAAAACACGCAAATGCGGTTTTTATATCCGAAATATTAAAGAGATAGAAATTAGCCTAAAATGGCCAATAAAACTACAGTTTTTGGGCAGAAACCATTCCTCCAAGGGCAGGTAGGCTGTTCAGAGCTCCCCACTCTCACTGGTGAACAAAGAAACTTCCTTTTTGCACAAGTAAGGTACGGCCAAACACAGAAGCTTAAACACAGTCCAGGTATCAGCAGGTATCTAAAACTGGACTTTTCTAGCTTAGTAAGGTGGGAAAATAGCAAGATTTTTTTGTTTTTTTGTTTTTTTTCAAGAATACAGTAGAAACAAATATAAAACACTTTTATAGTGCAGTAATGGCTGTTGCACTTGACTGGGAAGCCAGTAACAGTTAAAAATACAGTTTACAACAAAAAAACGAATATTAAAGTGCAGGCACGAATAAATGTAATTCAGTGTAAAATGAGCGTTCTGAGAAGCAATAAATACCAGAAAACAAGCGTTTAGGCGGAAATAGCAATAAGCATCAAGAAAAAACAAAAAAATGGTACTTAAACACTTCAAAGTCTCTCCTTTTGTCTCTCTGGCATTGTAGGTCTCTGCAGGACACCTGGGCAGGATCTGCTGAGCTTATACTAAAAAAAGACACTTAAACAACTTAAACAAGTGTTCTTGCAGGGGGAAGCCCCCTGAACTCCCTTACAACCTGATAAGTGTGTGCATGTGTGTGTGTGTGTGTGTGTGTGTGTGTGTGTGTGTGTGTGTGTGTGTGTGTGTGTGTGTGTGTGTGAACTTCAGGATCAAGTTAGAGTGGGAAGGGCAAATTCCCTGATCCCTACTGTACTGCAGTCTTGATCTCAATAAAAGCTGGCATGTGTGATCAAAAATCAGAAGATAAAAATCAGAAGAAAGGTCAGAACATCAGGAGAGTGAAGGTTTCCATTTTAAAAAGTTTGAATTTCAACCCCCTTATAACCTGGTTGTATCATGATTTGATCGAGCAATACACAGAGATTTGTTTAACTCTGAGGTATATTTTAGCAGTTGAGGCAATATGAATAAGGAAGAAATAGGTATCATTAACACTATTAGGAAAAATGAAGACATTCTTCTATCTCAAAAAAAAAATGAGAAGTGTGGTTCTTTTGGATTCTATGTATATTGTAAGGAAACCCTTAGGCAATTAAGTGATAACAGATTCTACATGATATTACCCTTAGATCCTATTAAAAAAATTAAGAGAGAGATTGATGGGTTTTTAAATCTAGTGTGTACTAAGGTAATACTTCAAATGCAGTCTTAAAGAAACTATTGCTAAAGGTGCAGTATCCCATTATATGTATTTTCTTCCTACAGTTCATAAGAATTTAAACACTCCATTGGAATGACTTATAATCTGAAGTATAGGTTCCTTAAAAGAAGTATTGTCAACTTTTTTAACATATTTTTAAAGCCTCTATTGCCTTTGGATAGGGCCAGATTGAAAGAAACAATTAATTTGTACAGGTCATTGGGAAGGTTCAATGTGACAAATTATGATTTTTGTGCACTTTGGATGTTGATACACTATACACTAATATACTTCATTCAGGTAGTTTAGATACTCTGGTGAAATTCTGGTCAAAGAAAGCACATGTTTTAACCAAGAACGTCTTCTGTTACAATTCCATCTGTTATTTACAACTCAGTGATATGGCTATGGGGGGATCTTTTGCACCCACATATGCTGACCTTTTAATGGGTTATTTTGAAGAAATGATGATTATAATTTGGAACATAATCTTTATTTTTATTCTCTAGATATGTGGAGATAATGTCTTGATGACTGTTCGCTTATTTGGAATTCTGATAAAGTTGAATTGGATGAGTATTTTGACTAAAGCAATACAAGTAGGATATTAAATTTAGCATTGAAGTTCATATGGAAAAGATTTCTTTTTCAGACGTTGATGTTGAAAAAATGCAGATGGTACTTTAAAATGAAGGTTTATTATAAATTATTCAGTACAATTTGCTTTTAATGGCCAACAGTTGCCATTCTAAACACATAATAAAGAATATCTTTAAATTTCAGTTTACGAGAGGTAAAAGGATTTGTTCCAATGAAAAAGATTAAGAACAATTTGCTTTATAGCTAGAAACAGACTTACTTGTATTTGTAGAGGATATCAGTATAGAGATGTCATTTTAACAAAACAGTAGCGGGATAGTATGAACCAAAAAGATCTACCAAAATATAGAGAGAAGAAAAATCAAGGGAGGCGTGAGAAGTGGAAACTGGCACTAGTGATCACATATTGTGAAAACACTTAGAAGGTTAAGAAACTATACATAAACAGTTGGGAGGGTGGTCTAATGGTTAAGGTGTTTGCCTTATAAACCCAAGGGGGGGGTTTTGAGTCAAGAGAGAGATAATTGGCTGGGCTTAAATGGGCATGAGGCAGTTAGCCTAGTACTAATCTATGAATATTTTGTAATCTCATGAGCATTTGAATGTTTTTATATGAGGTATGATCATTTGGCAATATTTTGGTTCTCACACAAAAACTCTGTTTCATGGGAATAGACAACCCATTATTAATGGTGCTAAGACTGTAAACTGTGTGGGTGTTGTTTCTTTTACAAACATGTTTTTGACAGAAAAGAATTTTCATCCATGAATACTCCCACTGTATATTATATTAAAATATACATCACATATAGAATAATGGGAATTGTATATTTGGCATTATTTGGCATTCTTTTAATGTAGCTAATACCAAAAGGATGTTTAAACATTGCATGTCTGAACATTTTAGTGATGTCCATTGTGGTAGCAAAACTAATGCTTTGTATAAATGTTCACTGTTACACACCAATGCAAAATGTTGTTTTTTGGGTAATGGTGAGGTTTCAACCAAAATTAGTGGTTGGAAGAATATTTTGAGTAGGAAAGAAAGGATCTGGACAATTAATTTAGGAGCTTTTTAAAGGAAGGTTTGAATGAATATTGGTAAAGTTTATTTATAGGGGGCCACGTCTGTTTAAATAAATAAGTTTTCTTAAATCATGTTTTATTGGCACCTTTTTCACTATTTGAATGATGTCCAAGGGATATTTTATGTTACTGAGGATAATGGCATGTTGAAACTGGTATTACTGATCTGTTGCCAATAAAATATCCATTATTAATGTGGAGCATTCTTATTTTGTGGTGCTAACAGTTGTGTTTCGGTTGAAACAGAACCACCTATTACACCCAGTCTTGTTTGGTTTATATTTGTGTGTTATATTATATACACTATGCCAGTTTGAAAAGGCAATTATCTTTGATGGGCAGGCCCTTGTGGTTAGCAGGGAACATCCTCTTTTTCTTGACAAAGCTAAGAGGGAGAATTGAAATTTGCTCTGTTAGATTTTCTAAGAAAATGACATTTTAAGGTTAAAGAAAATTTGAACAAATGTATGGGGATGATTAGAAGACCGGAATATTCCTGTACTCTGGATATTTCTTTGCTTCATAAGAAGGAAGGGCATTTGCTCTCAGATGTCAGTTTCTTCCCTTTATCAGCTGCTTTGTCTTCAGAATAATATTACATATAAAGAAAGTGTGATTTTAATTATTTCTGTCTCCATTTCCTTGTATCTGATTCTAGTGTCTCTATACAGTGCTTAACTTTTTGTGAAATTCTGTTATTTCCATTTGATATATATGTGTGTGTATGTATATATATATATATATATATATATATATATATATATATATATATATATATATATATTACAACAAAAACACCTCCGCTTGCATTTACCATGAAGGGTCTCCTCCAAAACCACCTCGTGCGATGTGAGTGACACAAAAATGTGAGCCACTGATAAAACTTGAAAGACGATAAATTTAATAGAACACCAAGACAACAAAACAAACACTATGGGATTGAGCGCGCTTTCATCTATCACATCAAGACTTCATCAGAATCCATTGTATCCACTGTTAACTATCCTTAAATACAGTTCTAATTAATTGATTAATTGATTGAATACCAACCAAATTAGTGTCCTATTATGTCAATACATAATACTGCATCAGAAATATAAAACCTTATACAAAATATGCACATATAATATCAAATATAAAAAATATAAAACTAATCTATTAAAACGGTATGTATTAAATTGATTGTATATAAATCTATAAGTGTATAAATAACTCAAAAAAACTTTCAATCATGAATACATATGTTAAAATAAATAATGAATAATGAATAAATAGTAAATAAATTCCAAAGTGAATAAAATCAATACGTATAATGCATATAATAACACACATACAAGTGCTCCAGATGTCATCCAAAAATATGTAACACCAAGTATCAACAAGAAAATACATAACCCACCAATATCTGTATGTAGGTTTCTTGTTGATACTTGGTGTGTATATATTACGACATTTGATATCTAGCACTATACTGTTGTTGTATATATAAAGAAGTGATGTCTATAATTTTAAAATTTAAAATTTACTATTTATTCATTATTCATTATTTATTTTAACATATGTATTCATGATTGAATTTTGAGTTATTTATACATAGATTTATATACAATCAATTTAATACATACCGCTTTAATAGATTGTTTTATATTTTATATTTGATATTATATGTGCATATTTTGTATAAGGTTTTATATTTCTGATGCAGTATTATGTATTGACATAATACACTAATTGTTGGTATTCAATCAATTAATCAATTAATTAGAACTGTATTTAAGGATAGCTAACAGTGGATACAATGGTTCTGATGAAGTCTTGTGATAGATGAAACAATCCATAGTGTTTGTTTTGTTGTCTTGGTGTTCTATTAAATTTATCGTCTTTCAAGTTTTATCAGTGGCTCACTGCTGGGCTGGAGGGCATGATAATAAGCAGAAGTTTTTTTTTATAGTTATTCCTTTTGACGTGGAGAGGTGGTGGATTTGGTTACTTTATATATATATATATATATATATATATATATATATATATATATATATACATCTGTATGACATTTATGACTTCAGTGGTTACATGACAGTGGTACTCTCAGTCACTGCGTTAGGAAACATAAGGGCCCCAGTCCCACAATTCTCAAAATAATAAAGCTTGCTCTCCATCATTTGTAAAGAGAGCAGGCTGAGAGGAATTGTTCTGGAATATGTTCCCTGCAGTAAGCCTGCTTGTAGATAGGCCTTACATTGAAGTAAGTCACTTACACTGAGAGCAGGTCTTTCAGCTGTGGCTCTGCTTTTGAGCTGGGATATTGGCTCTGAATTGCCTAGGCATATTAAGGCTTTACTAAGTTTAATGCAACTGGCTGCTAAAAAAGCAATTACTAGAAAAATAGAAATCAAAATCTAAACCAATTGCAACTGAAGTACTGAATAATGGAAAGGAAATACAAGAAATGAAGGTGGAATGAAAGAGCAAAGTTCATAGAAGTAAATAAAATAAGAGGAAACAATACATGCAGAACAGTGTTTATGATAAGAAGAGAGGTTTCAGAGAAGGAAGGACGTGAACACTACAAGTAATGCTTGAGTGAATGATATTTGTTAAAAAGAAACATATATACAGCACAAAGAAAATATTACTATTGTTTGTTTTCTTTTAAATTAATCTATGGGTACCTGTGTTACTGTTTTACTTGTAATTTAATAAAGATGTCCATGTGGAAACCCATTATGTACAAAGTATCAAAAATATTTGAAAAGACTTTGAATCAGTCATATATAACCAGCCATGTTCCCAGAGTGCCATAAATGCACTGACATACACAGACCCCCCCCAACACACACAAAGCTGTACCAGATTTGTATAGAAGCACTTCATTTACACCCTATCAAGATGCATTCTACTGCAAATTCAAAATAACTTACCTAATGCATTTATACAGTGGGTGCTCAGGTGACAGACTATATGCGGCAAAACCATCTTTTTATTAATACTGGCTGTTTGACAAATAAGAATGTGCACATTTATAACACTCATATCTATAAATAACTACTTTACAATCCTTGGTCTTGTAGGAAGCCTTTCTGCAGAAATTGTCAACTGTTAATATCCCTTACATGACAAGTGTCTTTTAATATATGTCGATATTAATGGAACATATTTCTCAAAAAAAAAAAATAAATATAAATAACTACACACTAGTTTGGTGAAGGCAAATCTTCTAAAGACAATATGCTTTAATGGAAGTTAATAAAAGATTTATGAATTTTGAGGAGTCCATAAATAAAACTGCATATTGGATGAAACTCAGTGAAATACTTATACACTTTCTGTAAAAATAACTCCTTTCCACAGTCACTATTTAACTGTAAGGACACTACATAGGAGACTTTTTTCATAACTACCTGAAGCATATAAACTCAGCAGAGCATTACAATATCATTCATAATCTCTCACCATCATTGTATAAACCTTATCAGAATTTTTAATAATTATTGCAGTAGATGAAATGAGAGATTTAGTGGTTTATGTTTTCAGTTCTCTAAAGTTGTAATATTTTTTCTTCAGCCTTTCAGGCAGCTCTGATCTGATGTGCTCACATGACCATACAAATACACTTAACATTATTGTAGTGTGTAAGCATATAAGCAGAAAAATACATTGTGTATTATCATATTGCATGTAATGTGATATTATGGAAAAAATCAAGGACTTGAATGCTCTGAGCCAGTTCATATTCACAGAGTAGCATAGAATTAGGTCTCCTCTTCAAAACGGTCCTTTCATTATCAATTCTGTTTTAGCTAAAGTGAGTGTAATAAATGATTGTTTTACCACCATCATCTGTACTAATACAGTTGCATTCATTGAGGACTGTATAACTCATATCACATTCTTACAAGAACACAGGTTTTCAGATAGTTAAACTGTGCCAATGCCAAAATTGTCAACTTTAATATTACTAATGTTATGAATATTAAACACATTTTCATTACCCCATAGACACTTGCAGAAACATTCTGAGTATTCTTAGAAACTTGTAAAACTCCCATAAAGCTACTACTGCTGGCATTAATTCTTGTTTCTGTAGTTATAGTGTGTTCTTAAATTAGTATTACTCGTTCTCTATCATTAGTGGCGTGGTTATAAAACACTACCTTGTTATAGCACGTTGTGAAGCTAAAAATGGTCCATTTTTATTATTTTATATATCATTCGGCCGGAGTGATTTCCACTGGTAAAAAAAAAAGCAGATGGTGAAAGCTGAACTGGTATTACTGGGAGAAATAAATCACATCTTCCCATTTAGTAGTAAGTAGACCCTTACTCTGATCCACTTAATATAATAGACTTTTACATCATTACATCACAGGGCAAAATGGAAAGCCCTTTCAGGTTTTACTTTTGTTCATCTTGTTTTGGCTGAAAGTTTTATTTGTCTTTGGAGTTGTTAACCTGACTTTCTTAATATCTTTACCAGTTTTTGTTTGCTGTTATTAATTTTGATCTTTTTAAGTAATCTGTTTATGTTTATATAGATCTTTATGAAAAAGTTTACATTTTCATGTATTGTGTTTTTCAGCATTTGTTTTATACCTGTACACTTTTTGAACTGATGTTTCAATAAACATAACATTTCCTTTTCAAATATCACCTTGGGGTTTCCGAACTTCTACCTGGACAACCAATAGGAGAGTATCAGCAACCTGAAAGGTAAAATGGACATCAGCTTAATGTTTCATCTGAAGAACAAAGCACTCTCAGATGTCAATGGTTGAGGTATGATGTCAGTCATGACCTCAAACTAAAAACCCACAACTTTCTGATTCAGAAATTAATATATAAGCAGCTACACCATTGTGACATCCCACCTAGCATATTATAGCAGTGGTCTGTGGTCTTATGTAGGATGAAAACAAAAGTAATTGCTTAAGAACAAAGATCTTATTGTTATGCAAAATGTCTCCATTAAGGGAAAAAGTAACACAGCAATAAATTTAAATACAGCCTGGAGGAAGCCAAGTAGTGTCGGGCTGTAGCCTGTATAAAGAGGTAAATGTGGGAGGAAGACTAAGATTCTATACTGCAGGCTTGGAAAAAGTGACACGATTGTGGGATTATTTAGGTGGTGGAAAAATGATGAAAATAGAAAGGTTCCTTCTGATCAGTTTCTATCATCCATAGTTTCAAAGAAAAGGTTAAAGAATGAGTTCACTTGGGAACTTAGATCCAGCACTTATGGAGTTTTAATATAATGTCACATTTAATTAATCTAACAGTTAAGTAAGGAAAGACTGTTTTCAGCAATAATCTGGATCAATCAACAAAACAACCTATACATTTGTCTGCATAATCCTGTGTTTTTCATCATAAATTACTTTATCTCCCACTATAAATTGATCAGTTCAGATGACCATGAAATCCAGAAGCAATTTTAAACATTTTCTTTAACAATCATTTTGAACTGATCATAATCAGTAAACTTCTTGTTTTAAAACCCGATTCATATTTACACATGTACTATGGTGCTTATCTTACTGGGCTCATATAATACTAGGCCCCCCCATATTTAACATTCACATTCTAACTTCAGAATTATAAAATTGAAAATTATAACATATTTAGCCTGTATCATTCTTCATTCTGTTCACACACACACACACACACACATATATATATATATATATATATATATATATATATATATATATATATATATATATGTGTGTATGCATGTATGTATGGGTCCCCTTCACATGGTCGACATTTCAGAATGTCGAAGACCATATGGCCAAGACCATACGATCGACATTCGAAATGTCGACCATGCAAAACCGGCATCTCCGTACAGTGCGGAATAGAAAGATTTTCATCTTCTGCACTGTATTGCAATCTCAGAGTTGGAATATTTAAGTTCCAGGGTGGGTGGGGGGTAGGAGTGTGAAGGTAAGTTTTTGTTGTGGTTTTTTTTTTTTTTATTCCATGATCGACATTTCATATGTTGATCATATGGTCTCCGACATTCTGAAATGTTGACCATGTGAAGTAGATCCATATATATATATATAAATATATATATATATATATATATATATATATATATATATATATATTTCTTCTTACTGAGATGGATGCATTCTTCTCATGTTTTAACATTTCCATGCCCTTTTATAAAATGAAACCTCCAATCCATATTTATAATTTCCCGTAGAGATTAATCTTAGCTCTTGCAACATCAGTTCAGTTATTGTTTCATTTATTCTTATCCCCTTTTATTTACACACACACACACACACACACACACACACACACACACACACACACACACACACACTATATATATATATATATATATATATTATTGGTGTTTCCTTTCCACCTTCCTACATATCCACACTTGACTATCAAGCAAACTAATAACTGGCATGATCCCAAAAGACAGCATATACTGAAGGGAACTACATAGCCTCCAGTGCTGCTCTAGCAAAGTTGTATCTGTCTTTCATCTCTGTGTTCACTAACCCCTCATTCAAGTGTTACATTTGTATCAAATAATGTTGGACTCAGTCAATCAAATATCAATGATTATTTAACTTAAAAATTCCCAACATCTTTAATGTTTTCTCCTGAATTATGTTTCGAAGACATTTCACAATTTCCTATGGCTTCTTGAGGCTCCCACTCCCATTAGGCATCAGCTTGTCTAAAGTCAATCATACACAAACACTTATGCTAACAAACTGTAACTGGCTCATCTAGTGGCCGGTGCTGGTTCCCAATATGGCATCCTACCCTCCTCAGCTCTTCAGGTGAAAAAGGTCGCTTGGCCTAACCTGGCTTGACAAGCCAGATCCATACCCTCTCCCCACATCCCTTAACTCTTCATTGAAAAAAAAAAGACTTCTTGACTTCTAAGCTGAAAGCTAAACTGCATTTATTATTTCTGTGCCTGCATTTGCACCTTGCTCCTAGGGTGGCTGCCCCTTTGCCCCACCTTTAGTATGCTTCCACTTTTTAGAATGTATCATGAGCTTTTTGAATAGTTGTTCAATAACCAATCATTCTCTTTGCTTACTGTGGAGAAGGCTAATTCCATTTAAAATTATGCATTAAACCTCATGCAACTTTCCAGTATCATTTAACATACAAAGAAGTCAGCATGGATGGAATTAAGATTTATGAAATTCAAGCTTCATCTCACTTCATGTTCCTGTATAGCGCCAGTCATCCATTATAAGTAATATTTATTCCATTTATCCATAAAGTAATCCCTCGCCAGGACAGGACTACCCCAAAAGATTCTTTCAAAAATGACATAATCAGTTAGAATCAAACTAATTTAAACCCATTATGCCCAACCACACTAAATCACATTAATTATCTCTGAAACTATTTCTGTTCTATTTATATGTTTATGAACACAGAAATAACAGAATTTATCACTTGTTATTATGACACCGATTCTTACACTTTACTGCTCAGACGATCCCTCATATCCATAACAATAATTATCCTGAGCACAACCATTTGTTTGCATTCTGAGCTTCACTTAAAATGATTATATGCTTCTATCTTCCTTCATATTTCTTATTAACATTTTCATAGACTACACTATAAGCATTCCATAAATTACAGATATGCTATTTACCCTGATGTAATACTTTTGAAGTTACTACCCTGTTAAAGAATGTGTCCATCTCTGTCAAACCATTTCAGTTATGAAAATTTATATATATCCATAGATGTCAGCTCAGACTTTCAGTAGGTTCACTCAATTATTACTTCACCTCATTCATTTCTCTCTGAATAGAAAATTTATTCTGAGATTCTAATAAATATTTATCTATGACCTTTACCTATATGAATACAGTCTTATTCTAGTAGTGATCTTAGTTTTTAATTGTATCTTTAAATTGTCTACTTTATCTTGAGACTTCAGCAAATATTCATTATTATGATTTTACACTGATGAACACAGTCTCATATTCAAAAAACGTTCCTTTCTATAGTCATTTAATATTTATCATATCACAACTTAATTTATCCTGAGATTCACATACAGACACTCTTGGGGTGTGTGCAGTTCAGAGACACGTTCAGCACAAATGGGGGATGACAAGCTATGTTATGTGTTATGTATGCACTGTATGCTAATAGTGGCATAATGAAATGGTAGCAATATTGCAATGTGAGAATTTGAAGATGCCAATGAGAGTAAACAGTATGGCAGAGCAAATCAGAAATGGATAAAATCTGTGAATACATTCTTAGCTCCAGATCAATTGACCATAGTAAAATCCTGGAGTTATAGGAGGCAAACCATGGAACAATGCATGTGGTAGCCAAAGTGTACATTGAACAGGCTGCACTCAACACCAGTAGACACAGTGTAGTATTTTGTTGCCATCTGAGACACTGTGTCATCTGTTTATGCCTAACATATTCCCTTCATGAAACTAAATTTGTGGCGTGCAACCATCTGGATAGAGTCACAGTAGTAGGTCTGGTAGAGATGTGTTGCTCTGATTTGAAGAAATGTGGGAACCTATGTTAGCTTTGAGATGAGAATACTAACTACTTTTAGTTATTAGTGGGGGTCACATTAAGGGTTTCTCAGGCAACTGCCTCAAGGGCAAGCCACCAATTTTCAATGCCATGCTGTTGCATGTGGGGAAGCATATCTGGTTTCCTTGTATCACAAGGGAGAGAGATAGCACCATGAAGGATATTTGTGACATGGCCCATTTTCCAGAGGAACTGGGGGCCATATTCTGCAACCACATTGAAATAAAGGCCCTGCCTGTTGAGCTTGTTAGAAGAGAGCTTAACAGCTAGGTTTACCAGTTCATCAATTGCTATCTGGTCTGTAATAGAATACAATACAATGTAAAAGAATAACCACAAAAAGGCCACAGGTCCAAAAATAGCAGATTTCAGAAAATCCTTAGTGCCTCGGCAAACAATCCTTCCAAGAGTAAAAATTACACGCACAGCCAGCCTTTAAATATACCAAGAATCACAATTAAGAAACAATTAAACAATTATTCAATAACAATTATAATCTACAATGTGTCTGCAGTGCACTCAGTCAGTACCTATGGCTCCTACATATGGAACATTATGTGCCTTATGTCAATTGCTTGTGTAGGATGACTTTTCCCGGTGGCATTTTATTGGCAATGCCAGCTATGCTCTGGAGCAATGGTTGATGACACCTATCATAAATCCAGAGACTGTCACAGACAATGGCTACGATAATGCCTTGTCACAAACCCAGACCATCACTGAATGCATGTCTGGCCTCCTGAAGGCCCACTTCAGCTGCCTGGGTGTATCTGGTGATGCCTTGCTATATGACTGTGGTACATGCACTAAGATATATTCTGTCCTTGCAATGTTACATAACATAATATTGTGAAAACAGTTATAGCAGAGATAATGTTTGAGGGAGGAACAATTCCCACCATACCACATAGTGAATACAATGAGGAAACTGTTGAAGGACAAGCAGTAGGTGTCCCTCGTCTGATCAGGATAAAACAGGCGAACATTTGTGTGTTCAAGTCAAGCAGCTTTATTACACACAAACATCAGAAATGAGAAATGAGGCTTTGTAACTTAAACTTAAACAAACGTATAAACAGACTGACTACCACACTCATACATGTTAACTCTCTGGCTGTTCTCTCAAAATGGCACTGCTGCCTGCATGTGCTCACTGTTTATATGCACATGCTTACAGCTGGAATTGCTTCTTAAAGGTATATACACATACTCCTCTGATCTACAGTAGGAGAGAACCATATGAAATAAAGGTGGGTGCACTGCATTGGCTAAGAGCCAGCAACTGGCTCACACATATAAACCAGCGTATACAGAACATTAGTAGTGATGTATGCAAATCTAAAACCAGACTATGATTATCCATGCCTAGACTGACCACACTGTGCATCCAACATACCTAAATAACAATATACAGAAGGCAGGGCACAGTTATCATCATTTGCACAAAAGAGTGTGTGTGGGGGGCACAGTACACGATGTCATCCATGAAAAAAATTGTATGAGTCATGACATAGCTGATATTCTCTTTGTGCTGTGTGTGTTAGATGTGGCTGATATAGCCTACATTACAATGGGCTGGGAGAAGGTGCTGCTACCATGGCTGTGCATGTGGATACGGGCATTGTAGATATGGACATCTGTTGGTACACAGCCTCTACCAACATTGCAGCAAGGTTGTAGCTTATACTGACAGGTTAGGGGCACCCACAGGAGATGTGTGTGTGTGTGTGTGTGTGTGTGTGTGTGTGTGTGTGTGTGTGTGTGTGTGTTTGTATGTGTATGTATCCTATGAATACCTCTATCCATGGGAGCACCTTCTCTGTAGAAGGTCACATACACTATCTTCTCCTTACCTAGATGAAGGCATGCTGGGTCAATGAGAGTGATGGCCTGCACTGGAATTTTTTTTTGACATGAGCGCTATGCCCTTGTAAATGTCCACCTCTGACTCTACTCACCTCAACATTGGATGGTAGGGTGGAAGTAGTGGAGCTGAATGTGCCTAACCTAGTCCCCCCCCCCAAGAGAGGCTTCAACATTAGAGGCAAAGGGGAAGAGGCCACATGACACATGTCTGACACGTGCTGTGTGCACAGGGGGACCACTTTCATGTATGCATGTTGCCCACAGAACATGTCCATTAGGTCACACATTTGGGACATGCAGTCCTTTAGGTTGTCTTGCACACCATATGAAACAAGTAACATCTCAATAAAGGTTAAGGTATCAATTTTCATAGTTGTGGATATAGATACAGCTATCTTATGAGGGGGTAACCACGGTGTCTATAGCCAACAGCACACTGACCATCACCATCTTCCTCATACTCAGTGTAGCTGTTGGCAAGCAAGAGGGACTGCAACACAGAGGGAGACAACCCTTCCTGGCTATACCTGTTTATGATTCCCTCTCCTTCAGCTCTACCTGTGTTTTTGGGGTGGATTCCACAGCCACAGAGACCATGTATATTGACTGAGGTGGAGATCTGTTTTCTATATTACCTGTATCAAGTACAGACATCATGCACCCTGTGTTTGCCATATTTTGACTCTTTATTGATATTCTGACTCATCTCCATCATCAGTTAGTGGTATTTTCATGGTGGAGGAGCCACATAAAATGTCACGTCTGAAGGCATCAAAGGAAAACACAGACAATAAGAAATATTTATCACTAGTGTTTTAATCCCAGTGAATGGATGTTAGCTACCAGCTACAGTAGCAGAACTTAATGTCATAGACCTTACCTTGTACTGCTGGTCTTCAAGTTTGAAGCCTCAATATTCTGCATAAAAATAGGATGCAACATTTAGTGTTATTGTAGTACAGCCGCAGTTATCCAGTATGCAATAACCTAATATAGCAGAGATACAAAGCTGGGGCATCCCCAGTGGAGATTCTCTGAGCCCACTGCAGTTCTTTTCCAATATACAGCACTCCACAGTGGCCTAAGTGATGACTCTACCCCCCTCCCTCTCGGTTAGTGGCAGTACAGCTGACAGATCTTCCCTTGTCATCCTAAGCTCTTCTGCCTGCTAGGTAGCACACTCTTTAGCAACATGTATCATGTTGGTAGACCAGTATATGACCTGAGTGTAGTGTCTGACCTGGTCACTGACAGCATTTGCATCATTAATCATATTCTAGCTAGCACAGCCAGATTTATCATGGCCAATTATCCACTGACAGTGGAGATGGACAACCTGTGACAAGATTTGGAGAATTTGCATTTACATACCCTGTGTTTGGCAGACATAAAGCTGTGCAAGGAAAGACTAACTTGTGTGAGAACATCTGGATCAGCACCTTTCATATACACAACCTACTACACTTTTACCTATTTGCTGCTGGTAAGTGTCTGTATAAACAGAGACTGTCTGCAAGCACAATAAAGATACCTCACTTACTCGTAGATAGCTGAGCATTTCAGCTGCAAGCTGTAGTAAGCAGCTACACAAATATATAATCTGTGTTTTGGGTCCTACAGGGGTGGCACTAGCCAAAGTAGTCACACCACATATATCTAAGGCTTAACATCATGTTCACCACACGTTATAGGTTTGCAGGTGAATGCCAGGCTAAATGCCCTGAAGGACCATTTTAAGCCTAGTCAACAATCTGATATCAGAATCAAACCCTGTACCTTATGTGGTGAGTACCTTAACCTTAATGCCAAACCCATATTACTAAAGGAGGATACTTTCAGGACTGCAGCATCCCTCAAACCCCTTAATGTGCAACACAGTATAGCAATCCATCTACATGGCGTGGGAATATAATCCACAGCCTTCTGCATCAAAAGCAAGTATGCTACCTGTTGTGCTACTAACACCTGAGCTATATAATGCTGCTGTCCACAAGTGGCTCCCTTCAGATAAACTTTGCACACACATTGCCAGTACAGAATAAGCACAGGACTGCATTTAAACTACTTAGGGCCTACCTGTACTGTGGCCTTTAAAATTACATGTACATGGACTCAAATTTTATTTTTACTTAAAAATTTCTCACTGACAAAATTTATGCCATGTAGCTTTGTCTTTGAATTGCTCATTAACCTCCAGATGTTTGACCTAAGGTAACCTCCGTTTGATTGATACACTTGACATGACTACACTTGAATACAACGGCATCTTACAAATGTTAACCACACACTTTCATACAGCTCAATGCATAAACAGTTTTACAATGTGGTAGCAACTAAGTGCAAATTTATAAAATTCACACATGTCACAAAGAAGAAATGCAGCTCCTGATAAACACAGTTTGTGCACCTTGGACTGCAAACTGGTAGATTGCATGTCAGTTATCTTCCCTACCATGATGACACTCTTGGCCACAGGCAAGCTTCATAATGCATAAATTCAAGCCTTTGAGTGTGGGAGTTATTCTAATGAGGCACACATTCATTACTGTTAAGGAATCACCCTTTCTACCTGTTGTGCCTGTGGACCTAGTCATGCTAAAAGTCTTTCTCTCTTTCTTTTGATCTTGTGCACTTGCAGGAGCACCTCTGGGGGGGCACTGAACATGAGTGGGCAGGTTAATGATCCCAAGAGAGATGTCTTGCAAAATTTGTTACTTTTGTAGCCTATGGAAGCCCTGTAGAACAAATCTGCTCTCATAGTTTTGCATTACACACACACACACACACACACACACACACACACACACACACGCACACACGCACACACGCACACACACACACATGCGCACACACACAGTACACACATTTCATGCCACTTTCTACACATTTATACCTCCCTGGCATGCCAGTATTTTCTGTGCTACTTTAGGGGCACATAGGTTGCACTACATGTGCCATAAAAAATCATTGTGTGTGACTGCAAGAGAGCATCTATAGTTCTCTAAATAATACCTGCTAAATGGCCATGGTTTTTAATAACACTCTGTGTGTCAGGTGCCCTAGTAATGTAGCAATGAGCTGAAGATCTTATATTTGCTGCATAGCGACCACCAGGAGAACCTACTTAGGGACTTCTATGAGGGTCCCGAGTACAAAGTTGATGGCTGGTGCAGTCTTTGCCAGGGCAGTATCTGATGCTACTCTGATGAGCAGTGCAGGCACTATTACAGTGACCTCTGGGGGCACTATCCTGACCTTCTTAGCTGGGGGGAAGAAGAGGTCAGAGTGAGAGTGCCTGATATATTATAGGTATTTGTCCAGAGACCATGCATGACTGTCCTGCATAAAACAGTATGGGTTGTATACATGATATGTTTTATTTTACAGATATGGATGACATACAGGAGAATCATCTTCTATACTGAAGAAGGATGGAAAGGCTTTTTAGGTGCCGGAACGTACGTCACTTACTTTCTTTATGTAATTGCAATTGTGTTAAGAATGCATATTACTGCATTAGGTACTTGACAGAACCATGTATGTAAGTCACCAAGGAAGGATAAGTGGGGGTCTGATTATTTATTTATTTATTGACATTTGTTGACTGCGAAAGTCCACTGGGTCAGAAACCCATTTTCAGTGGAGGCCCGGGGAGAAAAGCTCCAGGTACAGATAAACATTTTTTACAACAAAATTTTATTTACAACATATTTTTTGTGTCTTTTGGCTTTTCCCAGTTAGGGGTCACCACAGCGGAACTCCGGTCCGCTAATGATTGGCAGTAGATTTTTACATGCCGAGTTGCCGGCCCTGACGCACAACCTTCAACGAAGGTACGCCCATTCACGCATGACTCCACACAGAAGACGCTCTAGCTGAGAATCGAACAGGACAATGTCTTTCTGTGAGGCGACAACACTACTGCAGCACCACCACCGCAGTATATAAAATATAATATTTACAATAATAAAACAGTGTGTAAAAAAAGAACTTTTATACAGTTTCCTAGAGATTAGTAACACACAGAGTAGGAAGTGTTATACAATCTGGTTAGGTGTTAGTAGTACATATATAAAATTTTAGTGGCATTTATTGTATGGAGGGAAAAAGACAATAAATACATTCATAATAAACATATTCATTTGTACACTTCAATACATATGAATTTTAGGATTTAGCCTAATAATGATTATAGGCAAGACAGTGATTAATATACCCTACACCTGATGTAGAAAAGTCAATGAAGTTCAGAGGATTTACAAATTGAAGTCAAAAGAGTCATACTAGTTGGCAGAATTAGATACACAGGCATGGATATTACATTTTGTATATTATTCAGAGTATGAAGAATATGGTTATTCTGCTTGTCTGTTTGTGACCTTTCCAATTTGATTCCTGTACTCCTGCAATTGTTAGATAACAGGATGAATACAGATGCAAGTGGCAACATATTGGCCATGTTGTCCTAGCTCTTTATAGCCAGATTATTAACCCTAGTCACCACTGTCATAGGTACAAGCTACTCATCCCAGGATGACTAATGTGTCCGCCATATTAAAACAGTGCATCATAGCACAGCAGTTTTTTATATCATGCACGCATGCAATTATTCAGATTATAGCTTTATATAGCAGTACTTACACATTTGTTTAATATCAATCATTATGCACTTCATAGATTAATTACACTGATTTTCTGCAATTATTTTTCTTTCTTCCATCCCTTTCTTTGTCACTATATATTTTTTTACATTTATTTATGCTTTTTATTTTACTTCTATCCATTTATTTTCTACTATTTAGCAACTGCCACAGCAATGCCAGTGATGTAGTTGAGGTCTACAAATTCCGAGCAGGCCCAGCCATCCCCTGCATTACCCCAGCCTGCATCCTAGGCTGCCTCCCTAGTGTCTACAGTGGGGAACAGCCAGGTGGCTACCCCTCCTTCCTCTGGTTGTGCTTCACTAGCTGGTGGCACCCTTTTTCCCTAAAATGGCACTGCCAACGGTATTTATTTTGTGACACACAGGGAGATGATGGAGGTGGTGTTGGGAAAGATGTTGGGCCAGAAGCCGGTAGCTGTCAGAAGCTGTCTAGAGAGGCTCTTCTTGTGGCTGGTAGAGTCACACCACTTCTTGCCTCAATCATCGACACCTTAGGTAGGGCCCAATGGGGAGGGTGGACAGTGTGCTGTCTGACTTTCTTCTAAGTACCACACAGTCAGAGGAAGACTCTATCCACCTTATCCCCCATGCTGGTATTCCCCTGTATTTTTATAGCTTTTCATAGATTTATTTCAGTTCCAAGGCCATTTAGTCTTATGATCATTGGTGTCTTGCCAGTAACCTCCTTCAAGCAGCACCTCCTTTATCCATGAGGACCATACCAGTCAATCCCAGAATAAATTTGCAAACTACACAAAATATGCATGGGTTAGGTTTTAAGGAAGATAGTGAGTCACACTGCTTAACATGTAAGGGGAGTTTATTCCAGTGTTAGGGAGGCATTGGAATATAAACCTGGCCCTCCACCCTAATTTATTTATCTGCTGATTAAGATTCAGGTGACTGATTCTAATACTCATGGAGCCATTGGACTTCCAGAAATACAACAGGAGTATCATCAAAATAACAATGATATATATATATATATATATATATATATATATATATATATATATATATATATATATATGGACTTCATGCCTACAATCTGCTTAGAAATATTTTGTACCTCTCTAATTGTTTGGTATGCTTAGTGAGAATTCTCACCCAGATGCTGCTTTGAAAAAAGAACTGCAATTGATGACATCTACCTTACAGAAACTATCTTTGAAGATGGATGGCTTTAAAAATGACTTAGAAAACCTTAAATTAAATTCTCAAAAGCAGACTGATACTCTTAAGGAACTATTACAGCAACACCATACAAAAATAACAAATATAGAGACTTCTCTAAATGACATTGAAGGGAGACTCAAAGAGGAAGAATTCCAAAAAGAATTTCTGCTTAAACAGAATACACGGCTACTTAACAAAATAAATGACTTAGGAAATAGGTAAAGGAGAAACAACATAAGGATCTTTGGTCTGCCTGAAAACACTGAAGGTGAAGACATAATTTCATTCTTAACCTGCATTCCTGAATTTTTACACTTGAAAGAGAGACTTTCATTTGGAATTGAAAGGGCTCATAGAGCACTGAGGAAATCTGCTTCTAACAAATACTCCACCTAGATCCATAGTTATAAAATTTATTTCATTTCTGGACAAGGAACTAATATTAAAATCTGCTTGGAGAAAATCACCCTTAAAATACAATCAAAGCCTGATAATGTTTGACAATGATTATTCTTCCAGAATACTAGAAGAAAGGAAAAACGTCTGGCCAATAATAAAACTGTTGAAACAAAACAACATTAAAGCACAACTGGCCTTTCCAGCCAAGATAAAAATACTTTGTGCCAATGAGTTGAGAACCTTTAATTGCTTAAAAGAAGCTACTATATTCATCAAAACAACAACATAGTGTATATCCCAGAAGAAATGGAATGGATGGCCCCTACTCGTAAAAGAATAAAAGAAACAAATCCTTGGACTGATGCTAGAAAGAAGAAACAAAAAACTGATTCCAAGATAGCTGCCCCCCAAAAATAACTCTTACAACTACATCTCTCAAATATCAACTGATATGGTACATCACTTGTCATCTGTTTTTATTTAAAAAAAGGAGGGATTTTTAAACAACTGAGAAACAGTAATGATTTATTTAGAATGTTCAAAGAGTCCAATATTTCTTCACAAATAAAAGTAGGTCAAGATGTGTTACTATTTACATTATATATAAGCCAAACAAAGCAACATATAATACAAACATAGACATTTCTATTCTCTTACTTGAACTCAATGAATACTTATATTGTTTATTTTTCATTGATTTTACTTATAATAATTTAAGTAATTAATTAAATAATTCAACAAGGTACCATTCATCAGAGTTCAGACTCAAATGTAACAAATTAACATCATATATAATGGCAGTAACAGTAGAGTGTTTTAAAAAAATGCTGCAATGGAGACTAATGCCTTCTTCAGTTAAAGTATGATTTAGAAATGTCATGTATATCCTTTTTAAATAATAGTAGCAAGCTGTTAATACAAATGTCATCATTATTCTGTCTAAACATAGTTAATATCAATTATGGTAGGTATCATAGCTTCGAGTGCTGTTTGATCAATCCTGATATGGTGTGCGTGGATGCAGCCATGTCTGGCAGCTAGTACAAATGTCATTATTATTCTGTCTAAACATAATTAATATCAATTATGGCAGGTATCATAGCTTTGAGTGCTTTTTGATTAAGCCTTATATGGTGGATGTGGATGCAGCTGTGTCTGGCAGCTGTTATATGTTGTCGTTTTCATCTCAAGGGAAGCTGTGGGTTGTGGCTTGTGATCAAGGTTTACTTATGCTTGTGAATTAGGAAGAGACATTTGGAGTTTTAGCCTGGATCGATCCACGGGAAGGGGGTGGATAGAACTGTGATTTTGGGATATTTTGGCAGAGAATGGTTTGTTTGTACGTCTGCTGAGTGAGAGTTGGGAGGGCTGGCGGAGTGTGTTCTCTCTTGTTGTGGCAGCTTGTTGGGAGGTTTTTTTTTTTGATCTGTTTGCTCTCATTTCTTTTCTTGGTTGCTGCCTTGCTGAAAGGGGGGAATTTAGGCTTGAAGTTGCAGTGAAGTGAAGCTTTGCTTCATGTGCATCGTGAGCCTCTGGTATGCAGTACAAAGGCACACTAGCAGAAACAGATGCTCCTAGGTTGCTATGGTAACAAAGACAGAGTGACGATAATGCTTAATGGCTCTGAGTTGTCTCCGAGATGATTCTCGGCAATGACGTTTTTGGTTTAAAAAAAAATATATATATATATTAGGGAAACCATCATAAAAAACTTCTCAAAAGCCAACTTCACACTTCTTAAGACAGAAGTGGCAAACTTCATGACACCCATGCAGATGGACAATCGAGGTATGACTGCCTAATCCTACACAAATGCACTTTAGAAGCACTTACACGAGTGCATGGATCATGCTATCCCTAATAGAACCAAGATGTTATCCTCTAAAAAAAGGAAGCCAATCTGGTGGACCTCTGCCATAAACAAACTCTACAACAGAAGAAAGAAACTGTTGCAAAAAAGAGTAAAATCCCATGACTGGAGGAACTCCCTGGTCAACCTCAGTAAGAAGCTGAGATCCCTCATAAAATCCTCCAAAGCTAGTTACGAAAACAAAATTGCCACTGACTCTAAAGACAACCACAAAGCATTCTATAGCTATGTCAAGAATCTAAATGGGAACACTCAGATCTGCTCTGAGTTATAGCATAATGGCACTAAATATACAGAACCAACTGATATTGCCAACATCCTAGCAGATAGGTTCAGTGCTAACTTTACCCCCCTCTCACCCCCTAGAGGGCCCATCTCTATACCTGAAGAATGCAAAGTTCCTATAATCACAGTTGCACAGGTAAAAAACACACTCTCCAAAGCCAAGAACACAGCATCCATGGGACCTGACAATATCCCAGGCTGCGTTCTACATGAACTACAGAATGAACTGGCACCCTACCTAAGTACCATGTTCAGTCATAGCCTCACCTCAGGCTTTGTACCCACTGAATGGTGCACCGCGACAGTTATCCCACTCCACAAAGGGGGAGCCACGATGGACCCCGGGAACTACCGCCCCATTAGCCTGACGAGCCTGATCTGCAAGGCCATGGAACGTTTCATCATGGAACTCATAAACAAAGACATTGGTAATCTCCAAACTCTGGACCCTATACAGTTTGGATTTGTAAAAGGCAGATCATGTCTCCTAAACCTGACTGACTTCTTTGAAGCAGTCACCAAAGCCATAGATCAGGGTAAAATGGTTCACACAGCTTATCTAGATCTCACCAAGGTTTTCGACAGCATCCCCCACTCTGGAATTATAGATAAGCTCACTAAACTAGGTATAAATCCCTATGTCACAAGATGGGTTGCCAACTGGCTCACGGACAGAACCCACACTGTGAAAGTAGCAGATTCCAAATCCGACATCAGACCAGTGACAAGTAGAGTACCACAGGGTTCAGTCCTGGGTCCTCTCCTGTTTGGTATCTACTTCTCTGAAGTGCAGGCCAACACAGAAGGTCTTTGGCTAACAAAGTTTGCAGATGACTGCAAACTAGGAGCCATAATCGAAACTCCTAATGATGTGGACAAACTACAAAAGGGCCTCAATGAGACAGATACCTGGTGTCAAAGCCATGGCCTGAAGCTCAATGCCAAAAGTGTATTGTCATCCCTTTGGTAAAACTCTGTACCCATGAACTACCACATAGCTGGTAGTCTACTTAATGCCGAAAATGTGATAAGAGACCTTGGGACATAGGTGGACAGTAGTCTCTCCTTTGATAATCACATCGCCACAGTGGTCAGGAAATCCTTCTACATGGCTCATCTCATCACAAAAGGATTCTCATCCAGAAAAAAAAGAGGTCATTGTTCCCTACTCATCACTCATTAGACCCATTATAGAGTACAACACCCCTTTTGGTATGTACCTCACAAGACATCTACAACAACTGGAAAGACCACAGAAATACCTCACAAAGAGGATTACTGGCCTCAAACATATGCCCTATGCAGACCGTCTCAAAAAACTACAGCTTTACTCCATCGCATATTGCCTACTCAGGGGCGACCTCTGCCTAACATACAAAGCTATGTCAAACCCAGAGCTGTTGGACATGCTCCACTTAAAGAAATCCTAATCCCTCCGAGCTACACACTCTAGGGACCTTAACCTTGTCACCACAATAAACAGAACATGCTGGAGGGATAGATTCCTGTCCCAGAGACTTCCCATACTCTGGAACAGACTACCTATCTATGTCAAACAGAGCTCCTCATTAGCACTCTTCAAGAAAAATCTTGATGATTGGATGGGAAATGGGAAATTCACCCTGGGGATCACTTCTGTGGCTCTGCTCGACAGAGGCACAGGAAAATAATTTTCTTGGGTGGCGAAAGCCAGGGTACATTTTTTGGCTAGGCTTGTATGGGCTCTAGGGCCGATAGCCTAGTACCTACCTATGAACCTATGAACCTATATATATAATAAAAGGGCTGTTTTATACCACATGTACACATATTGATGGTTTCTCAACACTTCGTTTAGCTCATTAAGTTGATTCTTGATAAAAAAAATAATAATAATAAGTGCAATTTTATATTTAAAATTTATTTTGGTCCAAACACATTAAGGACTTACATAAGAGTGGAAGTCTGAGTTATTGTAAAAGACTAAGAGCACTTGGCCTTGTGCAGTACCCTTTGCAATGGTCCGGGAGGTGAGCTTGTTCGGACATGTTGGGCATATGGGGATAGCTGATTCTAGGGGTGTTTGGGGTTGCTGGGAAGTGCTAGACAGTCATCAGATTTCCTTCATGGAAATATCTGTGGAAATAAAAGGTGTGTTGAGTGGTTCACTGGCAGATTGGCCACTGCATGGAACAGGCTGGTAAAATGGAACAGGACAAATATTGGTTTGGATATTTTAAGAACAGTCTGGAAACACACCACATGAACTAATGAATGGTATTCTGTCAAAACTGGATGGGCATTGTTGCCCGTGCTTAAAGTACTGATATGTGTGTATGTAAGGATGGAAATATACTTATAACAAATAAGAAACTAGAAGGGTCTCATAATTTAAAGTCTATGGACTGTATAAACATGCTTGGAAGGAACTAATAATAAGAATAAGCATTACAGCTTGTGGTCTCTCAAATAAGTAAGCAACAGCCAAAAAAAAAAACACACACAATAGTTATGTAATGTATGATTTTAGTAAATCTAGACATAAAATATATAATCGTCGTATAAGATGAAGCAGTCTGCTGAATTTAGATATTAAAGACAGGGTTTAATAACATGGGCTTGTGTATAATAACACTACTGTCTTAACTTGTCATAAATGACATACACTACATTGAACATCAAGAGGAAGCATGATGATTTTCTTATATAAGTAAATATGCAAAACAAGTCATGTAATTGCTTTAACTTGAATTGTAGTTTTTGTAACCCATCTTGACCATATATAATACTTAAGAGGTTACCAAGATAACTAATATTTTATGCATGACATCAAAGTGACAAACATTGTTCAAGAGAAGCAAAGAAGCCTGGACTTGAAATGTCACAGAATATAATAATCATATTCTGAACAATTAAATTGACAATAGACACTCAGTTTAATAACATGGGTTTGAGTATAATAACACTACTGTTTTATCTTGTCATAAATGACATATACTATATTTAACATCAAGGGGAAGCATGATGATTTTCTCATATAAGCAAATGTGCATAACAAGTCATATAATTGCTTTAACGTGAATTGTGGTTTTGTAACACATCTTGACCATACATAATACGTAAGCTGTTACCAATGTAACTAGTGTTTTATGCATGACATCAAACTGACAACGTTGTTGAAGGGAAACAGTAGAAGCCTGAACTAGGAATGTCACAGAATGTAACTGTGATGACCATGCCCCTGGCCCAGCAATCCTCACCACTAACACCAGTGAGGTTCATAGGTTCATAGGTTAGTACTAGGCTAACTGCCCTTGCGAGCACGTTGTCTCCTAGAAGAGAGGAAAGGATAACTAATACACACAGTAAAGTACAATTTCCCTTAAGTGCACACAGAGATCACAGTCAGTCTGGGGCTGGTTGCTCCCTTGCTCATCAGGTCCCCAGTAAGACTCCCCACTGGCACAGCTATAGGGTCCAGGTCTCAGCCTAGCTGGGCAAGCTAGAACCTCCAGTACCCCCTATGTTCAACCAGTGCTTCGTGTCCCTGCCAAGTAGCTGATACAACACACACACACACACTTTGAGGTAAGTATTTATACAACTTCACAGTCACTCCTGGGAAAGGCTGACACAGATTCTCCAGCTGTGCCCCTTTATCCAGACTATACAGTAGTAATTACTGCCACCACCCAGCTAATAATATCAGCTACTAAAAGGCCCTTAAAAGAGTGTCCAATTATTACTGTGAAATATTATAATCCAATGGTAATGTGACTATACAGTCTAAGGCTTATTAGAGTGGCCTATTACAATACCTCTATAAATATGCAATGTACTCTAGAGTTATCTCTACACAAACCAGCCACATGTAGAAGGTTTTAAAAATATTTAATAATAAATAATTAAAACACAAGACAAAACTACTACACCACAGAGATATCTAAGAGTTCAGAGATCACACAGAAATGTAAAATAATACAGTAGGATAGGTCTGATTTCAAAGAAAAATACCTAATTAATCTTTACTAGCTTTAACAATTCCTACAAGAAATCACAGTGCTAAAAAGTACATGTGAGCACAAGGCAGAGTGCTGATAAGTTGGAGATCAAGATCAAAATGCTCTCTAGTCTCTTGTGAGAAATAGTATTTAAACATTACTAACAAACATGTCTCTAAGGCCCTTCCAAATTACATCATTTTTGACACTTATGTTTTCCCAGGCAAACAAACTGCATTATTTAGCAATCTAACACCTGCACAGAAACTTACAATAGAAGACATTTCACATGTATATTCTAACAGAAACCAGAGCAATAAATCACATTCCACATCTAAATTCTGGTAATAAACTTTAGCCTTAAAACAATGGCCATGAAACCTTCATCCAGACGCACTTGAGCTGAATTCTAACATGAAAGGGTCACAACATGCTTCACTGGGCCAGTAAAGTGCAATGTTGTCACATATTTTGCAGTTCCACATTTCACAATATTATTTTACACTCAAGAAAACATGCCTGTATTTTACATTTATTTACAAATGCCAGAATTATATATCAAATTCTATTTGACTAGGCTGGCAGCCTTTTCCCATCTCTCCCCAATCGTCACATATCCCCCCCCCGGGGAACTCAAACAAGTTTTTCAAGTGCCCCTTGAGAAACATTGCTTGAGAGTGTCAAGTCTATCTGGGTGTACCTCACGGCATTCCCTGTCTTGAGAGCCCATCTGCATTGGCAATGCTACTCCCACTGCCGTGCTGCACTGACATATCATATGCTTGCAACCCCAGACTCCATCTTAGCAACTTGGCATTTTGCTGACTGACTCTGTTTAACCACGTTAGAGGGTTGGGATCTGTCATCACAGTGAATTTTCTTCCATACAGATGAGGCTGAAGTTTTTGTAGTGTCCACACTATGGCTAGACATTCCTTTTCTACCACTGCATAGCATTCCTCCCTGGGTTGGAGCCTATGACTGAGATAAACCACTGGGTGCTCTTCTCCCTCTGAAAAAATCTGGCTAAGTACAGCCCCCACCCCATAGTTTGAAGCTTCCACCTGCACAACAAAGTCTTTGCTGTAGTCTGGACTCGGTAACACAGGGGGTATTCCCAAAGCTTCCTTAAGCTTCTGAAATGCCTGTTCACATGCTGGGGTCCACACTACCTTATCTGGCCTGTTCTTCCTTGTCAGGTCTGTGAGGGGAGCAGCTATGGTACTATAATTGGGAACAAACTTTCTGTAGTACCCTGCTGTCCCTAAGAATGCACTCACCTGCTTTTTGGTAACAGGTGCAGGCCATGCCTGAATGGCTTCCACTTTGGCAGGTGCTGGCCTTATCTTACCACTCCCCACTCTATGACCTAGGTAGGAGACCTCCGCCATACCCACCTGACATTTGCTCGGCTTAATGGTCAACCCTGCCCTCTGTAGTCTGCCCAGCACCTCCCTGACATGCTGAAGGTGCTTTTGCCAGGAATGGCTGTAGATAGCAATATCATCCATGTAAGCAAGGGCAAACCATCCTGCTCCTGCTAAGATATGATCTACCAGCCTCTGCAAAGTCACTGGGGCATTCTTCATCCCAAAGGGCATCTTTGTGAACTGATACAACCCAAAAGGAGTCATAAAGGCTGACTTCTCTCTAGCACTGGGAGTCAAAGGCACTTGCCAGTAACCCTTGGTAAGATCAATGGTTGTAAGATACTTAGCCCCACCCAGCTGCTCTAGGGCCTCATCTGTCCTAGGCATGGGGTAAGCATCTGCCTCTGTGTGCCTATTTAATTTCCTGTAATCCACACAGAACCTGGTGCTGCCATCCTTCTTTAGCACCAGTATCACTGGGGAGGCCCAGGGACTGTTGGAGTCCTGAATCAAATCTAGCTCCAACATCTCCTGTACCTCCTCCCTCAAAGTCTGTTTGACTCTCTCAGGCACCCTATAAGGGGCCTGCCTGACCTTTGGAGTCCTGTATCCACCTGGTGCTGCACCAAGTGGGTGCTCCCTGGTTTCCTGGTGAACATACCCCCAAACTCCTGCAACACTGCTCGGATTTCTCGAACCTGGGTAGGAGATAGCTGCTGGGACATTGCTACCCCTTCCACCGAGGTGTTAGCCTGAGCCTCACTGAGGAGATCAGTCACAAGATCTCTCTCAGACTCCTCCTGCAATCCACTGCAAATTCTCAGCGCAAGGAACTCCCTATCATGGTAAGATTTCATCATGTTAACATGGTACAATTTGTGCCTCTGCCTTCTGCCTAGCACTTCCACCATGTAGTTAACATCATTTATCTTTCTTACCACTTTGTAGGGTCCCTCCCAAGCTGCCTGCAACTTGTTGTGTCTGACAGTAATGAGAACCATCCCCTGCTGCCCTACAACATACTCTCTAGCTCAAACATTCCTGTCATACCACACCTTTTTCCTGCTGTTGAGCTTCTGCCAGGTTCTCCTGGGCCAGGCCCAAGAGTTCCCTGAGCCTTGTCCTGAGGTTCAGGACATATGCCACAACAGACTTCTTGTGAGACTCACACACACCTTCCCACTCAGCTCCAATTAAATCTAGAGGTCCCCTCACCCTATGTCCATACAGCAACTCAAAGGGTGAAAAACCTGTGGATTCCTGGGGAACCTCCCTGTAAGCAAATAACAGATGGGGCAAATATTTGTCCCACTCCCTCTTAAACTGATATGTAAATGCCCGTAGCATGGTCTTGATTGTAGAGTTTAACCTCTCAACAAGACCATTAGTCTGAGGATGGTAGGGGGTGGTCTTCATGTGCTTCACCCCACAGGACTTCCACAGACAAGCCAGCAGGTCTGACATAAAAGTGGCACCTCTGTCAGACAGTATTTCCTTTGGGAAACCTACCCTGCTGAAAATCTCTAGCAAAGCATTTGCCACCTTCTCTGCCTCAATGGAGGACAAAGCCACTAACTCAGGGTATCGTGTAGCATAATCCACTACCACTAGGATATACTTTTTCCCTGTGGCACTTGGGGTACTCAGAGGACCCACAATATCCATAGCTACCCTCTGAAATGGCTCCTCAATCACAGGCAAAGTCATCAAAGGAGCTTTCACCTTGTCTCCTGCCTTGCCTACCTTTTGCACTGCTCACAGGTCCTGCAGTACCTTGTTACATCTCTGGAAATTCCAGGCCAATAGAAGTTTTGTGTAATATGCCTCTTTGTACATTTTATGCCCATATGACCTGCAAAGGGAATATCATGGGCTATGGCTAGAAGTGCCAGACAGTAAGCTTTAGGCACTACTAACTGCTGTACTCTCTCACCTTCTAGCCCTTCCTCAGGGGTCCACTCTCTGTACACTAACCCTTTTTTCCAATATACAGATTCCCCCTTCCCTTGAGAATCAGGTGCCTCCCTAGCTACCTGCCTCAGGCCTTGCAATGTAGGGTCTGAGAGCTGAGCCTGACTCAAGTCTCTCCTTGTAACCCTTTCCAGCTCCCCTTCCACAGGAAGTCTGGCATCCTCTGACAGCGGTGCCTCACTGTCAGTTTGGGTACTACTACTCACCTCTACCTTTGCATTTACCCTGTCCAAGGGAACATCAGTGCCCACAAGCAGCTGTGGCTCACATTCAATCTCACTGCTACAGAGCAGCTCCTTCCCTGAAGTAACCACCTCAGCAGTCCTGGCTGCAAGTGTGCAGTCTGTCTGGGTCTCTCCCAGGCTACCAGACCCACATGCTTGTCTCCTAGCCTCGCTGCATGTAACTACATAAGTACATAGTACTGCCTCATCCAAATCCTTCCCTCTCTGGACATCTGCAGGATGGTAGTTCCATACTCCTGTTGTCTCAAGACAACCTTCTGTTGGCATTTTGTCTTTCCCATTTACTGGCTCCCTCACCTTTGGTTCCACACCTTGCCTCCGTAGACACCTGTATGCCACATGGCCCCACTGCTTGCATTCAAAACATTTAACCTTAGCTCCTGGACATGTACCTGGACTATTGGCTTCCCCTGCTACTGGCAGATTCTGTTGGGGCAGTCTGTGCTGCCCACCATGGGTTCCTTTAGTCCCATGAGCAGTACTGGGGGTCTCTTTCCTGTGCAGGGCTGCCCTGTTTGCCAAGTATAGGTCTCCCTTCTTCCCCAACTCCTCTAAAGTAGCACACTGTCTATCAGTTAACCAGATCCTCATGTCCTCAGGCAAAGTGCTAAGGGCTTGTTCCCTCACCAAAAGGTCTGCCAGCCCTTCAAAAGTGGTGACCTGACATCCACTCACCCAGCTATAAACATAAGTTCTCAGTTCAACAACATATTCATATACATTTTCATCTGCCTTGCGTCTATGCTCACAAAATGTTTTCCTATACATTTCAGATGTTAGCTTAAAACATTCTAATAAATGTCTTTTTACAGCAGTATAATCAAAACAGTCAGTGTCATGCACTTTTGCTAAAGAAGATACAGTTTTACCATGGAGTAAGGGGGTCAGGAACCGTACCCAGAGTCCTTGGTTAACGTCATACTGTTTACATACCCGCTCAAACATATGAATGAAGCTATCAAAATTATCCCAATCTTTAAACTGTGGAAGAAATTGACTGACCTTTTGTGCTTCTGGGGTCCGGTTACTCCCTTCCCCATTACCTCCATGACTCTGGTGAAGAGTCAGCATTTCTCTCTCATGCCTCCTCTGCCGTTCATTTTCTTCAGCTTGTAGACTCCTCATTTTCTCGGCTGCTTCTAGTTCCATACACCTGGCCTCCAACTCAAGACTCTTTAGCTCCAGCTGGATTTTTAAGTCCACTGCAGAAAGGTTGAGCTGTCCATTCTCTGAGGATATTGTATCTCCACTGTCAGTCTGATTGTCCTCCAGCCTGCTGTTTTCTGATGCAGCTGTAACAAAGGTTGCAATCAGGTCTGACTTAGTCAGGTTTCCATGCACCAGCCCCCTAGCCTGGCACATCTCCGCCAGCTGGCTCCTTGTCAGCTTTCCATACTCTTCTGCTGCCATGCTGACTGCTCACCCTGACTAACACTAAGCTAAAAAAAGAAATAAAACAATTGTGATCTAAACTCTGAGTATACACTACATGGCTGTTTTAGAGTACAAAACCCTTTTAAAGATCACCGTACATAAGCTACAGGAATTCGCTCTATCCACACCACTACAAGCCAATTAGTATGTGAAGTAGATCCCATCACTGCCACCACTTGTGATGTCCGTGCCCTGGCCCAGCAATCAAGGAGCCTCAATCCTCACCACTAACACCAGGGAGGTCATCTTCTAGAAGAGAGGAAAGGATAACTAATACACAAAGTAAAGTACAATTTCCCTTAAGTGCACACAGAGATCACAGTCAGTCTGCGGCTGGTTGCTCCCTTGCTCACCAGGTCCCCAATAAGACTCCCCACTGGCACAGCTGTAGGGTCTAACTTGCCCAGCTAGGCTGAGACCTGGATCCTATAGCTGTGCCAGTGGGGAGCCTTATTGGGGTCCTGGTGAGCAAGGGAGCAAACAGCCCCAGACTGACTGTGATCTCTGTGTGCACTTAAGGGAAATTGTACTTTATTGTGTGTATTAGTTATCCTTTCCTCTCTTTTAGGAGACAACCTCCCTGGTGTTAGTGGTGAGGATTGAGGCTCCTCGATTGCTGGGCCAGGCACGGTTGTCACAGTAACAATCACATTCTGAACAAATAATATTAAAATTGACAATAATCATTCAGTTTAACCTTTACTGATTATACAAAATAGAATGTTGACATTCAAATCTAAAAAATTTCAGTATATGCCATAAAATGGCAATTTATGAATATGGAAAGGGAACTTGTAATCATTAATCAAAATAAGTGAATTTGTTGTTTTAACCTATAATTTCACTCATTTTATAATAAGAGATGACAGATATAAAAATCCTTATGTGTAGGAAATGGGGGAAGAGGGATACACTGATAATTAAAATGCACTAACTGTCATCGATGTTCACATAAAACAAACTTGATGCTTTAAGTAAGTTAGCAACAAACAAAGTGATTACTTAAATGCTGGCAAACAATGAAATATAACTTCTGATATATCCAGTAAAATAAATTGTATTATAAACATTAGGTATAAATATTATTACCATCTATTTATATTAAGTAATAAGTTTTGAAAGACTTCATCAATAAAGGTGAATACGTTAAATAACTGCGCTATAATCTTTTACTGAGGTTTTATATATGATACATCCTACTTTTCTATGATTGAATTGATCGTCATCTATCTTTCATGTAAATATTAATTGTTTATACAATAAGTAGACATTTATATTGTATTAGAATTCTACAATAGTACTATATCTGTTCAAAATAATATAAATATTGCTTATTCCTATTACAAATATTCTCCATATGATAATTCAATTTATGGAGCTCAGATGTTCTGGATTGTCAAGGTATGAGTGATAATCTGATGGACTTAGGTTTATCCATCAGATTAGGAATGATTTTCATTCTATGGCTAGTGCGGATCTTAGTTTTGTTAACATTTATTAATTTAAATTTTTTATTTCACAAAAACATTTTTAGTATGCCTGACCAAAACATTACTTTATTGGTAAACACTCAAAGTATAAAGCTAATAATTTCCTTTAAAAGCACAAACATAAACTTTATAGTTATCAGAGGAAAATGTTTAATAGTCACAATAAAACAAAAATACATAGTCTAAATAACCTAAGATGGATTTAACTTTATTATCTTTAAATACCAATGGCTTAAACAATCCTAGCAAGAGATCAAATCTACTGAAATATTTAAAACTGAAGAAAGCACAAACTGTCTTACTTCAAGAAATTCATTTCAAAACAAATGCCAATTACAAATGGAGTCCTAAGGAATATATGATACTGGTGCAATCCACTTATAAGACAAAGACAAAAGGGGTAACAATTTTATGGAAAACAAATGCGATTAACCCAGAAATCATTTATAAGTATGAAGATAAAGAAGGCCTTATGGCATTAGTAATAGTTAAATATAACAACAGAATATGGACCCTAGCCATTCTATACTGGTTCCCAGGCATTGAATCAGGAAGTGTTAAAAACACTTAGATTTCATTTCCAATAATTATAAAGGCAACTTAATATTAGGAGGAGATTTTAACTGTATATTTCATATTTCTGAAACTACAAATAAAAGACAACTGTGTACATCTGCTGTATCAAAAGCTTTAAGCAAGTGGGTAGAATCATTTCATCTTGTAGACACTTTCAAATTTAAAGAAGATAAATCTTTGTTGTTTTCCCATCAAGTTCACAGATTTGGTACCCAAACTAGAACAGATAAATATTTGCTGCCCATGACTTACACTCTAAAATCATTAATTTCACAATCACTCCCTGACCCATTTCAGACCACAGTTTATTGATACTAAAACTTCAAAATGGGTACAAACCATTAATCTTTAACTCCAGAATTCCAGCATATATAACTAAAATTAAAGAGTTCAAATCCTGGTTATTATCTGAATTACAGTTCTTCTTATATATTAATTACACCACAGAGATAAATAAAATAATGATATGGGACTCATTAAAAGCTTACATATATGGTAAAACCCTAACATGGTATAAAAAACAACCAGAGAATGGGGTTCTGAATTATTAGATCTACAATCCAAACTTTTGTCAGTAAAAGCTGAAAAAAAAACCAAAATAATTTGGAGATGAAAAAGAAAGTAGAAGTATTCAACAATAAACACAATGAACTTCTAACGCATAAAACTAGTTTAGCTTTAGAAAAACTAAAAGTTAATACCTTGGCCACTTCTCCCAAATATCTACATAATTTATCCACAAGAATCAAAATACAATCAAAAGCTAATAACATTAAAAGTATCTTCCATGAAAAGAAAGGGGAAAATGTCTCAGATATAGGTAACATTCTTGATGCCTATAGAAATCACTATATGGAACATTTCCAAAAAGAAAATATACATATTGATCAAATAAATCTAGATGAAAAATGTTCTAATATAAAAAAATGCCAGAAAAAGCACCCATATCCTACAAAGAAATTGCAGATAGAATAAAAGAGAGTAAAAATAATAAAGCTCCAGGTATAGATGGCATAATTATGGAAACATATAAACTTTTTCCTTCAAAGATACTATCCCTTTTACATAAAACTCTATTAGAAATTCAGTCACAAGCTTTAATACCACCCTCTTGGAGATATTCCTTAATCACACCAATCCAAAAGGAAAACAAATCCCCAAACCTCTGTATCTCATATAGACCTATATCATTATTAAATAATGACTATAAGATATTTATGACAATATTAACTAACAGAATGAAAACACCATTATCCAAAACAATAAATAATGATCAAACTGGATTTATATATCATAGGCACACACATGACAATATTAAAAGGATACTTTCTCTTATATATTATGTTAATAAAGAAAATAAACACTCATAATTGGCTTAGATATAGAGAAAGCCTTTGATTCCCTAAATTGGGACTATTTATTCAAAATCTGGTGTTATTTGAATTTCCTCCTTCCTTTGTTCATCTACTAAAGAATATATATACAAATAATTTAGCATATGTTAAGCTAGGTCCTTTCACCTCTGAATCTATACATACAACAAAGGGTACTAAACAAGGATGTCCCATGTCACAGATTCTACTGTTAATAAAAATAGTTTCACTACCCAAGATTCTATATATAGCTTTGGCAACACAACTGTTACCAGAAAGGAATATACTCAAAGAAATAAACTCATGCCTAATAAAATTTTTATGGTTTCCCAAAAGAAACAGAATAGCTTTAATACATCATTTAAGACCAGATTGGATAAGTCCAAATTGTTCTGCAAATTGGAAAGAATTACTAACTGTAATATCAATAAATGAATTTGATTTACAAAGAAAATTTCAAATAACAGATAAAAACAATTTACCATGGCACATATGTATTAGTATGCAATATGACATAACTAAGCTCACTAAAACTTGTATGATTAATTATTACATTGACTCATTTAGGAAAATTATTAATCCAAATATAGATTTAAAAATCTGGTTTGCTCTTTTAACACCATTCATAGTTACAAAGAGTTATCCACATAAAATATACAGAGAAATAATTAATTCCTGGGAACAGAAATGATTTGTTTGTTGGTTTCAATGTATCAAAGAATTAAAAGTTCTGGATATGCAAACAGTAGAAACAACATACAAAATTCCACAACAAGATTGTCTAACTATGCAAAGCATTCTGATGTATTCACAAGATTTATGCAGAATAATTAGTAATTCTTCATTTAAAGAAATACGTAAACTTACGAAATACCTATATGAAATCATATATAATGATTATGACATGGGAAATAGTATTTCAAAATTTTACAAGATATTGATAAATTATAAAACAACACCCAAATCCTCATATTGGAATTATATAACAAAAGGACACTCATTACAGCTAACTGAAAAAATTAAATCAAATATTTTATTATCAATAAAACATACATCATTTACACAATACTGGAAAGTTTTTAATTGGAAATGCTTGCAGAGAGCATTCTTAACTCCAGATAGAATTACTAAAATTAATTCTTCCACAAGGGGAATATGTTGGCGGTGTGAGCAAATACACAATGCAGATTGGAATCACATTTTTTTCAACTGTGTTAAAATTAAGCCATTTTGGAATGGTATTAAAAACTCTTTACAAGCTTTATTTGATGAATTGTTTAACTTATCTAAAGCTCTAGTATTATTAAATGTGTATGAAGGTCTTCATTTGAATGAGTCAAATATGTATCTAGTATGGACAATACTTGCAATCTCAAGGAAGTGTATAACAAGAAGATGGAATACAAACACAATACCAACTTTGGAAGATTTCTACAGCCTACTGAAGACCACGGCATTGTTGGAAATTAAAATTAAAGAATTAAGGATTTATCCTAAGCCATTTATTAACAATCCGTGGAAAAACATCTTATCATTGATTGACACTTTACAAAAACTGAACAGATACACTCTGATAACTGGATTGTTATACCTATAAAGTAATTGTATATATTGATCACTGTTATAGTGTCAGGCTGATGTAAATAGTGGACATAGTTATTTAAGATGTTATATACAAATACTATGCAATTTATTCAACTGTATTTGAAAAATAAAAAAAATTGTGAAAAAGGCAGAGGGAGATATCAACCCATATTCCTAGGTCCTTGACTACATTTTCATTTTGAAGTGCTGTATTATCTAAATAGTATAATGATATGAAGGGCTGTTTGCCAAAAGTGACAGTACTAACATTTATTTTAGAGTTTACCAAGAAGACTTTATTTTGGAGTGTTTGGTTGTCAGAGGGTGACTTAACAACAATGCCCATTTTGCAGCCGTCAGCAAACCTTGTTAGCCACAGGTCTTAGCTCTTTGCTTGGAATTCTGAGAAGTAAAGACCAAAAAGGAGAGGTCCCAGCACTGAGCCCAGAGGGACACAACTGGCCATTTCATTCATTCTGATGAGAGTCCTGCAACTTGCACTTTGTGGGTTCCATCTTTCATCTGGTTTATTATTCATCTTACCATGTATGAGTCAATTTTTAATGCATTTACATCTGCATAATACCAACGTGGGGAATGCTATAGAAGGTCTTGGCAAAGTCAAGATATAGCATGTGTACTGCATTGCCGTTATCTACATAATCCATTACCTTTTCAGAGAAAACCAGTTTCAGTAGACAGGATCTACTCTTCACAAAGCCAAACCAGTTGGTTCAAGTCAAATAAGATTCTTGATATCTCAGTTAGTGAGGTTAATATTCCATGGCTTTGCAGATGAGGCTTGTAAGAGTTTTAGGTCTGTAATTACCTGGATTGGTAGTAAGGCCACCCTTATGGAGGTGCATCACAACTATAGTACATCACTCTTCAGAGCTGAAACCAGTAGATAAACTTAGGTTAAAAAGTTTAAAAATTGGATCTGCAAGGGCATGCTTACAACTATTAATTATTTAATCAAGTTTATTTTAAGGATCTATTGAGGAAATATTTTTGGCCTTGGTTAGCATTTTCAGTAAATTATCCTTACTGAGAACTGGGGGAGCAAGGGATTCGTGTATTTTTGAGATTTGGATAAGATTCTCTTGATTAATGTTGACACTGAATTTCTTTGCATGGTTGTTGGCAATGTTGATTGGGTGATAGTATGAAGCATCATTTTCAATAAGTCCAGAGCAATGTAGGGTGCTGTTTTTCAGTTTTCAACATAGTTAAAGAAAGATTTATAATTATACTTGGCTTTATAGACCAGCCTAAGTTCATTGACTTCTTTATTGGACCTGATAGTTTTTATTAGTTTTTTTTTATATAATGCTTTTGATGTTTTCCTTGATAAAATGTGTTTTACTATGAAACTTAAAGAGTGTTATTTTTCTTTGTTGTAGAATTTATTGGGCCTATATCATATATTTAAAATTCCAAAATATTGAACACCATAAGTTCGAACTTGGAATTTCGAATTATGATAACATCGAACACCAAGAATAGTGATTTTTTTACCAAGGAAATAATTTGCTGTTCCAAGAAACATACACACAACACAAGCACACCAAAATAAATAAACCACACACATACAGTTAACAAACCCAACCCTACACTAAACCATACATACATACATTCCTAACTATCCACTTGCCTTAACCCGCACCCTACCCCTAAGGTCTGTAACTATCGCATGCATATCCTACGGAACTATACACAAACAAACTAATTAATACACACACATACAGTTAACAAAACCCAACCTTCACTACACCAAACATACATTCCTAACTATCCACTTACCTTAACCTGCACGCTAACCCTAAGGTCCGTAACTATCGCACCACAGTGGAGGAAATAGGAAAGCAACGGAATGGCCCACCAAAATCATGCCCTAGGTAAGATTTCAATGTTCTGGGGCTTCACTATTTTCATCCTTTGATGTAGTGGGTTTGATATTATGACATTTGAAGTTTTACAGCTTCGAAGTTATAATATAGACCCGAATGTATTCAATGTTTACATATGAATTACCTATGATACTTGATTCTGGTAGGGAGTCCTAGTTCTAAACATTTTTCCAGATAGGTTAAGAACTCCATAGTGAAGCTTGTTGCAGTATCATGGTCAAGGATGGTATAGTCAAAAGTACATTTTGATATTTCATCATAGAGTGACTTGAGTTTGGCATGTTTATAGTCTTTAAATTGTGATTTGCTATAGGAGCTTCTGTGAGTTTAATGGAGAAGACCACAAGTTTGATGTCTAACTTTGTGGGGAAGGAGATACCAGACGGCTATTGCGAAAGGCAGCCATACTGGTAACAGTCAGGTCAAGAATGTTGTGTCCTCTATTAGGTTTGTTTATTAGGGAAAGCTTTTGTTTATAAACTATAGAAAATGTAAGCCATAGGCTACATTGAAAGTATAGCTGCCCCATTTTATTGAAATTTAGTTACAGCCATCTAAATATAATGGTGTTTTTGCTGATAGCAGGATCATTCACAATGCTGAGGAATCTTACATGGTCATTAGGATACAAGGAAGGTGTTCTGTAGCATGGTATTAATTGATAACTAATCCTGTGTAGAGTGATCTGTAGTTCAATGAGTTCAGATTATGGGTCGCTAGGGATCTGTTTGGAAGTAATATGTTACTTGACAAATATGAAGACTCCACAAGGGTTGCCACTAGGTACAAAGACATGAAAATCACTAAACCCTAGTATAGAGAGAGTACTCTCTTTGCATTTAAACCAAGTCTCAGTAACTACACAGACATGGATGGTTTCCAAATGCAGGAGTCCTCAAGATCAGGCAATTTATTGCTTTGACTTCTGGCATTGAGGACAGCCACCTTAATATGAACTGATTTCTAAATTGATACATCACTTATGTTATAATGTCCATCAACTGGACTCTTCTCAAAAAAAGTGCAGTACAGGGGTCGCATAGGCTTTCCTCATTCTGCAGAAACCTTGGAATAAGCTGTGCAGGCCATCTTTAGTGAAAACAACCTGGACTGTTAAGCATCTTGTCTCATATTTACAGATACTGGATCCCCTGAAATGACACCAGCTATTTAACCAAGTTTTGAAACCAGTTATGTTTTCTTTGTATCTAGGCATCATTTGAAGTAAGGAAGGATTCTATTCAGGATCAGTCTTACTTGCATGTGTAACGTGCATGGAGAGATTTGACATGTGACTGCATTGTTCCTGTAGGGTTGTGCATCAGTGTACTCTCCTGTTTGTTGCTCATTCCGCCACATCACCAGTGATCTCCCTTTGTTTATATATCTGAATTCCCTGTCCTCCCTACTCCGAATATGTCAGTACTGTCCCTGCCAGTCTTTGTCTATATTATGTGTCTATGTGCTCACAACTGGTAGTGAACCATCAACCTATTCTCATACCTTCACCTTCCCTTATATCCTACCCAGCTTCTTATCTTAAAAAATGGATGCTTGTCCTAAAAACGTTTCATCCTCCCTCCTTCATCCCATACTCATGTTTACCATTTGTTTTTCCCTTGTGTATTATCCTCTGCTTGCTGCCTTTTCTCCTTTTGTCCTATACTCCTGCTTCCACCCCTTTCTATGCTCCAAACACAGATGTAATCATTGCAGTGGACCTTTTAAAGTAGCTTTTCACATTTTCTTGCATCATACTATATGTGCATATGCCTCAGTGTATTCTTCTGTGCTCATCACTTCTTTTCATCTGAATCCTATTTGTAAATATGGATCATCTTCTTTAATCACAGGTCTTGCTGATGGTGCAATCAGGTTTACTAATTAGCTGCATCCAAAGATGGACATTTTCTCCTTTTATTTGTTAATGAGCTTTAATTTGCATTGCATCATGAGCTGTATCTGCAGGATGCAATCTATGGTTGCACTCTTCATGTTTCTGAATCCCAGCCTTAATAAAAAAATAATAACATTCTAACATATGTACTGAAGTTGAACAAATAATCTCTATCTAACTAAGCCCTTTAATGGTGACTCATATTCAAACGACAGTTTTTCCAGATTTACAAGCAAGCTGGTTAAAGAATATTAGGCCGAATTCAGTCTTGCAGCAGTACCTTTCTGTATTCAGAGACAGCCCTGCCATGGTGCTTTAGCATGAAGATGGGCAGCTGAGTGGTTGGCTGTTTCAACCACCATGTAACATGCTAATGCAGCATTCCAAGGGAGAGGCATATGTTAACTAGCCATGTGGTGTCTCAGGAACTGCCTGTGGTAAGACAGAGAATCACTCAGCTGTACATATTATCACAGCTGCTGATGTTAATGAACATGGCTAAAAGCTTATATTCATTCATTGTGTTAGAGCTAAGTGCTGGAGAGTTCAGCACTCAGATATTCCTGGGGGTGTGTACATGTGTGTGTCTGCCTAGGAAGCCATAGTAGGGTGTTACTTAGGGGATAGGGTAGGGGTGTGTTTGTGTGTGTGTGTGTGTGTGTGTGTGTGTGTGTGTATGCTCGTGTGTGTGCATGATTGAATGTGTGCATGTGTGTGTATGTGTGTATGTGTGTGGGGAGAGAGTGAATGGGTAGATGCCCATACTAACACCATGCGTGGGCTGCCAGTGTTAACTACTGCAGAAAAATGCTGATCTGCACTTACAGTAATTAACAGTGATTTGTATATATCCACTGACCTCTTGATATAAAACAAGTGTTTGCTTGCTAGAGTATAAAAATACACTACTTTATCAAACAGCTAGCTAGTTAATTAATTCAGAACAAGTAAATCAGTAGAACAGACAATGACAGGCAATGTACTTTTTCAATATAAGCACAATGAAAGGCAAATAAATAATTCAACATATCAACAGCAGTGTAGAAAAGGAAGAAGTTATTCAGCTCAATTTACAGTAAGGGTGGGCAGCTTAAAATCAGCAGGTTTAAAAAGCAGGTCAACAAAGTGTGTGTGTGTGTGGGGGGGGGGGGGTGAGTAGGAAAAACTAGTAGGAAATCACCAGCAGTGCTTTAGTTTATGCAGACTTTAAATCTTTTCAGAAAAAGACAAAGCCACAGAAATTCACTGTGTGCTTAAGTATCATTCAATAAAAAAATGAAGCAATGAAAATAATGTGAAGTGTGCAACCTAGATAATTTGTGTTTATCTCTCACATAGAAAAAAAGCCCACCAGGCCAAGCAAATTTCTTAAAACAGAAAACATAATGGAGCAGGTTAAACAGAAAGCAGCTCTATCAATTGCTGATAAAAATATATATGTTTACTTTCCAAACCCTGCAGGGAATCACCAGCAGAGTAGGTCTGAAATAGTTCTTGTGGTTAGAAGTAGTGGATTCCATTTTTTTTTTTGCTGGTGAGTATGAGTATAAGCTTTGTTCAGGGGATTTATTTGTTTATGGTGGGAAGTTGTTTGTCTTCTGATCTAAGAGCTCTTTTATGGAAGTATATGTTGATTATAATGGTAAGAGCTGGGTAGGCTAATGGTTTGTATATTATTTTATCTACTGTTATACTGTAAGTTGAATGTAGGAGAGGTGGAGGAGGAGTTCCAGTCAGCTAAGGGTATGCAGAGTTTTACAGCAACTAGTAAAGGAGGATGAATCAGTAGCAAACTTGGTAATTTTATTTTTGTGGGAGGATTGTAAATTGGCTAGAACTGATGCTCCATAGAGTAGGGAGGGCAGAAGGCAGGTTTTGCTAGAGTAATGTTTGTGGGAGTGCTCAGAAAATGTTTGTTTTTGTATAGCATGCCTAGTTTTTCATGGGTTTTCTTGATATTGCTTTAGATGTGAAGGTCAGATTTATTATTATTATTATTATTTTTATTATTATCTATTATGACTCCTAATAGTTTGGTATTCTGGACTAATTCAATTTCAATGCCATCTGCCAAAAAGATTTTGAAGATGTTTTGTTAGGGGTGTGAGTTTTTGGGATAAAAAGGAGGAGTTTGTTTTTTTGAGGGTTGAGTACGATTTGTGCTCTTGTACGCCAGATTTCAATGGAGATGACAGCTTGTTGAGTGATTTCATGGAGGTTATTTAAGGTGTTTGAAGAACAGATGATTGTATAGTCATCTGCATATTGAGTCAATGTGCCTTCACAAGAAGATGAATGTAGTTTAGTGATAAAAATATTGAATAGTAGATGGCCAAGGATGGATCCTTGTGGGACTCCCGTGGAAGTGGGAAGGTATGCAGAGATGTATCTTTGCCATTTTACAGCTTGTTGACTGTTGGAAATGCAGCTAGAGATCCATTGAACAGATGGAGATGATAGACCCAGGGTGGAAAGTTGATTGAGGAGTTTATTTTGAGAGACTATGTCAAAAGCAAGGGCGCCCGCAGGCAGGTGCAAGGGGGTGCACTTGCACCCCCCTGGAATTGGCTGGCCGAGAAATTAATTTTAATTTTAAAAAAAAAGTTTTTTTTTTTTAAAGAAAGGGCATTCCTGTTTAAGAATGCCTTTGCATCCCGTTTTAGGCACCGGAACCATAAGGCGAGGAGGAGGGAAGTACCCTCCCACTTTTACAGTTGCAAGACCTGATCATGCATGTGCCGCACGCTACGTAATTTAAATCACAAAAGTGCGCGGAAAAAAAAAAACGATCGCATCAGTTCCTGGTAGTGGTAGCCACATTAAGTCAACTCCCATGGGTCAGTAAGCTGCATTTCATTTAATTTCTATATGGTGATGTTACAGCTTTCAAAGCAGAAAAATGCTTAGCGCTCTAACTATTGCAGTACTAGGCGGAAGGTAAAGTGCCATGTGCAACAAATGACTGGGTGTCTGTCTGATCATAAGTCAGCTTAGGTTTTTTTGTCGCGCATTTCAAGATTCAACTCGAACTTTGCTGTTGTGAATTTCTTCACGTTCATGAATCAAACACAATAAGCAGGTTGATAAAGACATAGACATAATCCTCTGTTATTTTTTTTAAAAGGGTAAGCAAAGGAAGAACCTTACACTGCAGAAGTATTTTATTTTTTATATATATACATTTAATGGAGACAGCCTCATGCAGGCTTGCCTCTGCTTACTTACAAACATGTAGAACATGCCACACTAGTGATTGATTTTGCTGTGACTAGCTAGACTGACAAAAAAAGATGGCAGATAACATTCTCCACTATGTGACTGGTAGGGAAAGACAGCAGACTACCCAGCTACTTTGCAAATTTGATGCAATGAAATACAGGATGCATAAGATGTGGGGTGTGATATGGCGATACATTCTGCACTGCAATATCATATAATGTTTCTCGAAAAGTATTAGTTACCATAGTTACTGGGTACTGGGGAGCTGTTCTGTACTTTAACATCTTAAGAGAACCTCTTCCTCTGGATTTTCATAAAATTATGTTTGCCCTAAAATACCATGCATTTTACAAAGTAGACAAAACAGAAATTTCATTAATTGCTGCCTTTTATGTTTCTAATTATATATTTTCTAACAGATGTAGCAGCTAAATGTAGTAAGGGATCTGGGAGTACAGCATGATGCAGACTGGGTGGGTTGCATAAACTAAGAACTGTATTAGCTTGCTTCTTTTATTAACTTGAAATGTTGCAATGTATTATAAGATGTGAAAGGTAAAGTGAAAGTTTAGATATTAGCTTAAATGTTGACAAAATATCTAAAGTTCAAAATATCAACAGTTAAAAATATCTAAAGAAAAAATATCTATAAAATTGAAATTACACCAGGGAAGGGTATATGGCCTTTCCTCACTGTTGCACCACTTCGAAGATGGTATATATAATTAGCAGGGGAAGTGGGAGTGCAACCAAATACTGGTTTGAGATCTGATTAGGTTTTATTAATGTTTTGTGCTTAGATTGCTTTTAACTGTTGGTATTTCGTACATTAGATATTTTTGTAGATATTTGAATAACTGCACAAATATATATTTGTCATGTGTGTCATCAAGAAGGTACTTTGTCAGAAGCAGGTGCAGATTCTAGCCATGTTCTAAGTTCATGATAGCAATATTTATAATCTGTTCCTATTTATTTTAGGCTTTGTCCAGATTTCTTGCACTAAGAGGTTGAGGTGTGTGAGAGAGAGAGTGAAATGCCCTAGTTAGTTAGCAGGCGGATTTTATTTTCAAGTGCATTTTCAAGGAATTGTGAGCTTCAAGGGAAGAGAAATTTACTGCTGCTCATGCTAAGTCTACTTAAAATGTGCAACTGTTTTGTTTAGCAAATGGTATCACTATTGTGGTATAGAATTTTTAAAGCAGCACAGCAGGTAGCATACTTGCATCTTGATACAGAAGGCTATAGGTTCTACTCCCACAACATGTAGATTTGTATTTTAAGGAGGTGGAGTGCTACAGTCCTGAGTATGTCCTCCTTTGGATGAGATGTCTAATAACTATGAACTTGTTTTTCAGCTTGCCACCCATTCCCTATTGCAATATACCAGCTTACCATTTTTTTAATATAACGTAGGCAATTTATTCTTCAAGGGCAGCAGGCATTGAATTTATAAATTAAACACTGAAATATAAAGTTGTTTTCTAGCAACAACCTATTCACTGGTTTCAGATCTCTTTAATGTGGAATTATTCGGATGACTTTTACTTCTGCAAAGATTCTGCATATTAATTGATATTGGTGGATTGTATGACAGAAGTTTGAGTATAGTGGCCCTTTATGGTTGAAATGTTCTCAATTGGGCAGGTTGTCATTATTGGTTCATATGATTTGTTTCATTGTTTAAAGGAAAAATGTTCAGAACTATAAATTTAAAACATGCTGTATTATACAAGGGATATAATTCAATTATTATATAGTATAATTAATACAGTCAGGAAGGTGAATCAAATAACGTTTCCATGGTTCTAAAAATGTGTGCAAGGAGCCTATGATTTGAAAACAGCCCAAAGGTAAACTTACCCTGCCACTGGCCAGATGCATTTTCTTTGAATGCGGGTTTCAATGTTGTTTCAGTGAATGTGGGTTTCAAAGGTAGAGAAGTTTTAATGCTAAGTCTGTTTTCAATGTAAGACTATTACTTTGTTTAGGTTTAGTAAATGTCTATCAGAGTTTGTGCTATAAAATTTGCTGTATTCTGGGCTGTGGTGTAGTTCCTGTGTTGTCCATTACCTTACTTGGATAGAAGGAAGTTTCTTTGCTCACCAGTGGGAGTGGGGAGCCTTGAGCAGCCTATCTGTCCCTGAAGGAGTGACCTCAGCACAAGAGCTGTAGTAATTGGTTGTTTTGGACCATTTCTAGCTCTTTTGAAGTTCCCTGTTTAAGATCCTCGACTAGTTTAGACCAGTTTACAGGCTTTGCTGTATTCTGGGCTGTGGTGTAGTTCCTGTGTTGTCCATTACCTTACTTGGATAGAAGGAAGTTTCTTTGCTCACCAGTGGGAGTGGGGAGCCTTGAGCAGCCTATCTGTCCCTGAAGGAGTGACCTCAGCACAAGAGCTGTAGTAATTGGTTGTTTTGGACCATTTCTAGCTCTTTTGAAGTTCCCTGTTTAAGATCCGCATTTGCGTGGCTTTGCGCGATTGTGCGCATAGTGGTTAAACTTTTTCTGGCTCCGCCAAGTCTGCTCTTCAAATTTTCCCTTAGAAAGCTCTACTCTTAGAATAACCAGTCTACTCGTTATATTATAAGCCTAGCACTTGTTCTCAAAGCTTCTCTTCTAAGTAAGCACTCTCAAACTTAAGTAGCACTACATCCACCTACCACCCCAACCACTTCCGTTAAAGGCACAGCACTCTCTTATAATATTCTAGCATGTCGAGTGGTAGATTGCTAGCATCTTCTCCTGTTCAGCTGGTTAATCTGGGAATCTTGAGACAATGCTATAATTGTCTCATGTACACAGACAACCCTCTCCTCCTCCCAACAAACACAAATACATGTGAGAGATGCAACTATATAGCCAAACTGGAGGCTGAACTCTCTCAACTCAGGACTGGCAAGACCAGACAGGAGGAGAAGGTAACCACACACACAACAAACCCAGTTACACATAGACCTACCCCAACTGCAAATCAAGCACATAATAACACAAAAACATACTCGGAGGCTCTATTAAAAAACTTACCAAAACAACAGAGGCTCCCAAAGCAGACACCCAAAAAACCACCACCTCAAAACATAACACATGCAACACATACTTCAATAAATCGGTGTGACAATAAATCACAGCCCTTAAGGCCAAACACTATGCCTGATACACTAGTGATAGGTGACTCTATAGTCAGACACACTGACGTCCCACTTACCAGGCTGAGCAAGGAGAGGGTAACGGTAAGCTGCCTATTGGGGGCTAGGATCCGCCATATAACACATGCACTCAGGTCACTCAAAAGCACATAAAAATATGACTCCGTCATTGTCCATGCCGGCGTGAATGACCTGAGACGTACCTCCTTGGACTACATGAAAAGAGACATAGAGGAGCTCTCTGATTATGTAGCCCAGGCTGGTATGACCCTGACCCTGAGCAGCATCTTGCCCTCACCAAGAATGATGCCACAATACAAAGACAAGATGATCAGCTTTAATAATTGGCTCAATTACTGGTGTCATTCTAGGGGGATCCAATGTCTGTCTGCTTGGGATGACATGCTGGACAAGCCATGCTGCTTCGCAAGGGACGGCTTGCACCTGTCACCACTGGGCTTCCGGATATTGGCTAAGGCTCTTGCCACCCCCATAGTGCCTTTTTTAGGCAAGGCTCAAAAGATGAGCCCACCTCCTTAGAAAACAAAAATGGAAAAAAATTAAGGGTAATGCTGCTCAATGCCAGAAGTCTAAATCTCAAGATGCAGGCTCTTGAAGCACTCCTCAGTATGGAGAACATCGATGTCTGCTGTAACCGAGACCTGGTTCAAGGCTCCTGAGAGCACCCCAGCGCTACCAGGCTTTACCTCGTATCATGCTTTTCGGCCCCAAAACCCGGCCCAAACCACAAAGGAAGGGGGAGTGTCCATATTCATCAAGGATACCCACACCTCCAGGTTAGTGGCAACTCATGAAGCATCGGAGACCATCCAGGTGCAGCTAACCATAGGCAAAACTGCTATACAACTGGTTGCATGTTACAGACTACCCTCCCAATCTCAAGAACCCCACTCAGCCTTCCTGAAGACATTGGAAGATATGAATGTCTCACCAAATACCATCATATTGGGAGACTTCAACTACCCTAACATAGACTGGGTGCACTATTCTAGCCCTAACACCCTAGCCCAAAGGTTCCTGGAATTCATAAACTCAAATGCAATGGAACAGCTAGTCACCTCTCCCACAAGGGGGGATAATATACTAGACCTGATCATCACAAACATGGGGACAAAATGCTCCACACCGGAAGTATCCCCCTCACTGGTGAGATCTGACCACAAACTAATCACCCTGGATATACATTTACCACCTCCACCCCCAGCACAAAAGAGTACAGTGAGAAACTTCTCAAAAGCCGACTTTACACTTCTTAAGACTGAGATAGTATCATTTAAGCCCACAGAGCCAATGGAAACCACATCTCACAATGCTGAATCCTACACAAATGCTTTCTACGGATATCTCCAAGAATGCATGGATCGTGCAATCCCAAATAAAATCAAGACCCTCTCCACCAAAGGAAAGTATCCTGTCTGGTGGACCCCAGCCATAAACAAATTGTATAACAAAAGAAGGAAGCTACTGCAAGACAGAGCAAAATCCCATAAAGGGAAGGCATCTCTGATCAGCGCTAGTAGAAAGCTACGTTCTCTCATAAAAACATCCAAGGCCAACTTTGAGAGAAAAATCGCCAAGGACACTAAAGATAACTATAAGGCATTCTTCAGTTATGTTAGAAACCTGGGCGGAAACCCTCAGATATGCTCAGAGTTAGTACACAACGACAAAAAATTTACCGAACCCACAGATATTGCCAACATTCTGGCAGACAGGTTCAGTGCAAATCTTTCCCCTCCCTCACCTCCAAAAGAAGAAATACTCATCCCAGCTGAATGTAACCTCCCTGTCATCTCTGATGTCCAGGTGTAAACTGCCCTCAGCAAAGCAAAAAACACAGCATCTATGGGACCTGATGGTATCCCCGGCTGTGTGATACGTGAACTCCAAGAGGAGCTAAACCCGCATACAAAAATGTTATTTAACCTTAGCCTTACTACAGGATATGTACCTGAACACTGGCGTACAGCAACAGTGGTCCCACTCCACAAGGGAGGCTCCACTACAGACCCTGGGAACTACCGCCCCATAAGCTTAACCAGCCTGGTCTGCAAAGCTATGGAAAAAATTATTATGGAACTCATAAACAACGACATTGGGGACCTACAGACACTTGATCCCACCCAGTTCGGCTTTGTAAAGGGCAGATCCTGCCTTTTGAACCTGGTTAACTTTTTTGAAACAGTCACTAGAGCCATTGATGAGGGCAAGGCAGTCCATACAGCCTACCTGGACCTGGCTAAAGCCTTCGACACAATACCCCACTCAGGGATCATAGATAAGCTAAACAGCTTAAATGTAAATCCATATGTCACAAGATGGGTTGCAAACTGGCTAAAGAACAGAACCCATAAAGTCAAAATTGCGGGAGCCATGTCAGACTCAAAGCCAGTCACAAGTGGTGTCCCACAGGGCTCTGTCCTGGGACCCCTCTTGTTCAGCATTTACTTCTCAGATGTGAAAGCAAACATGGAAGGGTTGTGGCTGACAAAGTTCGCAGATGACTGCAAACTAGGCGCCATAGTCGATACACCAGCTGACACATACATCCTACAGAAAGGCCTCACGAAATGGACAACTGGTGCGGAATCATGGCCTTAAACTGAATGCCAAGAAATGTATAGTCATCCCTTTGGGAAAAACAAAGTACCCACAAATTATCACATAGACAGTAACCACCTGAGTACGGAAAAAGTAATCAGAGACCTGGGGACCCAAGTTGATAGTGACCTCTCATTTGACACCCACATTGCCAAAGTGGTTAGAAAGACTTTCTACCTTGCCCACCTTATCATGAAGGGGTTCACATCCAGATCAAAGGAGGTCATCATGCCCCTGTACTCCTCCCTTATCAGGCCCATGATTGAGTACAATGCCCCATTTGGTATGTACCTCACCCGGCACTTACAACAGCTGGAGAGACCCCAGAAGTACCTCACCAAGAGGATCAAGGGTCTCCAACATATGTCATATGCTACCAGGCTAAAGAAACTCCAGCTCTATTCAGTAGCATACCGCCTGCTCAGTGGTGATCTGTGCCTGACGTACAAGGCCATGTCTAACCAGGAATTGATGGACATGCTCCACCTCAAAAAATCCAAATCCATAAGAACCATGAGAGCCAAAGATTTAAACCTCAGTACAAACATGAATAGAACATGCTGGAGGGACAGATTCATACCTCAGAGGCTTCCCATACTCTGGAACAGAATCTCAGCTCATGTTAGGCAGAGCCCCTCACTGACTCTCTTCAAGAGAAATCTTGACGAGTGGATGGGAGATCGTAGGTTTACCCCGGGGGTCACCCTGTGTCGCTACTTGACAGAGGCACAGTAAACTAATTTTAATAAGTAAGGGGGTCTTCAATGTGTCACTACTAGACAAAGGCACAGTATTCTAAATTTATTCTGTACACCTTAGTACCACTACATGGGGTGGCGAAAGCCACATCTCTAGGGCTAGGCTTGCAAATGCCCCAGGGCAGATAGCCTAGTACTAAACTATGAAACTATGAAATAAAAGTTGTAAATGAAATCCAAATATCTGTAATCATTGTAGAAGTAAAGCATAAAACAGTATGCACACAGAGATTTGAACAGTGTCTATGACAAATGGGGAGAAATAGCCAAGTAATGGGACACTGGAATGGCTGCGTGGGTGGGGGGGTGGGGCTGAGTGGGCGGGGACAGCAGAGGGGTGGGGCTGCATGGGCGGGGCTTGAGTTTGTACCCCCCTGCAAAAAATCCTGCGGGCTCCCTTGGTCAAAAGCTATACATACATTTAGAAATAATCCAGATGCAAATTTATTAGAGTTGCTAGCTTTATTGACAGTGTCTGTAAATGATAGTAATGCAGTGGAGGTGCTGTGGTCTGGCCAAAATCCATGTTGCTTATTGGCAATTAGCTTATTTTTGATCACTAAAAAGTTGCCGATACCGGTTAATCACCAGAAACAATTTATTCAAAAATAACCACAAGCGCTTTCATCTCTGTCAGTTCAGAGACATTATCAAGATAAGAGACAGAACAGGAAGCACACAATATATAAACTCAACCCCAATTAACACCTCTTGCAAGACTGTTAGATCAATTAGACCTGCAGAAGCATTATACATCACCATCTAAAACATTTATTTAAAAGGATTTTTCTCAGAACCATCCCTACAAGATATAAAAAGTGGATAAATCCATCAGTCAGCCCTCCTAATAAAAGGCAAGCCTGATGTTGTATGACATTAAACCCACAACAAAGAATATATCTATAATTAAAACTAGCACAACATAATAAGATCAGATGCTAAAAAAGTAAAAAAAATACATTCAATACATCCAAATCACAAAAATAAAAATCACAAAAATCAAAGAAGGCAGTCATCTTTCCAGTGCCCTTAACTTTAGAAAACAGGCTAGAAAAAACATGTCATCCAAGCCTGGCCAGCAAGTTGCATTCAGTCTTAACTGCCATAATGCCTCCATTTTTTCCAATTGCAGGGGCCATGGTCCTCCCTCGGATCTCTCCTTAACATATCAATAATAACAAACCTGAATGAATGACCATCATGGTCAGTGCAGTGCCTAGCTAGGGCATTTATTTTATTTTTCAATCTAACGTCCCTAACATGTTCATAGATTCTATTCCTGAGTTTCCTCTCAGTTTTTCCTACATAGAAGCAAGGACATTGTATGCAGATGGCACAGCACACAACCCACTCAGACTGACATGTAAATGTATCCTTAAGTCTAAGAAGCTGGCCATTAATGGTCACCATTGAGCCATCCAAAATATATCCACACTGGTTACCGGCCCCACATTTTCTCATAGTACCTTTTACCAGTTCACCCTTGTAATTTTCAAGTAAGATTTTCAATCATCTGCCCTTCCTGTACAAAATAACTGGGGCACTACTAATGCATTTCCTTATCTCATCACAGGAGGACAAGATGACCCAGTTTTTAAATAAAATATCCGTGATTTGCTAACTGTCAGAACTGAAAGTTGTGAGAAAGGCTGACCTAAACTTTCTATCGGTCCCTACATCTGGTCTTCCATCACCACAAGTACAAGAAATTACCCCCGGAGATTCAGTGCCTGAAACCATTGGTTCAAAACGGTCATAAGTTTCCTCGTCCCTGGATAGAATAGCTCTGAAATTACCCCTTTCCCTCTTGTTGACAACCTCCATCATGACCCCCTGGATTAAAGTGGGGGGATACCCTCTCCTCAAAAACATAGCCTTTAGGATATCACACTCATTCAAAAATTACTCAAAAAGTGACATCATACTTGCCACTCTCACAAATTGCCCCTTGATAACTGCCTTTTTCTGTTTGAATGGGTTTGAGCTGCTGAAGTGCAAGAAGCTGTATGAGTAAGTTTCCTTTCTGAATATCTCAGCAACGAAGGACTGAGAAACAGTGTCCTTAATTAATCTAACATCAAAGTAGGGAATTTCATTTCTCCCTACTGTGTGTGAACCTCAAAAAAGTGGTTGACCCATTAATATAAGTCAAAAACTCACAAACCAGCTCCGAGGGGCCATGCCACAGAATAAAGATATCATCCAGGTAATGGATATAGGTCTTACAAAAGGGAAAAAAATAAGACTCAAACAAAAACCTCTTTTCCTGTTCAATCATTACCATATTTGAAAAAGTACCACCACATGGCGAGCCCATCGCCACCCCATCAGTTTGCAGGAAGAACTCATTGTCAAATAAGATGCAATTGCTCTTTAATACCAGTTCAAACAACAGTTCGTAAACATTAATCTTACCCTGGGACACCCCTCTAGAGAGTAGGTAGTCACAAACCCATTCTAGACCAATATCATGGGGTATTACCATGTAGAGGTCCTTTACGTCCACCGTAATGAAAAACTCATTTTCAATGTAATCGAGATTATTAATCCTATCCAGGAAGTCCCAGGAGTCCTTCACATAAAGTCTCACTCCCCAGCAATTATTTCAGTTTGATGTCAAGAAATTTCGCTAAATTTGGGTATTTGATGGACCCCTGCCCATCCACAATTGGTCACATAGATGGATTTGAAAGGCTTTTATGAATTTTAGGCAAGCTGAAAATAGTGGGAGTTTTTGGGTGGGAAACTGATATATAATTGAACTTGTCTATCGTCAGAGACTTCTCAATGAACATATCATTCAACTGGTCTCTAACTTTGCGATATACCCCATTAAGTTCATTTAAAGAAATTTTTCTGTAATGGGCACTATTAAGCATCTCCTTCATCCTTGTGTTATATTCTGCCATGTCCATCACCACCATCCCCCCACCCTTATCAGGCTTGATAATTCTAACATCTGGGTTACTCCTCAGTTTTTTTTTTTTTTTCAAATAGAACTTTTATTGATTTTCAATAGAAAAACTTCACAAAACAATAGCAGAATAAGAATGTCATTCAGTTGCAAGATAGCAGATGAATACAAAATATAAACAATATATATATACAACAGTGCTGCATGGGAATGGGTCTATATTAGAACATCGAAGTTTCAAAACTTCGAATGTTCTAATATTGACCCCTATTCAGCGAAAGCTGAAAACATTGAACATACAGAACAGTACATTTTTTCCTAGGGAAAAACTTTGTTGTTCCAAAACATATACACACAACACAAGCACACCAAACAAACAGCAATCCACACACATACGCCTAAAATCTTACACCTAACCCTACACTAAACTATACACACACCACTAACTATCCACTTACCTTAACCCAAACCCTAACCCTAAGGTCCGTCACTATCGCACACTCATCTCACCCGCGCCCTAACCCTAACTCACCTACCCCGCCCTAACCCTCATGTCCACACAATTGCACACTTACCTGACTTGCACCCTAACCCTAACTCACCTAACCCACCCTAACCCTCATGTCCACATAATCGCATACATATCTAACCCACGCCCTAACCCTAACTCACCTAACCCGCCCTAACCCTCACGTCCACACAGTCGCACACATACCTAACCTGCAACCGAACCCTAACTAACCTAACCTGCACTCAATCGCACACTTACCTGAACCCGACCCATAACTTTCCACCACAGTGCTGAAAATACCGAAGCAACAGAAACGGACAACCACATTCTTTCCCTAAGAAAAAAATTTGGTTTTCTGTTGCTTCGATATTTTCAGCTTTCACTGAACAGGGGTCAATATTAGAACATTTGAAGTTTTGAAACTTAGATGTTCTAATATAGACCAAATGGGAATATACCCCTGAATTGCCAAAAATGATACATACAGAAGTGTGCAGGTCAGCATTACAACTGGACTCAAAGTATAATCATTTATGTAATATCTGAAGAAACAATCATATTTAGGGAAATTATTCGAAAATTGAGCCACACAATAAATGGACAGTGGAAAAGGAGAGGAGAAAAGTCAAGAACAACAATATGATAGCAACCTTTAAGTTTGTATCCTTCGAGTTAAATAGGATGATAATTATCAGATAGTAGTTCAAATAAGGTATTCCAGAACTTCTGAAAATAAATGTGTTTCTGAGGACTAATTAATAACAGTTTTTGCGAAGTAATATATTTGATCCCCATGTTCCTGAAACCATTCCATGACAATTTAGTACGATCCAACTAATTTTTGGTGATGTAGAGTTTGACTAGTAGACAAAGAGTGATTAAAATGTGATATTTTAATTTTGAGAAACTAATATCTGTGATATGTAGCACAGCCTTATCCCAAGAAAGGGTTGATTTGTGATAACGCATTTTGTCAAGTCTCACCTTAAGAGAACACCAAATACTATGTATCTACAAAACCAAATTATGTGTAGGATGTCCGCTTTGGTGTAAGAGCAACATAGGAAAGCAGTTGAGACATTCGGATTAAATTTATTTAAGTGGACAGGCATGAAGTAAAGGCTATTGGTAATCATATATTGTGTATAAATAAGTTTTTTAAAAGGGGAGAAAGAAAGAGTCGATTTAATGACCGATAATTTCTGTTCCTTAGAAATATTCAGACCATGGTGAGTCCAGTAGTTCGCAAATACTAATTTATCTTGGTGTAACATTGTACTAATTAGTTTATAGGCAAGGGTGATATGCTCTTAGTGCTGATTAAAATTTCCATTAATTTAGAGACCTTGTTGAGAGCTGGACCATCTACATTGAAATCAAAAGGGAGAATGGCAATAAGTCCCCTTATTTATCACAGGATTATGGTAGATTTTTTAGATAAATTTAGAACTTCCTGTATATTTGTGAGTGATGAATCTCTATGTTTGTGAATATCCCATACAGTGTATTCTTTGATTAGCGGGTAGTCATTCAGGTTAATCATGTTCCTATTCAGCTGGAGATTAGGGTTTAGATGTATAGGCTGGAGTAGCATAAGGGCTTTCTCCAGATTCATGGATTTAAGTAGTCCATGAAAGGATTTGATTTTTCCTTTTAATATATAATCAGCTTTAATTTTTTAAGGACAATTGGGTCTATGAAGGGAAGAGCTTTGGGATTAAAGTCATTTTTTTAAGGCATGATTAAACCACATTTTTATCCAAAGGGGAGTCCGTATTTGATTGCTGGGCCTCAAGTTAACAATTTTAATTAGTCCGCTAGTATGCAAAACTGTATAATACAGTTGTAGGTCTGGCAAACCAAGCCCTCCTCTATCTTTTGGGTGGATAAGTATTTGACAAGACACCCTTACTGACTTTGGATACCAGATGAACTTAGCAAAAGCTTTATGGATTTTAGAGAAAAATATATTGGGGATGAAGGATAGAGATGCATGAATGTGATAGAGAATTTTAGGGAGAATGTTCATTTTAATAATGGAGGTTTTGGATAGCATAGAAAGTTTCATCTGTTGCCATCTATACACGTCTTGTGATAGAGTTGTCCAAAGTTTCATCAGGTTGGAGTGTAATATTGAAAGTGAAGAGTGGTCATAACAAACCCCTAAATATTTGCAGGAGTACACCATATGAAAGGGAGAATCTGGGAAGAGGTATTCTCTATGAGCTTCAGGTTTAATCGGGAAAATACAGGATTTGTCTTGATTAACTTTATAATCTGATATATGTGCCAAAGTATTCAATGTGGTGATTCATTTTTTGGTGTCTCCTCAGTTTTTTAAGGCTTACTTCTTCAGCCCCACTCAAATTCGAACATTTTTTGAATTCGAGTGAGGCTGAAGAAGTAATCCTTAAAAAACTGAGGAGTAACCTGGATGTTAGAATTATCAAGCCTGATAAGGATGGGGGATGGTGGTGATGGACACGGCAGACTATAACACAAGGATGAAGGAGATGCTTAATACTGTCCATTACAGAAAAAATTTCTTTAAATGAACTTCATGGGGTATATCACAAAGTTAGAGACCAGTTGAATGATATGTTCATTGAGGGGTCTCAGACGATAGACAAGTTCAATTATATGTCAGTTTCCCACCCAAAAACTCCCACTATTTTTGGCTTGCCTAAAATTCATAAAAGCCTTTCGAATCCACCTATGCGACCAATTGTGGATGGGCGGGGGTCCATCATCTACCCAATAGTGAAATTTCTTGACATCAAATTGAAATCATTGCTGGGGAGTGAGAAGTTTATGTGTAAGGACTCCTAGGACTTCCTGCATAGGATCAATAATCTCGGTTGCATTGAAACCGGGTTTTTCATTACGGTCGACGTAAAGGACCTCTACATGGTAATACCCCATGATATTGGACTAGAATGGGTTTGTGACTACCTACTCTCTAGAGGGGTGTCCCAGGGTAGGATTAATGTTTATGAACTGTTGTTTGAACTGGCATTAAAGAGCAATTGCATCTAATTTGACAATGAGTTTTTCCTGCAAACTGATGGGGTGGCGATGGACTCACCGTGTAGCGGTAGTTTTGCAAATATGGTGATGATTGAATGGGAAAAGAGGTTTTTGTTTAAGTCTCATTTTTTCCCGTTTCTAAGACCTATGTCCGTTACCTGGATGATATCTTTATTCTGTGGCATGGCCCCTTGGAGCTGGTTTGTGAGTTTTTGACATATTAATGGGTTGAGCACTTTTTTGAGGTTCACATACACAGTAGGGAGAAATGAAATTCCCTACTTGGATGTTAGATTAATCAAGGACACTGTTTCTCAGTCCTTCATTGCTGAGACATTCAGAAAGGAAACTTACTCAAACAGCTTCTTGCACTTTCGCAGCTCAAACCCATTCAAACAGAAAAAGGCAGTTATCAAGGGGCAATTTGTGAGAGTGGCAAGTATGGTGTCGCTTTTTGAGTAATTTTTGAATGAGTGCGATATCCTGAAGGCTATGTTTTTGAGGAGAGAGTATCCCCCACTTTAATCCAGGGGGTCATGATGGAGGTTGTCAGCAAGAGGGAAAGGGTTAATTTCAGAGCTATTCTATCCAGGGACGAGGAAACTTATGACCGTTTTGAACCAATGAGTTCAGGCACTGAACCTCTGGGGGTAATTTCTTGTACTGTTGGTGATGGAAGACCGGATGTAGGGACCGACAGAAATTTTAGGTCAGCCTTTCTCACAACTTTCATCTCTGACAATCAGCAAATCACGGATATTTTATTTAAAAACTGGGTCATCTTGTCCTCCTGTGATGAGATTAGGAAATGTATTAGTAGTGCCCCAGTTATTGTGTATAGGAAGGGTAAATGTTTGAAAAACTTACTTGAAAATTACAAGGGTGAATCGGTAAAAGATACTATGAGAAAATGTGGGGCCTGTAACCAGTGTGGATATATTTTGGATGGCTCAATGGTGACCATTAATGGCCAGCTTCTTAGACTTAAGGATAGGTTTACATATCAGTCTGAGAGGGTGGTGTACTGTGCTATCTGCATACAATGTCCCTGCTTCTATGTAGGAAAAACTGAGAGAAAACTCAGGAATAGAATCTACAAATATGTGAGGGACATTAGATTGAAAAATAAAACAAATGGCCTACCTAGGCACTGCACTGACCATGATGGTCATTCATTCAGGTTTGTTATTATTGATATATTAAGGAGGAATCCGATGGGGGACCATGGCCCCTGCAATTGGAAAAAATGGAGGCATTATGGCAGTTAAGACTGAATGCAACTTGCTGGCCAGGCTTGGATAACATGTTTTTCTAGCTTGTTTTCTAAAGTTAAGGGCACTGGAAAGATGACTGCCTTCTTTGATTTTCGTGATTTTTATTTTTGTGATTTGGATGTATTAAATGTATTTTTTTACTTTTTTTAGCATCTGATCTTATTATATTGTGCTAGTTTTAATTATATATATTCTTTGTGTGGGTTTATTGTCATACACCATCAGGTTTGCCTGCTGACTGATGGATTTATCCACTTTTTATATCTTGTAGGGATGGTTCTGAGAAAAATCCTTTTAAATAAATGTTTTCGATGGTGATGTATAATGCTTCTGCAGGGCTAATTGATCTAACAGTCTTGCAAGAAGTGTTAATTGGGGTTGAGTTTATATATTGTGTGCTTCTTGTTCTGTCTCTTATCTTGATAATGTCTCTGAACTGACAGAGATGAAAGCACTTGTGGTTATTTTTGAATAAAGTGTTTCTGGTGATTAGCCGGTATCGGCAACTTTTTTAGTGATCGAACATTGGACCGTGCTTTTGACTATACTACCGTGGGTAGCCTTGCCCTGCTGGCTCCTGGATTCAGGGCTTATCTCTGGTTTTAGTTTGTGTTTTTTACCTGGTTTGTCCTGTGAATTAGCTTAATTTGTAAGAGATAGTGGAGAAATTGTTAATGTATTCATCTTTCAAAGTTTTTAGAGAGGGTGGACAGGATGGCTATGGGACAGAAATTTGTAATGTCAGTGAAATTACCTCCTTTTTGTAAGGGATAACATGTTAAGGACACATGATTCTGTTATTGATCTATTAGTTCGAATGCTGATTGGGTATGCTATTGCATCTGCAGCTAGATTTAGGTAGTCCTGGGGAAGGTTGTCAGCTGTGGAGAAACAAGGTTTTAGTATATGTAAAAGTTTTTTATGAGAGTTATAGAAACTAATTGAAAGGTAAAGTGGGTGGAGTTGTCTGTATGTGTATAGGAGAGGTTGCATTTAGTTGTGTGTTGTGAAGGAGATGTGCTAGGGTCTAAGGTAGGAGAAGTGAGCTGTGTGGAAGCGGTGTGTTAGGTGAGCTTGAGGTTAAGTTGGCTATGCATTCTATGAAGTATGCATTGAAATAGGTAGCTGTTTGAAGAGGGGGGAATGTCTGGCTATGGGCTAGGATCCCATTTTGTAACTGGGTTGATGAAAGAGGATATGGAGGACCAGAATTTTTTAGGGTTGTTTTTATAGCTATCTTGTAGATGATTATAATGAGATGTTTTTATCTCAATTAACTTGTTTCTTGACTTGGTTTCATAGCTGTCGGAATAGTTGCCAAGTTTTATCATTTGTATTCTTTTGCCATTTAATCCATACTTTGTCTCTGTCTTTCAAAAGGAGTTTACATTGGTTGGTGAGCCATTGGGGTACGGCTGTTTTTACTTAGTTTTGTACTCTGTGTTGGCTAAGGTGTTAAGATTATTTAGAAATGCTACACTGAAGTATTCAACCGCATCATTTAAGTAGAGTCTTTTTAAGATGGACCAGTTAGCTGCCTTCAGAGCTTCAGTGAAAGACTCCTTGGAGAAACTGCAGATATTACATTAGTTTGGAGCTTGTGTTCCTTAGTTAGTTGTGTAATACTCCTGTGGATATAAGCTGGCAGGTGGTCACTTAGTGTGTCAGGGAAGGTACTCGAGGAGGTAAAATTAGATGGATTGGTAACCAGAATCCATTACAGGCTAGATTGTTGGTAGTTAACTTTGCTATATCTTGTTGGTGTATTAATAAGTTGAGTGAATCCAAAGAGGTTCATGGTGTTGATTGCTGAATTTGGCGATAAAGACTGCCAGTTTACCAAGATGATAATTTCATTTGTGATTGTATCTGCTAACTAGGATAGTATGTTTTCAAGAATTGGAATGCTTTGGGGGATATATATCCCATGGTTGAGTAAGTAAAAGGAAAACAATCTGTAAAACTGCAGCAAGACAAGAGGTAAAACAAATCCTGATAATGTTAAGGCAAGCTGCTAGATTGCTGTTAACGTACACTTAAGTTAACTGCAACAAACAGTATTGCAGTGACTTTACCTTTAAATGAAGCTATAGTAGTTGGAGACCAACTGAGATGAGGGGAGGGCCAATTAAGTACTTCAATGGAAATCAATGGAACCCCAGATGGGTTACCACTAAAAAAACAATCAGTGATGTAGAATGTTTGTTTATGGATACAAAGACAAGGTGTTTGGACTCTAAATACTTGACATTAGTCACAGCATTTCATTTTATTGTTATGGGCTTTTATCGCTTTTCCAGGGAAATTTTACACTGCTAGTGTAAAATATGCTAAAATGTTAATTTAGCTTCACCTTCAGCAATATAAGGCCTGTGGATGTGGGTGTGGGTATCCCTCCAGCAGATTCGCCACTACAGTACAGAACACACTGATACAGAAGTGAGGGAAAACAATTAAGTTTAGTTTGATTCTTGGAAACTGTTTTACATAGATTTTAACTGAAGGTATTGCAATTGCACATCAAACAAATAAGGCAAAAAGGCAATATACTGGAATAATAAGATGTAACATCAAAAATGTTAACTTAATGCTTTGTTTAACACTCTATAAAGGAAGCAAACAAACTCAGTAATATGGTACAGTAGCAATATTTACATTCAAGCCATGGAAGAAATATTAATAATAATCTTTTTTTTTTTTTTGTAAAAATACATTAATGTTACCTTATTTTAAAGTAATCCACCTTATGTTATGCATCTCAAATGCTTCCTCAGTCCATTCTTTGACTTACCTCTGTTATTCATGAACTTTATTAATGGGCTGCAAATCTACAGTTCAGAAGTAATTCACCTAGTATTACTTTTCCAAGTAGATGTATTTGTCCACTGGTTTCAAGACACACATCAAAAGGCCACTCTTAGAATATTATTTCTACTGTGTTGCACTCATTTTTGGAATTTGTGGTAACCATCATTCAGTCATTAATTCAAGGAGATATATAGTTAATTTCTGGCAGACTTCAGCTACCCCCCCCCCCCCAAAACTGAACATGTGCATTCTCTTTCTTTTCTATCTGAACAAATCCCAAATGCTTCCTCATTCTCTTCTTTGACCTACAGCTTTATTCATGAAATCTAATAAATGGGCTGCAAATCGATAGTCACAAAGTATACCAGCTGTATTACTTTACTAAGCAAAAGCTGTATTTGCCCATTAATGTCAAGATACAAGAGTCCAGTGTCAGAATATTAGTTCCACTGTACAGTATCATTTTATAGCTTTTGACAGCCTTATAACGTAAACAGTCAGTCAACTGTATAAATAGTTGTTTTTCAGACATTGCCATACCCCCCCAGTGAACTGACGTATATTCCCACTTTTCCATTCTGACCACACTGTTGAACCCATTCAGCTTCCACATCCACATTACTCATTATCAGCTATCTTAGTGATGCTAAACTGTTCTATTTCCTCTGATCTGTAAAATGAGAGTTTAAATTTAGCCATTGACATTTTTGCAGTTGGAAAAAAAAAATTTTCAAGACCACTGGAAAAGTCAACTTATATTTTATCTTACTCCTGTACTCCTCAATTACTTCTGCAAATTAACTGTAATGTATTGCAATTGTAATTAAACGTCTCTAAAACCATGCTCTGTTAACATTAATAAACTTTCTGCCATATATCTCTTTCCAAGTTGTCACAGATGCCACAAAATGTGTTTATTTTCATACTGTGATATAAATTTCCAAGAACATTTTTAGGGTTTACCATATTTGTGCACAGTGAAAGGTAAGAAACTGAGTATATTTTTTCACTTCCCAGTATTTCAGTGACCCAATTCAGAGTTCCATCTTTGCTTTGACAAAGTCCAAATGATCTGGATCTTCCTTGCATTCTGGCACTTGCCTTATCTTCTAAAGTTGTTATTTGCTGAGCAATATATACTAAATGTCTCTGCAGCTTTGTCACATGTATCATGATATTTTTTGCCTTTTCAGCAATACAGCATCATGTCAATTGAGAAAAATATCCACATGATCAACTCTATAGACCTCAAGACTTATGGCATATTGAACCAATAGCCCTGAAACATGTTGTAACTTATATAAAATTCCTTCCAAGTTTTAACTAATAGCTCCTTAGCATTGATCCATAAGACTATTTCTTCACTATTACCAGTCGCGGTCTCATGCTGTCGACCTCATTCTCCATTTCCTCCTTTGACACCACATCTTTTTTTTCTCAACTTCCTTCTCCATTATCAGATATATGGAACACTTTCAAAAACTAGCATTATCAAATCTGCACTGAATGATAAACTTTAAACACTGAGGAAGACATTTTTTAATTGTGTAAGATGGAGTGACCAGAGATGTCCAACTATGTGAATGACTGTGAGACCTCTCTGTATAATCTTCAGTCTGGACAGTCATTTTTCTGGGTAATATTGTCAACGATAGAACTTGAAGAGGTAAAGAAGCATTTACTAAGAAGTATAAGTAACAGCAGGACATTATCTACTCCTCATAGTAATAATAATAAAATAAAGTGTATTGGAAAGTTCAATGCTGTAAAGTTGCACCTGCAATAGGTTTAAAATATGGGCGCAGAGATCTTTCAAAGGTAACAATATGACCATGCTTAACTAGAATTCAGGAAATACCAGAACACAATTGTAAGTTCATTAACATCTTTGTAGCTAGTGCAGTATTTTGCAGTATAGGTATATGTAACAGAGTTATTCTGTATATTACACAGCAGTGATGCAAGTAAAGGGAATACACAGTGTTTGAGTGCAGAAGTACATGTATGGGTGGGGCGTTCAGTGATTCATGCATACTAGTGTACCTGATGTATTAATGTGGCTTAGAGAATGGGCAAGCTGTAGACTGCACCCTGATTGGAGAACAAATGTTCTCCAGCAGGATGTTAATCTACAGGAAATACCTGCTAAAAAATGAGTCCCATGATTTATGGCAGCATATTAAGCTGCCATGGAGCTCAGACACAAAAAAAAACTAACGGCCTCCATTATTTCACACTTGCTAAGCAGCACTTATGCTGTTTAGTGAGTGTAAAATATATTTAAAAAAGAAAATAAAAAAAAACAAAAGTGTGTGTGTGTGTGTGTGTTTTTGCTTATGTCTATGTGTGTGAATGTATGTTTGCACGTGAGTGAAAGTAGGATTGATTGAGCCATTATTTTTACACTCACTAAGCAGTGCTTTTGCTGTTTAGCAAGTGTAAAAACTAAATATAACAGAAAAAAGTGTGTGTGTTTCTGTCTGTGTATGAATGCGGGCTTGCATGCATGAAAGTGATTTGTGTGTGAGTGAGAGAGAGAGAGTGAAGAGTGAGAGTGACTGAGTACTGGCACCAGCAGCATTGAGTAGGTTTAATTACCTCTCACCTCTTAGACAAGTTATCTGGATAAAGCCCAAAATAAAGGTGGAACAAAGGCTCAAAACAGGAATATATTCCTGTTATATCATCACAAAGTTGCTTGAATAATAGGCTTGTCTTAGCATGCATTTTCTGAGGTTCAAGTGTGTGTGTGCGTGTGTGTGTGTGTGTGTGTGTGTGTGTGTGTGTGTGTGTGTGTGTGTGTGTGTGTGCGTGTGCGTGTGCGTGTGTGTGTGTGTGTGTGTGTGTGTGTGTGTGTGTGTGTGTGTGTGTGTGTGTGTGCACGCGCACGTGTGTGTGTGTGTGTGTGTGTGTGTGTGTGTGTGTGTGTGTGTGTGTGTATGAGGGAGAGGCAGTGTGATTGATGGACCATTGGCAGCAGCAGATAAGAGATTTGCATAACTCTCAACCTTTTAGCTGAAGAAATTTGAATAAAGCCTGAAATAAAGAGAGAACAAAAGCTCAAAAACAGGAACAGATTTTAAATGACATTCTTATAAAAATCACAAAGTCAGTTAAATAACAGGATTTGTGTTAATATGAATTTTCTGAAGGAAACAAAGTCTGAAAGTCAAATGTATGTCATTATTTAATGACTTCAATTCCCAATGACTGCCAAGAAACCACACATTTTAACAATAAGGGACTAAAAAATAATGGAAATATCTAGATATATATTTTTTAATTGATATATTTTGGATGTACAATGCTTCCTCCAACCCCATTTACATATACTACAGGAACTTTGAAACATTAGGCAGAGGAACTATTTTACATCGAAAATATATATAAAAAATAGTATAGTAATAAAAGAAAAATAAGTAAGTAAAACATGACAATTTTAGAGATAGCCCATTCTCTAAGTGCATTAATGCCTTCCAGGGTATGTGTTATTGTGTCTGTGGTATTAGGCCTCAGACCACCCCTGGGCAGGTGTTATTTACACAATAGCACTCACCCTGTTGAGTATTATTGCTTGCGTTATTTAGACAAGTAAAAAAATGCTTACTGATTTTCACAATAAAATTTTAAGTGTTTATTTTTTAAATTTGTTTAGTGTGGCTCTTCTGTTTTCTGCTGCTGGTATTGAATATAGATTTGATTTGTGTGTTTTTTGTTGTTGTTGTTCTTTTTCAAAAAGGGTGTAGCTTGACAGGTGTGAAATGAATTGTAACACATATTAAATATACCACTTGGATAATGGAGCACAGCTAAAGGTGGGTGCAGGTTGTTTGTGGATGTTTCATCCTGGTTTGTATATATAAATATATGGAGTGATACGTTTTTTCTTTAAATGACTTGTGCTGTATAATATTCTGTAGAACTGAGAGGTGAGAGCCAAGATATAAAAGCTAGTTTTGTACAAGTCTAGCATGTCTGTTAGTCTTTGAAGAACAACAGCTCTAGATGCATGTAAGCTATAAAAATATTATAATTCACATCATGTGATGGAGGAATTAAGAGTGGGTCAGTAGCCTGGGTATAAAAAGATGTATATGAGGAAAAATAGTAACTATGGGACACAACCTGCAATGTTCAGGACTCTACAGAAGCAGACAAAGGGGTTGGAAATAGTGCTGGAGTGAAAACTGCTAAATAGTATTTGCATTTTTCTAATCTTAAAAGTATGACAAAATGTGAATGGATGATTGTATGCTTTAATCTTGGGAGCTGTATATTTATTCTTATAGCAGGATGTGTTTCAGGAAAAAGAAGGTGAAGATATTGGCCATGTTATTAAGCTTGAATGATTCCTGAGATATAATTAAGCTGTTTATACAACATTACAAAATTAATACTCACTGTCTTTATTTTGGCTATAAATTCCAGTTTAAAGCATCAAACTGTATTAATGCCATTAATGTAAAGATTCATTTATCTTGAATAGTTTGCCCTTTACAGTTTTCTAGTAATATCTATAGTTTCAGAGACATGAATATTTGTTTGAACTGTAAGATGATAACTTCAAAAGGCTCAGACAACACCAACTGGGAGTTTAAAGTGCACACTCAAAAGAGCTGTACTGGAGGGAATGAGTTAATGGATGTTTTGCACGTTGTCATAATAACTTTGTGTATGTAACCATGGGGCTTTTCTCTATGAGCCTCTGCTGAAAAGGGGTTTCATTCCCAGTCAGACTTTCCTGTTAAACAAATGTAAATAAAATAACTAATAAAATAAAATCTGCAGTAAAGATAGTTTGAAGCTATGGAAGTTCACTTGTAACATCTGAGATAAAGAAAATAGCAAGGGTCCTCCTGTATGACCCATTTGGGACCCTGATGGTAAAGGATTTTGGTTCAGAACAGATTCATTGATTTGTTGAACAGATAGCTAAAAAATACATTTTAGGGGTTGGTTCAGGGCCAAAGTGAGATGTGGTCAAGTTTTTATTTACTAAGTGGTAATCCATAGTATCAAAGACTTCATCAGGTTTTCCTAGAGAAGTTCACTTAGCAGCTCCCTGTGATGAGGATAGTGTCTGAGGCAGATAGTAAGGCAGATATCCTGCTATAGCCTTTCTAAAAGTCATGTTATTCCCTTTCTAACATTGTCCTTCAATAAAAATCTGTTTTACAATGGAGATTTGGTGGAACTTGATAATGACAGCCTTCATTTTTTAATCATTATTTTTAACTTTTCATTAAATATTACAGAACAAAAACAGGCTCCACTCTGTATTGAATTAAACATCTATGCAACATATTTGATTTTTGATAGCATGTGCTCTGGGACATTCCCACAGCATAAAAAGAATTCCTGTGTCCTCATGACAAAACCTCTATCATTTGTTATTGCATAACTTCCCTTCTCCATATAGCTTGCTGGTTCTTAATAACTAAAAATATGTAATTCTCCAAGTAGCAGGAATGTATGATTTGCCATGTTGAGCCAATGTATATGGCCACCTGTAAAGTGAAAGACAGTTCCCAACATATTTATGCAATTCTTTGTCTCTAATTTTATTTTATCACCCTTTGCCCATCATTCTTCTAGTTGCTTTCTACGCATTTCCTCCTTCTTCATACATATCGCCTTACAGATTTAACTCCCTCTGTCTTTTTTCATACTAGCCCATTTATTCCATGGAACTATTTGTCTTACCTTCGACATACCTGAACAGGTCTGGGTTACAAAAATCCACATATTTGTTTGAGTAGTTGAATTTTATATAATTCCTTAATATGTTGCAAATAATGAAAAATGAATATCTTTCTTTTTGGGCTATGCAGATAAATATAAAGGCAAAGTACAAAATAAGCAATTCATTGATGACTCAAACAAGTTTTATAGAGAGTTGGGAAACAAAGTAAAAAGAAAAGAAACATCACCAAAAAAGAAGAAATAGACACATTTTGGAGAAATATCTATGAAGACCCTGTACAACTTAACAAAGATGCTGAATGGAGAGAAGTAGGAAGAAGTTCAAACGTACAGGATATGAAATGGGATGAAGTAATGGCCAGAGAAATTGAAATAAAATTAAGAAAGGCTCGTAACAGGAAAATCCCAGGCCCAGTTGTAGTACCTAACTTCTGGCTAAAAGTATTAATATTGGTACACAAAGATTTACCCGAGTGAGAACTACCCATATGCACACTCAAAACACACACCAACCCGATTAACAACAAGAAAAATGATTCTACTCCTTAAGAGTGAACCTGCAAGCTATCCTAAAAAGTATAGACCAATAACGTGCCTTTCAACAATGTATAATCTATATACTGGAATTGATGCCGAGAAAGTTTATAATCATTTAGAAGAAAATTCAGTTATGGCAATAAAACAAAAGGGTAACAAAAGAAAGTCATATGGAATGAAGGATCATTTGTTGTTAAATGAAGTCATAATGGAGAATTGTAAAAAGGGGAAGAATCTGAGTATGGCAAGGATAGATTACAAAAAAGAATTTCACAGACTCCCATATTCATGGATAAAGGAGTGCTTACAGATGTATAAGATACACGCTACATTGATCAAGTACATTACAGTGACCATGTAACAGTGGCAAACACTTTGCAGCTAAGGCATGATAAAGGACATTTTTTAAACACCTTTATTAAATCATCACTCTAGACATGGACAAAAATATATTAACAGAAAAAAAAAAACATTTTAACATTTTCTATTTAAACAGAATATATATCACATATATTTTCTTTGCTACTATTATCAGTCCAGCATTAGAAAAAAAATGCTGAATTCCTGACTTCCCTTAAACCTCATTTCTCACCCTCCTGTACATTATTATGCATGTACTTTTCCCAAAGTTTCCATTTACGTCTATGTAATTTGCTCCTTCCTTTTTCTAAAGATCCCTTGTGCAGTTCTCTTATTTCTTTTATAATATTCACTAGCTCACATATAGTTGGTGTAGACTTTGATTTCAGTTTTCTAGTAATTGCTTTTTGGCAGCAACATAATTAAACTTAATAAGGCTTTACTATGTCTAGGCAATTCAGAGACTGTATCCCAGCTCAAAAGAATCATTTCCTTACTTACGACCATTTGCTCACCTAACTGATAATGGGCACATTATTATCTAAGAAATAAAATTTGAAAGGGGGGTATTCCAAGGTGACTGTCATTGCTGATCTTTTGTCTTGCCCTTAACCCATGAAGCTGTCTACTTAACAGATTAGTTCATGGATACAGTTTGGCGCCCAGACAACAACAAAGTGTAAATACTTTTCACCTTTTTTTTTGTGAATGATTTAAATCTGTATAGTTCATCAGATTAGGAGCTGAAAGCACAACTGGAAGTGGTCAAAACTTTTTCAGGTGATACAAGAATGTCATTTGATCTTGATAAATGTGCAAAAGCAACATTTAAAGCAAGAAAACTGCAGCACCAAGAAAATATTATTTTGAGACAGAAATGTGATGTAAAGGAACTCGAGCAGGAGAGAGTGTATAAATATTTAGGAATTGATGAAGGATCGACTAGAAAACATGAGAAAAAGCAGTCAAAACTCAGTGAAGAATATTTTAGAAGACTAAAATTGATACTGAAAACAGCCCTTACATCTAGGGACAAAGTCCGAGCTATAAACCAATTTGCTTTCCTTGTTCTAACTTACAGTTTTGGAGTGATTAACTGGCCCCAAAAGGTATTGGATCAGTTGGACTGGAAAACAAGAAAAATGGTTCACGCTTCGATATATAAAAACAGTGTATACCAAGATTATATATCCCTCATTCTGAAGGTGGTATGAGCCTCCTAGAAAATGATTAGATGTATAGATCTGAAATCATAGAACTACATACATATCTGCTGACCTCATTAGATCCAAACATTGTGAAAGTTTTGAAACATGAAGAGAACAATTCTAAGATGACATCCCTGCTTAGTTTAGCAGAAATCTATCGGTGTCAAGCAGGAATGGAAATCAAACCAAAAGTAGACAAAAATCTGGCAGCAACTGAATATGCCAAAAAAAACAAAAGAACGAATATAAGAAGGATCAAATGAGAAGGCAAGAAATGTGGAAAAGGTATAAATATAGTTGCAAGCACAGAAAATCCTGGAACAATTACATGTAAAACAGGATCTGACACAGAAAGGGTTAAGGAGAGGTGAATTTAAACCAAAAAATGAAAGGTTAATATTAGCGTCCCAGGATATTATGGTATGAGCACATTGGTTTACAAAATCCATTAAACATGTGGGAGGAACAGACAAATGCCAGTTCTGTAAATCAGAACTATAAACAGTCACACATCTTGTTGCTGGATGTGATGCACTCATGGCAGAGGGCCTGTATACTTAAAGGCATAATTATGTGGCAAGACTGTTGCACTGGGTATTGAGCAAACATTATAGAGAATGATGATGTTTATATCACATGGAATAACCCACTACCAACAGTTCAAAATATATAGGAGAAAACCAGGTATAGTAACTTATGAAAAAAAAGCCAAAAGTAGCATTGATCATTGAAATTGCTACAACCAGTGATTATTGTGTCTTACATACAGAGAGACACAAAGTCAGAAAATGCCTGGATTTGCAGGAAGAAACAGGGGCAATGTAGTGGGTGCAATGGGTCTCATAAAAAAGAATTTACAGTCTTATTTAAATAGTCTACCAATACATGCAACTTTGTATGAATGAGTCCATTCTGGGCCCATTATGGCTGGTGCAAAGAGCACTCTTGTTTAACACGAAAGACAGAAACAGTACTAATTTCATGAACTTTAATCATACTTTGACTTAGGAATGTGGTCCATTCCAGTTATGGTATTAGAAACCCAAAAGACTTGGAGTAATTAAACTGGTATTAGTGCAGATGCTGTGCCTTGGTTCCAAAGGTATCTGAATTATTGACACTTCTGTGTTAAAATTCTTTCCTCTCTTTGTCTCTCCACAAGTCAGTCTGAAGCAAGCTGTTCCACAATGGTCGATTCTTGCTCCATTCCTTTTCTCAATATTTCTCAAGAAACTGTCTCTGGAGCTCCCTCACTTCCCATGCCATGTTTATGCTGATGACATGGTACAATACCATTCAAAATCCCTCGTACTTTACAAAAATAACTTCACTCAGACTTCTTCCACCTCATTCATTGACTTAATAATGATAACTTTCAATTAA